>NC_087064.1:49715003-49885646 GCF_963678635.1 Symsagittifera roscoffensis | reverse complement strand
ACTGATACAAATGCATGTACCCATAAAATCGTTTGGTTCAATTTGGTCAAAGATAATACTTAGCCAACATGTATTCGTTTTTTTTACAGTCGGCTTGAAAACTGTCTGGGCAAGTTACACTGTTATGTATGTGGTGGTATTGCGCATAACAAGAAACTAGAATGTATTCGAGCTAATCGTTTTCTTAGCCTACAAAGTTCACCAATTACTTGAAAACTGATTACAATTTAAACAACTTGAAATTTTTTCATATAGTTTCTGTGCATGTCTGATTTTGAATTTCTATTTTGGTCAACGAATTTTTTGTTATCGTCGAAAAAATTTCTAGATCATTCTAGAATTCTTTCTGGCTATTTTCGTCTCAGCTGAAAAATCATTGGATAATTTTGAAATCTTTTAAAAAGTAATTCTCAAAATGAACTGCAGAAATCCTAACGTTGACGGTTGTATGGCTAATGATAGTCAAAGTTATACAGAAACTTTTTCAAATGAGAACTCGAATAATTCAGGTTACTGGTCAGTCTATCAGGAGTGGAGTTTAAACCAATTTTAGTGTTATTTTAAATCAACTTATGTGTATATCTCAATTTTTCCCAGTTTCATTGTGTTTTAGTGTGAAGAATACGCAAAAATGTACGAGCCTAAAATTATATCTAAAGAATCAATTCATCTTTTCACTCCCAAATTCTTTCTGGTCGACTGGACCAAAATCAAGATCGCCGCAAAGGAGAAAACAAATCTACCAGCACGCCTTTGAAAAAATTTGAAATGTCTTCGGCCAGAAAATGGTTTTTAAATAAATCCACTAACAAGTATTTGAGTTCAAACTTCAAAATCCATTTTTATGAGTAGGCATTAGTTTAGAAATTTTGTCAGTTCACCAAAGTATTTATCAACTAATAAATGTTTATTGTATTCAAGTTTCATAATAACAGGTCAATAAAAAAATCACACAAGAGAAAAAAATAATAAGCAATTAATGTATACTAAACGATTACAAATTTAACGGTTTAGAAATTGAGCAATCATTTTTTCGGCACTTTAATTTATTATCTAAGAATACATTCAAATTTTATAAGCATCTCAGTAGATCTAAAACTACATTTAATTTTTATAAGCATCTCAGTAGATCTATCTTAATATAAAAATCATGTATATACAAAAAACTGAAAAGTTTTTTCACAAATTTATCGGTTTCGTGGAAATTCCATCACAAGCTGCTCACAATACAAATAAGTAATAAAATTTTAGTTTGCTAAAAAACTGTGATGTATTATCCAGTTTGATTATAGTACAGATACTCTACATAGTAGATTTTTCGAGACTTTCCTAAGGAGTCTGGAGCCATAGCTAGGTTGAGTTGTAACTACTCTCCTAACTATTGTTTTATTACTGAAGATATAAACACATCTAAACGCATTAACCAAAACTTATTAACTCACACGTATCAGGCACAGCGTCGCCTAAGCCCATTTTTTTCTCAGCAAATTACCAAAGCTCGCAACTTTATATCAGGTTGAATTGTAGAGTATTTCATTTTGGAAAATTTTTGAATTTATGTAGCTTTATTTATATCAAATCAGAAATTTATGTTGAACAAGTGGAAATGAAAACCTACATAATAGATTAACCGCTGAAGACCAGATATACATGGCTCAAATTTGTTTAAAATTAAACTTTTATATACAATAGTTAAAAGGATCAAAATTTAGACAAAGCATGATCCTGGATTGTACTGAACAATATGTATAAAGACTATTTTATTTATAATTCTTGCTATTTAACACAGAAGCACTCTATATCAGGTTGAATTGTAAAGGATTTTACTTTGGTATTTTTTTGAATTTTTGCAACTGTTATCTATATCAAATCAGAAACTTATGATGTACACATGGAAACAAACAACTACAAAACAGATTAGCCGCTGAAGACCAGATATACATGGCTCAAATTTGTTTAAAGTTAAACTTTTATATACAATAGTTGAAAGGATCAAAAATTAGACAAAACATGATCCTGGATTGTACTGAACAATTTGTATAAAGACTATTTTATTTATGGTTCTTGCTATTTAACACAGAAGCACTCTATATCAGGTTGAATTGTAAAGGATTTCACTTTGGTGTTTTTTTGAATTTTTGCAACTGTTATCTATATCAAATCAGAAGTTTATGATGTACACATGGAAACAAACAACTACAAAACAGATTAGCCGCTGAAGACCAGATATACATGGCTCAAAATTGTTTAAATTTTTTTTTTAAATACAATAGTTAAAAGGATCAAAATTTAGACAAAGAACGATCCTGGACTGTACTGAACAATACATATAAAGGCTATTTTATTTATAATTCTGGTATTTAACACAGAAGCAACGCGCCTGCAAACGAGCATTTGATTCACTTATTTTTTTATCTTATCACGTTTAACTCAAGTATTTTTGCTCCGTTATTTCATGCTAGTGAATTTTAAAGTTCTTGTAAACTTTTTTGATTGATTCCCCTTATGAAAGCATCATTTTTTATATATAACTTATCACGGAGATTTTCTAGTCATCAAAAGACAACAATTGAAACCAAACAGTCAAGATTGGATCAGTATAGATCATACAGTTGTTCCAATTAAATTCCTAAATCATTTAAAATTTGGTTTGAAAACGTATCAGAGAAGAATTTTACTTTTACTAACGGAAATTATTTTCTGATTCAGCGGGTACAGCCAAACTAATGGTAATCGAAAGGGTGGATTTACTCTTCTCTCTGTTACAATTGCTGTTCAAGTGGTTTTGTGAGTGCGTTCCTCCATCAGATAATCAATTTGGATCTCTCCAGGAAATTGAGATCCTAGAGTCGGCCTGGGGAATTGAGTCACCAATTCCGCCTCCTTTTACCTCATTTGCAGATACTGCGACTCCTGTAACTTCGCCTCCAGTAAGTCTTTGATGCAGCGAGCAGACACCCGAAAACAGATGAGGAGAAACTTCAACTGCACCCAAAGAGAAAAGATAGACCAGAGTGGAACAATCTCTGCTACACTTGGAGCCTATGTGAAAGACTTTGAAGTCTTTTTTGTCTTTTGGGCTTATTGGTATTAACGTTGTGTGATTATTGGAAATTTCAAACAGCAAAAGTTTTCAAATCTTGATAAAAAACAAAAAGCAATACAATGAACAAAATTAGTCTTTACTAAGTTACCCACAATTTGCAACTTATGAGTCTCATTTATGGATAGTTCAAAAAACAGAATTAACACAGAAACCAAAAATTACTTCTTTTAGAAAAAATGCTTATTTTGAAAAACGGCTCAAATTTTTGCCTCGCAAAGAAGACTTTTTACGGTCTTGATGCTCTTGTACAGAATGAATAACTAGTTCAGAGGAGCATACATGCAGCATGTATAACACCCGTCGCATATAAATTGATTCAGTGATTTTTTCTAGAATTACTTGACAAATCCGGAATCAAAATTAGAATGATTCGAGTTATCGTTATAATTTAATTTTTGTTACACTTCTAAACAGATAAACTTACATGATATAATTTTTTGTATATGAACATATACACAAAAATACAAGTAAAATTTATGCTCAAACACACACATGTGTGTTTAAATGCATAATGTTTAGTGCAATACTTTACATCCTTCTAAACAACTCAGTTACAGAAACGTTTCAGAGTTTAAACATAAGCTAATTTTCAACAAGCAGCTATACGTTTCAAGTTGTTTTGTTAAGCATAATAGACGAATTACCATTTAAAACACACAGACAACAATCTAATTACTTAAAAACAAACAAATACACAGACATAGCATTTAGAAAATAGGTTGTGAAAAGTACTTAAAGGAACAGCTATATAAACTCTAACTCTAGACAATTATACACAGCTAGACAAATGTATGTTTAAAGTACTTGCTACAAGTGTTGTTCATGTAAAATATCTTGTGAATTACTTTTGATGGTTTCAACCAAATGCTTTAAAAAAGAAAAGAGTTTGGTTTTTTGTTGTAATTCTAGCTGTATATGGTAATTGAGCGTCTAAAAGGGTTTGTTTGATCATATAATAGAATGAAAACTTATTCAGAAGAATAAATAAGACTACATAAAAATATTATCAAATATGTAAATGAAATCGCAGTAATTACAAATACATATAAATACGCATACGCACATTAGATCTTTTCAAACACATGACTATCAACATATACGTGAACAACTACTTACATACAAATGAATTATCTGGACTGTGTTGTTCATTTTCAGTTTCTTTAAACGTTTTCACAAATTTTCAAACAATTTTTGACGTTCAAGCGAATAACAAAAAACAACCATGAATTTTTTTTGGATACAAACTTAATTAAAAACCTATTAGGGTTTTAAGAACTATTCAAGCACATATAAATACACAAACATACATACAAAGCTAACCCGACAAATAATTATACAATGTGTCTGGTACAAAAATGGTGCTAAAATAACTTTTGATGGAACCCTGCGTCTTCCAGACAAACAGTGACAATAATTACTTTGAATTTGTTTCGTAATATCCAGTTACAAATACATGTCTCCAATTAGTTCATAAACGATATAAATAAAAAGGCACAGTGAAAAACGTACAAGAAAAAATTTGAAAGACCCACAGACAATGCATATCCACAAACAATTTATCTATCTATCTATCTATCTACCTATCTATATCTGGCTATCTTTCTCTTTCTCTCTCCGTCTCTCTCTCTCTCTCTCTCTTTTTTTTTCTCTTTCTCTCTTCTTTTTTTCTCTCTACGTCTCTGTTCCTCTCTCTCTCTCTCTCTCTCTCTCTCTCTATCTACTCTGTCTCTATCCCTTATCTAATTCTCTCTCCTTTTAAAATGGGATCATATGACACTTAGGGAGGATCAATTTGTATAATTTTGGATCATTAGTTATACTTAGGGGTTAATGGTTAGATAAATGAGCGATTGTTTACGCATAGGGACCATTAGATGCACCAAATGGTCATAAAATTCAATTAGGGATCTTTAGATGTACATAGGGATCATTGGTTAAACATAGAGATCATTGGTAATACGTGATATGAAAATATTTGGTTAAGCTATGAAAATTAAACATAGGGTAAATGATTATAAATATTGTACATAGTAACCATTAGGTATAAATTTTTTATATAGGGATCATCAGGTATAAAAAATTTACATAGGGATCATTAGGTATATTTTTTTTTACATATGGATCCTTAGGTATAAATTTTTTACATAGGGATCATTAGGTATAAAAATTTTACATTGAAATCATTAGGTATAAATATTTACATAGGGATCATTAGGTATAATTATTTTACATAGGGATCATTATGTATAAATATTTTACATAGGGATCATTAGGTAAAAATATTTTACATAGGTATCATTAGGTATAAATATTTTTATAGGGTACATTAGGTATAGATTTATTACATAGTGATCATTAGGTATAAATTTATTACATAGGAATCATTAGGTATAAATTTTTTACATAGGGATCATTAGGTACAAAAGTTTTACATAGGGATCATTAGGTATAATTATTTACATAGGGATCATTAGGTATAAAAAATTTACATAGGGATCATTAGGTATAAGTATTTTACATAGGATCATTAGGTATAATTATTTACATAGGATCATCAGCTATAAAAATTATACATAGGGATCATTAGGTATATTTTTTTTTACATATGGATCCTTAGGTATAAATTTTTTACATAGGGATCATTAGGTATAAAAATTTTACATTGAAATCATTAGGTATAAATATTTACATAGGGATCATTAGGTATAATTATTTTACATAGGGATCATTATGTATAAATATTTTACATAGGGATCATTAGGTAAAAATATTTTACATAGGTATCATTAGGTATAAATATTTTTATAGGGTACATTAGGTATAGATTTTTTACATAGTGATCATTAGGTATAAATTTATTACATAGGAATCATTAGGTATAAATTTTTTACATAGGGATCATTAGGTACAAAAGTTTTACATAGGGATCATTAGGTATAATTATTTACATAGGGATCATTAGGTATAAAAAATTTACATAGGGATCATTAGGTATAAGTATTTTACATAGGATCATTAGGTATAATTATTTACATAGGATCATTAGCTATAAAAATTATACATAGGGATCATTAGGTATAATTTTTTTGATACATAGGGATCCTTAGGTATAAATTTTTTACATAGGGATCATTAGGTATAAAAATTTTACATAGGGATCATTAGTTATAAATATTTACAACGGGATCATTAGGTATGATTATTTTACATAGGGATCATTAGGTATAAATATTTTACATAGGGATTATTAGGTATAAATATTTTACATAGGGATCATTAGGTATAAGTATTTACATAGGGATCATTAGGTATAAATTTATTACATAGGGATCATTAGGTATAAATTTATTACATAGGGATCATTAGGTATAAATTTTTTACATAGGGATCATTAGGTATAAAAGTTTTACATAGGGATCATTAGGTATAAATTTTTATATAGGGATCATTAGTTATAATTATTTTACATAGAGATCATTAGGTATAAACATTTTACATAGGGATCATTAGGTATAAATATTTTACATAGGGATCATTAGGTATAAATATTTACATAGGGATCATTAGCTATAAAAGTTATACATAGGGATCATTAGGTATAAATTTTTTACATAGGGATCATTAGGTATAAATTTTTTACATAGGGATCATTAGGTATAAATTTTTTACATAGGGATCATTAGGTATAAATTTTTTACATAGGGATCATTAGGTATAAATTTTTTCCATAGGGATCATTAGGTATAAATATTTTACATAGGGATCATTAGGTATAAATATTTACATAGGGATCATTAGGTATAAATTTTTTACATAGGGATCATTAGGTATAAAGTTTTACATAGGGATCATTAGGTATAAATTTTTTACATAGGGATCATTAGGTATAAATTTTTTACATAGGGATCATTAGGTATAAATTTTTTACATAGGGATCATTAGGTATAAAGTTTTACATAGGGATCATTAGCTATAAAAATTATACATAGGGATCTTTAGGTATAAATGTTGTACATAGGGATCATTAGGTATAAATATTTTACATAGGGATCATTAGGTATAAATTTTTTACATAGGGATCATTAGGCATATTTTTTATATAGGGATCATTAGCTATGAAAAATTATACGTAGGTATCATTGGTTTTACTTAGGGAACAATATATTTAGGGATCATCAGTTATTCCTAGATTGAAAAAAATATGAAAAAAAAATTTGAAAAAAAACTCGAAAAAAAAAATTGGAAAACTTTTTACATTGGGATCATTAGGTATAATTATTTTACATAGGGATCATTAGGTATAAATATTTACATAGGGATCATTAGGTATAAATATTTACATAGGGATCATTAGCTATAAAAGTTATACATAGGGATCATTAGGTATAAATTTTTTACATAGGGATCATTAGGTATAAATTTTTTACATAGGGATCATTAGGTATAAATTTTTTACATAGGGATCATTAGGTATAAATTTTTTACATAGGGATCATTAGGTATAAAAGTTTTACATAGGGATCATTAGGTATAAATTTTTATATAGGGATCATTAGTTATAATTATTTTACATAGAGATCATTAGGTATAAACATTTTACATAGGGATCATTAGGTATAAATATTTTACATAGGGATCATTAGGTATAAATATTTACATAGGGATCATTAGCTATAAAAGTTATACATAGGGATCATTAGGTATAAATTTTTTACATAGGGATCATTAGGTATAAATTTTTTACATAGGGATCATTAGGTATAAATTTTTTACATAGGGATCATTAGGTATAAATTTTTTACATAGGGATCATTAGGTATAAATTTTTTCCATAGGGATCATTAGGTATAAATATTTTACATAGGGATCATTAGGTATAAATATTTACATAGGGATCATTAGGTATAAATTTTTTACATAGGGATCATTAGGTATAAAGTTTTACATAGGGATCATTAGGTATAAATTTTTTACATAGGGATCATTAGGTATAAATTTTTTACATAGGGATCATTAGGTATAAATTTTTTACATAGGGATCATTAGGTATAAAGTTTTACATAGGGATCATTAGCTATAAAAATTATACATAGGGATCTTTAGGTATAAATGTTGTACATAGGGATCATTAGGTATAAATATTTTACATAGGGATCATTAGGTATAAATTTTTTACATAGGGATCATTAGGCATATTTTTTATATAGGGATCATTAGCTATGAAAAATTATACGTAGGTATCATTGGTTTTACTTAGGGAACAATATATTTAGGGATCATCAGTTATTCCTAGATTGAAAAAAATATGAAAAAAAAAATTTGAAAAAAAACTCGAAAAAAAAAATTGGAAAACTTTTTACATTGGGATCATTAGGTATAATTATTTTACATAGGGATCATTAGGTATAAATATTTACATAGGGATCATTAGGTATAAATATTTACATAGGATTCATTAGGTATAATCTATACCCAATGATCCCTGTAGGGATCACCCCCCCCCCCCCCCCCCCGATCCGTGTGTCGTATATCTATACTACTCTTGTTGAACTTACCAAATTTTTTAATGGAAAACTTCAGTGGATCGCGTTCAAAAGAGCTGAATTGTACCGTAATGTTTTTAGCTTTATAACTGTGTGTTTGGTTTTTACTATGGTCAATTGTTTGGCCAGAATTTTTATCTGTACCTAAAAAACGACATATTTTAACTATTGTGGCGCAATTGTTGAGCTCGTTTAACTGTCATAATTAACGTAAACGAATCGGGCTCAGAGCAGAATCAAATTCATTGCTTTATTCGGAGCTTAAAAACTGTGTGTTTGGTTTTTGCTCTGGTCAAAAATTTGGCCATACTTCTAATTCGTATCTAGAAACACCATACTCCAGCTATTTTCGCACACTTGTTGAGCCTGCTAAATTTTTTAATGGAAAACTTCAGTCGACCGCGCTCAGAAAAGCTCAATTGCACCGTATGGTTCACAGTTTTATAACTGTGTGTTTGGTTTTTTGCTATAGTCAGTTTTTTGGCCATAGTTTTGATTTGTACCTTAAAAATGCCACATTTTGGCTACTTTGGCGCAATTGTTGTACTCACTAATTTTTAAAACTTAATGTTATTGGGTGTACTCAGTAACACTGAGACGTATTCTTTTGAAAAAATAATGGTCATATATTTTTCTCAGTTTGTTTTTTGTGCGATCGATATTTCAAAAAAAGTTGGCAATTTTGAAAATGTATTCATGTTTCTAACAATTTTTGAAACCCAACCATTTTCTGGCGAACAGTTCACTAGGTTGACTTCAATTCAACACAATTTCGCTCGACGAAGTTTTAAAACTGTTGCACAATGAAAAAACATTAAATTTATGGAAATGCCCAGATTGGATGTCACCGGACCTCGAAAATGGAAAAATTCATTTTTAAAAATTAAATTTCGAAGAACAACGGTTTTCATTCTTGACGGCACATGGCAGCCAATGGAGGCATCTCGATGAACCCAAAGTTATTTGATTGTGTATACCTTCCGAGGTTGCGTTAGAACCAGGAGCCAAGCAGCCCTGGTGCCTTTTTAACCTAATGAACTGGTCGTAGAAAAGTCGTTGGTCTTAAGATTTATTTCTTCGTGAAACGAATGGGGTTCTGTTCTTGTTGGGAAAAACCAGACGCGCTTAAGATGGGCCTCAATTGTACAGACACAATTTGATAACACTTATCCCAGGAATTTGGGTTATCATGTAGGTTTCTCTCTTGGATCGATGCTATACGTTTTCCAAGAACAAATTTTTCCTTTTTTGACGGCACATGGCAGCCAAGGTAGGCATCTCGATGAACTCAAAAAAATTGGTTATGAAGCCTACTGAGGTAGCGTTAAAACCAGGAGCCAAACAGCACTGCGGTGTTTTTAAGCTATTGAACTTGTCGTAGAAAAGTTGTTGGTTTTAAGGTTCATTTTGTCGTGAAATGAATAGGTTTTTGTTCTTGTTGAGACAAACGAGACGCGCCTAAGATGGGTCATAACTGTACAGACAATTTGATAACGTGAATTGAGGAATTTGGGGTTTCATGCAGGTCCCTTTATGAAACAATGTTGTTTATCTCTTGGATCGATGCTATACGTTTTCCAAGGACAAGTTTTTTTCGTTTTTGACAGCCCATGGCAGACAATGTGGGCAACTCGATGATTCCAAAGTTATTTGATTGTGTAAACCTACTGAGGTAGCGCTGGAGGAAAACAGCGCTGGGTTTTGAAATATTTGAATTTGTCGTCAGAATATTGCTGTTTTTCAGAATTTTTTCAGATTTAATGAAACGTTTGGTGTTTTGCTCTTGTTGAGACAAGTCAGAAGCATCTAAATTGGCTCCTGACAGTACAGAAACTAGTTGCTTACACGCCTCGTGGAAGTTAGTTTATCATGCAGGCCCTTTGTATATATCTGTTGTTTTTCCCGTGGATCGATGCTACACCTTTTCGAAGGAAGGATTTTTCTATTTTGACGGCACATGACAGCCATTTCTAGCATCTCGACGAGCCCAAAATTTATTGATTAACTAAAACAATCGGAGTAGCTTAGGAATCAGGAGCAAAATTGCACTGAGGTATTTGAAACCTTATAAACTTGGTGTCATAAAAGTATTGGTTTTCAGATTTTATAGTCGTGATTTTGAAAACTTTGGTGTTTTTGTCTTGTTGAAGCTGGTCAAACCCTCCTAGATTTTTTTAAAATTGCAAATACTTTTGTTGACATTGTTCTCGGAAGATTTTGAGCCATCGAGTAAATCGTTTTTAATGAATTTGTAGTTTTTCCCATGGATCGATGCTACCAATTACTGAAAGACAAGATTTTCCATTTTTGAAGGCACATGAAAGCAAATGTGGGCATCTCAATGAACCCAAGTTTTTTTGATTCTGTAAATCTATTGAGGTAGCGTTAGAACTAGGATCAAAACGGAGCCGGGGTGATTTGAACCTAATGAACTTGTCGTAGTAAATTCATAGGTTTTCACTTTTTTTGGTCGTGAATATGAAAAGTAAGGAGTTCTCTTTTTGTTGAGACAAGTCGGACGTGCCTGATATAGTTCTCAACTGCACAGACACTGTATGATAACATTGTTCGAGGAAATTGGGTTATCATGTTTGTCTATTTATAAAACAATGTTGTTTTTCTCTTGTATCGATGCTACACGTTTTTGAAGGATGAGTTTTTCCAATTTTGACGGCACATGGTAGCCAATGTGGGCATCTCGTTGAACCCAATGTTATTTGATTCTCTAAATCTAATGAGGTAGCGTTGGATCTAGGAGAAAAACAGCGCTAGGTTGTTTTAAATTTATTCAACTTGTCATCATAATATCGTTGGTTTCCAGTATCCGTTTTTTTAGTCGTGATAATGAAACGCATGGGGTTTTGTTCCTGTTGAGACAAGTCAGGGGTAACTAAGATGGCCCTAAGCTGTAGCGACATTAGTTGATAAAACTTGTATTGTAGTTTGGGTTATCATATAGGCCCTTTTTAATTAACTGTTGTTTCTCCCCTGGATCGTTGCAACAGGTTTCCAAGAACGAGTTTTTCCATTTTTTACGGCACATGACAGCAAATGTGGGCACCTTGACCGGCATATTTTACTTGATTATTCGAACCCAGTAGTGTAGCGTAGGAAACAGGCATTAAATTGCGTTGAGGTGTTTTTAACTTAATATACTTGTCGTCATTTAATCGGTGGTTTTCATATTTTTTAAGTAGTGATATCGAACTGTATGGGTTCTGTTCTTGTTGAGATAAATCAGTCGCGCCTAAGAAGGTTCCTAATTGTACAGAAATTATTTGATAAAACTGTTCGAGGAAATTGGGTGGTCATGTAGGTCCCTTTATATAAACAAGGTTGTTTCTTACTTAGATCGAAGCTTTCGAAGAACAAGTTTTATCGTTTTTGACGGCACATGGTAGCCAATGTGGGTATCTCGTTGAACCCAATGTTTTTGATCCTCTAAATCTAATGAGGTAGCGTTGGATCTAGGAGCAAAACAGCGCTAGGTTGTTTTTAACCTATTGAAATTGTCATCATAATATCGTTGGTTTTCATTTTCAGTTTTTTTAGTCGTGATGAGGAAACGCATGGGGTTTTGTTCTTGTTGAGACAAGTCAGAGGCGCCTAATATAACTCTAAGCTGTACCGATACTCGTTGATTACACTCTTGTTGTAGTTTGAGTTATCATATACGCCCTTTTCAAATAACTGTTGTTTCTCCCTCGGATCGAAGCTACAGGTTTCGAAGGACGAGTTTTTCCATTTTGTACGGCACATGACAGCAAATGTGGGCATCTTGAGTGGCACATTTTACTTGATTATTCGAACCCACTAAAGTAGCGTAAGAAACAGGCGTTAAATTGCGATGATGTATTTTTAACTTAATATACTTGTCGTCATTCAGTCGGTGTTTCTCATAATTTTTAACTAGTGATATCGAAATGTATGGGTTCTGTTCTTGTTGAGACAAATCAGACGCGCCTAAGAAAGTTCCTAATTTTACAGAAACTAGTTGATATCACTGTTTGAGGAATATGGGCTATCATGTAGGTCTCTTTGTAAAGCAATGTTGTTTCTCTCTTGGATCGATGCTATACGTTTTCGAAGGACAATTTTTTCCATCCTTGACGGCACATGGCAGCCAATGTGGGAATCTTGATGAACCCAAAAATTTTTGATTCTGTAAACCTACTGAGTAAAAATTGGAACCAGAAGCAAAACAGCGCTGGGTTGTTTTTAGCCTACTGAATTTGTCATCATTTTATCGTTGGTTTTCAGTTTCAGTTTTTTTTATTTGTGATGAGGAAACGTATGGGGTTTTGTTCTTGTTGAGACGAATCAGAGGCGTCCAAGATTGCTCTAAGCTGTAGCGACACTAATTGATAACACTTTTCGAGGAAATTGGGTTATCATGTAGGTCCCTTCATAAAACAATGTTGTTTCTCCTTTGGATCGATGATATGCGGTTTTGACAGACAAGTTTTCCCATTTTTGACGGCACAGGGAAGCCAGTTTAGGCACCTCGATGAACCCAATGTTATTTCATTCTGTAAACCTGCTGAGTTAGCGTTGGACCCAGGAGCAAAACTGAGACGGTTTTCTCTAACCTATTGAATTTGTCGTCATAAAAATATTGATTTTCAGATTTTTTCAGTCGTGATAATGAAACGTATGGGTTTCTATTCTTTTTGAGAGAAGTCAGACGCGCCTAAGGTGGCTTTTAGCTGTACATACACTAATTGATAACACTGTTTGAGGAAGTTGGGTTATCATGTAGGTCCCTTTTTAAAACAATGTTTTTTCTCCCTTAGATCGATGCTACGCGCTTTCGAAGGACAAGTTTTACCGTTTTTGACGGCACATGGAGGCCAATGGGGGCATCTAGATGAACCCAAGTTTTCTTTAACCTGTAAATCTACTAAGGAAGCGTTGGAACCAACAGCAAAACAGCGCCGGGGTGTTTTCAACGAATTGAACCGTCATAAAATCCTTGACTTTCAGATTTTTCATTCTTGATAATGAAACGTATGGAGTCCTGTTCTTTTTGAGACAAGTCAGACGCGCCTAAGATTGCTTTTAACTGTACAGCCACAAGTTGATAACACTGTTTGAGGAAATTGGGTTATCATGTGGGTCCCTTTATAAAACAATGTTGTTTCTCCCTTGAATCGGTGCTAAACGTTTTTAAAGGACAAGGTTTTCCAATTTTGACGGCACATGACAGCCAATGTGGACATCTCGAATAAACCAAGGTTATTCTGTTCTCTGAACTTAATGAGGTAGCGTTGGAGCCTGGAGCAAAACAGCGCTAGGTTGTTTTTAACCCTTCCAACTTGTCGTCATATTGTCGTTGGCTTATAGATTTTTTTAGCCGTGATAAGGAAACGCATGGAGTTCTGTTCTTGTTGAGACAACTAGAAGCGCCTAAGATAGCTCCTAGCTGTACCAACACTAGAATAATCAAGGATATTGGGTTAAGAGATAGACCCTTTATAAATTAATGTTTTCTCTTACTCAAATCGATGCCACACGCTTTCGAAGGACGAGTTTTACCGTTTTTGACGGCACATGGAGGCCAATGTGGGCATCTCAATGAACCCAAATTTATTTGATTCTGTAGATCTACTAAGGAAGCGTTGGAACCAACAGCAAAACAGCGCCAGGGTGTTTTTAACCTATTGAACCGTCATAAAATCATTGACTTTCAGATTTTTGAGTCTTGATAATGAAACGTATGGGGTCCTGTTCTTTTTGAGACAAGTCAGACGCACCTAAGATTGCTTTTAACTGTACAGACACAAGTTGATGACACTGTTTGAGGAAATTGGCTTATCATGTGAGTCCTTTTATAAAACAACGTTGTTTCTCCCTTGAATCGGTGCTACACGTTTTTGAAGGACGAGGTTTTCCAATTTTGACGGCACATGGCAGCCAATGCGGGCATCTCGAAGAAACCAATGTTATTATGTTCTCTGAACTTAAAGAGGTAGCGTTGGAGCCTGGAGCAAAACAGCGCTAGGTTGTTTTTAACCTTTCGAGCTTGTCGTCATAATTTCATTGGCTTATAGATTTTTTTAGTCGTGATAAGGCAACGCATGGAGTTTTGTTCTTGTTGAGACAACCAGACGCGCCTTAGATAGCTCCTAGCTGTACCAAACTAGTTTATTCAAGGATATTGGGTTAAAACATAGGCCCTTTTTAAATAACTGTTTTTTCTGCCTTGGATCGATGCTACACGATTTTGGAGGACGAGTTTTTTCATTTTTAGCGGCACATGGCAGCCAATATGGACATCTCGATAAACCCAAGTTTGTTTGATTCTGTAAACCTTATAAGGAAGCGTTGGAACCAAGAGCAAAGCAGCGCTGGGGGTGTTTTTAATCTAATGAACTTGTCGTCGTAAAGTCGTTGTTTTTCAGTTTTTTCTGTCGTGATAATGAAACTTAAGGGGTTCTCTTCTTGTTGAGACAAATCAGACGCGCCTAAGATGGCTCTTAGCTGCACAGACTTTGTTTGGTTGCACTGTTCGAGGAAATTGTGTTATCATGTAGGTCCCTCTATTAAACAATGTTTTTTCTCCCTTAGATCGATGCTACGCGCTTTCGAGGGACGAGTTTCACCATTTCTGACGGCACATGCCAGCCAATATGTGTATCTCGATAAACCAAAGTTTATTTGATTCTGTAAAACTTATAAGGTAGCGTTCGAACCGAGAGCAAAACAGCGCTGGGGTGCTTTTAATCTAATGAACTTGTCGTCGTAAAGTCGTTGATTTTTCAGACTTTTCAGTCGTGATAATGAAACTTGAGGGGTTCACCTCTTGTTGAGACAAGTCGGACGCGCTTGAGATGGTTCTTAACTTCACAGACACTAGTTGATAATAATGACTGTTCGAGGAAATTGGGTTATCATGTAGGTCCCTCTATAAATTAATGTTTTTCCCCTTAGATCGATGCCACACAATTTCGAAATACAAGTTTTACCACTTTGACGACACATGGCAGCCCAAATGGGCCTCTCGATAAACCCAAGTTTATTTGATTCTGTAAACTTTATAAGGTAGCGTTCGAACAAAGAGCAAAACAGCGCTGTGGTGTTTTTTAATCTAATGAACTTGTTGTCGTAAATTCGTTGGTTTTCAGATTTTTCAGTCGTGATAATGAAACTTAAGGGGTTCTCTTCTTGTTCAGACAAATCAGACGCATCTGGGATGGTTCTTGACTGCACAGACACTAGTTGGTAACACTGTTCGAGGAAAATGGTTTGTCTTGTAGGTCCCTCTATAAAACAATGTTTTTTCTCCCTTAGATCGATGCCACACATTTTCGAAGTACAAGTTTTACCATTTTTTACGGCACATGGCAGCCAATATGGACATCTCGATAAACCCAAGTTTATTTGATTCTGTAAACTTTATAAGGTAGCGTTCGAACAAAGAGCAAAACAGCGCTGTGGTGTTTTTAATCTAATGAACTTGTCGCCGTAAAGTCGTTGATTTTTCAGATTTTTCAGTCGTGATAATGAAACTTAAGGTGTTCTCTTCTTGTAGAGACAAATCAGACGCGTCTAAGATGGCTCCTAACTGTACAGACACTTGTTGATAACACTGTTCGAGGAAATTGGTTTATCTTGTAGGTCCCTCCATAAAACAATGTTTTTTCTCCCTTAGATCGATGCCACACATTTTCGAAGTACAAGTTTTACCATTTTGACGACACATGGCAGCCAAAATGGGCCTCTCGATAAACCCAAGGTTATTTAATTCTATAAACTTTATGAGGTAGCGTTCGAACAAAGAGCAAAACAGCGCTGTGGTGTTTTTAATCTAATGAACTTGTCGTCATAAAGTTGTTGGTTTTCAGATTTTTCTGTCGTGATAATGAAACTTAAGGGGTTCTCTTCTTGTTGAGACAAGTCAAACGTGCCATAGATGGTTCTCAACTGAACAGACACTTGTTGATAACAATGACTGTACGGGGAAATTGGGTTATCATGTAGGTCCCTCTATAAATTAATGTTTTTCCCCTTAGATCGATGCCACACATTTTCGAAATACAAGTTTTACCATTTTGACGACACATGGCAGCCAAAATGGGCCTCTCGATAAACCCAAATTTATTTGATTCTGTAATTTTTATGAGGTAGCGTTCGAACAAAGAGCAAAACAGCGCTGTGGTGTTTTTAATCTAATGAACTTGTCGTCGTAAAGTCGTTGATTTTTCAGGTTTTTCAGCCGTGATAATGAAACTTAAGGGGTTCTCTTCTTGTTGAGACAAGTCAGACGCGCCTAAGATGGCTCTTAACTGTACAGACACTTTTGATAACACTGTTCGAGGAAATTGGTTTATCTTGTAGGTCCCTCTATAAAACAATGTTTTTTCTCCCTTAGATCGATGCCACACATTTTCGAACTACGAATTTTACCATTTTTGACGGCACATGGCAGCCATTGTGGGCATCTAGTTGAACTCAACATTAAATGATTCCTCTAAACCTACTGAGGATGCTATGGAACCAAAAGGAAAACAGCGCTGGGGTGTTTTTAATCTATTGATTTTGTCGTCGTAAAGTCGTTGCTTTTCAGATTTCTTTCAGTCGTTATAATGAAATGTATGGGGTCCTGTTCTTGTTGAGACAAATCAGAAGCGCCTAAGATGGTTCATAACTGTTCAGACAGTAGTTGATAACACTGTTAGAGGAAAATGGGTCATCATGTAGGTCCTTTTTAAAATCATGTTGTTTTCCTTGGATCGATGCTTCACGTTTTGGAATGACAAGTTTTACCCTTTTTAACGGCACATGGCAGCCAATGTAGGCACCTCGATGAAACCAAGGTTATTTGATTCTGTCAACCTATGCAGGTAGCTTTAGAACCAGGAGCAAAACAGCGCTGGGGTGTTTTTACTTTATTGATATTGAAAGTCGTTGGTTTTGTTGTCGTTAGGTCGTTGGTTATGTTGTAGGCCCCTTTTCTTGACTGTTGTTTTTCCTGTGGATCAATGCTACACCTTTCCAAAGGAAAAGTTTATCTATTTTGACAGTACCTGACAGCCATCGTGAGCAATGTTATTTGATGCTGTAAATCTACTGAGGTTAGCATTGGAAGAAGGAGCAAAACAGCGCTGGGTTTTTTTTTAGCCTATTGAACTTGTCGTCCTAAAGTCGTTGGTTTTCAGATTTTCTTAGTCGTGATAACAAAACGTATGGTGTTCCCTTCTTGATGAGACAAGTTAGACGTGCCTAAGACGGCTCTTACTGTACAGGGACTAATTTCTTGTGACAACAATTCTTTCGGAATTTTTTGGTTTTTGGGTCAATTGGCACATATACCTACTGTTTTATGTTTTAGTAGGTGGAATACATTATGCTTAATCATACTGGTGATTGTGTTTTCTGAAGTTATTTTTATTTCAACAAAAATTTTTTCGAGTTTGTTCTTTTTTGGTCTTATTGTCTTTTCGCTAGCCTACAATGCTGCGCTTGCATGGTAATGCAAGTGATGCAAAGCTCCGTTTTGCCTTTGTGTTTAAAATACATCTTCGTCTCAAAAACGAATGTTTCGATCGAAAAAGTATAGTGCCAATTAAAAATTGCTCGAAAACTTTAAAGAATTTTGAAGCCAGGTGTTTTTGATGTCAATTTTTCCGACTGTTTCAATGAGTTTTTTTCGGTTCATTTTTTGTTCGCCTGCTTTCAACACTGCGCTTTCACTGTATCGTAATTGATGCAAGGCTACGCTTCCTCTTCGTGTAAAGCTTGTTTTGAGTATTCGAAGCTTCCCAAATTATTAATGTAGTTATGTTTTTTTTTAATATTTAGTATTCTATATGTTTTCAGAGTTGTTAGTATAATAATCTGTTTCTACAATCGTGCAAACAAACTTGCAGCTTGATGTCATCTCAGAAAGTGGATCAAGATAACTTCATTTTCAGTTTTTTTTGTACCATATCTTAGCAAAAAAGAAAGTAGGTAAAAGCCATATAGAGTCTAGCTGAACGAGAGCCTAATGATTGCCTTTGAAAGCTTAGGAAAAATCAAAAAACTTTTTGGTCTCTTAGTGAAAGCGCTTCTGGCATGAAGTTTTGTACCGTTTTTTGGCGGTGAAATATACAATTTTTTTGGAGATCTAGGGACCTATAAAATCCAATATCAGCAAAGTAGCTCCCTTTTTCCAAACAAAGACCGTAAAAACTGTGTCTAGGCAAAGCTTTGCAAAATTTTTTTGATATTTCTTTGGAACAGTCGGTTTGAACGAACGGTACCAAAAAAATCTGGAAAAATTCTTTATGTGTTTCTTTTTTGAATTATATTCGTGCAAAAATTTAATTTAGACAATTATCACCTAGTCTCAAGCAGTTTGAGAGCCTGATGAATGGCTTTGATGGCTTCAAAAGAATCAAACGATTTTTTGGTCTCTTACTGAAAACGCATCTGGTTAAAATTTTTATTCCGAACTTTGAAGTTGAAATGAATACATTTTTGAGTCTAAGGACTTTAGAAGCTTCAGCATTAGTTCTATACCTCTCATTTCACAAACAAAGAACTTGTTCAGTGTATCTATCTAAAGTTATGCCGATTGTTTCTGATATTTCTTCGAAAAAGTCGACTTGTACAAACAATACCAAAAAAATTATGGAAAGCTTCGTTTTCAGTGTTTTTTTATCATATCTTAACCAAAAAGCAATGTGGACAGAAACAATAAACATCGAAGCAGGTTTTGAGCCTGATGATTGGCATGGATTGCTTCAAAAACATCTAAGTTTGTTTTGGTCTCTTTGTTAAAACGCATCTGCTTTAAAGTTTTACTCCTGTTTTTGGAAGTGAAGTATACAAAATTTTTGAGATGAAGTAAAAGATGAAACCAATTAATCAATATTTTTCTTCGAAAATGTCGGTTTGTACAAACGATACAAAAAAAGGTCTGGAGAACTTATTTTTCCGTTTTTTTTACTCATATCTTAGCAAGAAATACAAGTAGACCAAAACCGTTTACAGTCAAGCTGATTAAGAGACTGATGATTCAAATCGGTCGCTCCAAAAAGATCAAATGACTCATTTGGTCTTTTAGTGAAAACACATCTGGTCTGAAGTTTTAATCGAGATTTGGTGATGAAATATATACAATTTTTGAGATTAACGATCTTTCAAAACTTCAATATCAGTGATATAGCTCTCTTTTCCCAAACCAAGACGGTAACAGATGTGTCTATGCAAAACTTTGTAAAATTTTCTGGATTTTTTTTGGATCTTATTTTAGTCAAAAACAAAGAGGACCGAAACCATATAGAGTCAAACTGATTCAGAGACTAATGATTGGCTTTGATTTCTTCGAAATTTTTTGACTTTTTTGACTTTTTTGACCTCTTAGTTAAAAAAATTATGTTTAAATTTTATTCCGAATTTTAGAGGCAAAATAAATACGTCTTTTGTGAGAAAAAAACCTTTTGTTCAGTGTATCTATCTAAAGTTTTGTCGATTGTTTTTGATTTTTCGGTTTGTACAAACGATAACAAAAATTTTTAGAGAATTTAGTTTGCAGTGTTTTTTTTTGGATCATATTTTATCCAAAAAGCAATGTAGACAGTAACAATATACAACGAAGCAGGTTTTGATCCGAATGATGGGCGTGGATTGCTTCAAAATTATTGAAAGTTTTTTTGGTCTCTTAGTTAAAACGCATCTGCTTTAAAGATTTGCTCCGGTTTTTGGAGATGAAGTATATAGAATTTTATGAGATGAAGGACTTTATACTTTATACGCTTCAGTGTTAGTTATGTAGCACTCATCCCCTGGCAGAGATGGTTTTTAGTGCGTCTGTAAAATATTTAGCAATATAATTTAGATTTTTCTTCGAAAATGCCCGTTTGTACAAACGATACAAAAAAAGTCCGGAGAAAGCAAGAAAAAAGTAGACCAAAGCCACTTAGAGTCAAGCTCATTCAGGGCCTGATGATTTGAAACATGCAAAGTTTTTCGTCAATGCAAAGTTTTTCCGTTTTTTGATATTTCTTTGAAACAGTCGATTTGTACAAACAGTACCAAAAAATCTGAAAAATTCGTTTTCAGTGTTTTTTTTTCGGATCTTATTATAGCAAAAAAAAATGCCGACCAAAACCATTCTAATCCAAAACCATAATCATGGAAGCCCGATGAATGGCTTTGATTTCTCGGATAAAAATAAATTGTACCTTTGGTCTTTTGGTAAAAAAAAACATCTGGCTTAGGTTTTTTTCCAAATTTTGTTGATTAATTTTAAGATTTTTTTCAGCTCATTTTTTTGTAATTGTCAATATCAACTTTATAGCTCTTATTTCACAAATATATACTGTGCTCAAAGTGTCTATATAAACTTTGGGCGAACGATTTTGATGTTTCTTCGAAACAGTTGATTTGTACCAACGATAGCAAAAAAATCTGAAAAAACTTCGTTTTGTGTTTATTTTTCGGATCATATCTTTGAAAAAATTATATTATATGCAAAAATCATTTAATTTCAAGAATCTTATGATTGGCTCCGGTGGCTCCAAAAAAATCAAACGGCTTTTCTGGTCTCTAACTGAAAACGCATCGGATTTAAAGTTTTATTTCGATTTTTGGAGGTGATATATATTAGTCATCTATCTCTCTTTACCCAAACAGAGAATGTTTTTAGTGTATCTTATTAAAAATTTGCCGTTTGTTTTTGCTATTTCTTTGAGACACTCGATTTGTGCGAGCGATTCCAAAAAATTTTGGTAGAACTTCGAATTCAGTGTTTTTTGTTTGGATCATATTTTAGCCAAAAATCAATGTATACAGAAAAAATACACAGCGAAGCAGGTTATGAGTCTGATGATTGGCCTGGATTGCTTCAAGAACATCAAAAGCCTTTAATATAAAACTTATCTGCTTTTAAGTTTTGTTCAAGTTTTTGGAGGTGAATTATTTAATGTTTTTGGTATGAAGTACTTTATACGCTTCAATATTAGTTGTATATCCCTCATTTCTCAAACAGCGATTGTGTTTAGTGTTTCTTTAAAAAGATTTTGCCGATTTTTTCTCGTTCTTCGAAACAGTCGATTCGTGAAAATGGTAACAAATTTTTGAAAAAAAAACAGAAAAAAAAATTTAAATTTTCACCAGCAAAGTGATTAGTTGCTATGAAAAACTGACGACTCTCAGTTTGTTGATAACTGAGTGTTTCATTTGGATATTTTTCAGCTTTCTGTCTTTATAGTGACGATTTTGTCCTTACCACCAAAGAAATTGCTTACTTTTTGGGACCATGTGCAGGCCTTCTCATGGCGGTCCTGTATATGATCAGCAAATATGCTCTTCTAGGCAGCTCCACTTTACCTTTATTTTGGTTTTTACATTTATTTTCGTGCTATTTGCAACTGTTTTACAGTTTTGCAAGCAAAAACCCTGATAATTTCAAAATATAACCAAAAGTGTTCTAGTTTTAAAGTAACATTTGCTGTTTGTAATTCGTTGATGTTGTTAATTTGATGACTGTTTTTGATTTGAAGCAAGATTTGAGTGAGAGTTTTGCGCGTTTTTTTTGGACAATTGCGCTATAAATCTTGCTTCATAATGATCGGTTTGAACGGTTTTGAGCGGTTTACAGAAAAAAAACGCTCAAAAACTGAGCAAGATTTGAAATATTTACGAAGGGTTTATCTAAAAAAACAGCACAAGATTTGAACAAATTTTGAGCGGTTTATCCAGAAAAACCTCCCAAAAAACCACGCAAAAATTGAGCAGTTTTCGAGCGTTTTTTTGTAAACAACCGAAAAACCGCTCAAACCGCTCATTGTGAAGCAACATTTTGAGCGTAATCGTCGAACAACCGCTTAAACTTTGCTTCAAATTAGGTGAAAAATCTCGACTCGAGGATTCTTTTTTAGATGCCATAGGGTAGGAGGAGGTTGTTTAGTAGATCTTTAACTTCAGTTTTATTTTATTTTCAAGTTGTTTGGACAGCAATAGCATCATATCATGTGTTATGCAAGGCGTACCTTCAGCCACTGTAATTTCCAAGCCTGTGCTGAGTCTGACTGACAATACTGTCATACCGTGACGTATGAGCTGTTTCCGGAATCCGAACGGATTGGCTAAGAATCTTTAAATAAGGTTGACAGAAAGAACTGAACACAAACACAAACTCACTTCAACTGAACATTAACGTTCAGCCATGTGGTCTTGCTTGTCAAGGCCATCATTCCAATTTATGATGTGACAAAAAGTAATAAATTTTCATCATAAACAGATATAAATTTTTATTATTGGTTCTTACCAATCCGACCATTTCGACCTTAAGCAAAATAAACTGAGTTTACCGTCCCCATGGGACCAAATTTTGAATATTTAAGTCCCTATAGGACTGGAGCTTTATATTCCTTGTAGGACTGCTCAGCTCATCATTTTTGTTCCTTCTCTTCAATTGCTTCTTTTGATTGTGTTGTGGTCATCGTACTTTCTTTCGTCGCTAATACGATTCCTGAGTTTATTGTTATCTGAGTATCTTCTTCCTCGTGCACCTTCTCGTGTTCTTCGTTGTGTTTGTCTCATCATTTGATGTGTTTATGGTGGCAGTTTTCTTGGGGCTCTCCATCGGGGAGGTCAGGTCAATTATTTTGGTTATTTCACTATCCTTTATCTTAGGTTTGAGGTTTCTAGAAACTTAACTTAGGCGACAAGGGAGTCTTGTCTGAACCCTATTTCTTGCATAAAATGTTTTAAATTCGTGTTGCCTGGATTGTCTGATTGTCTGGTCTTCTGTTCCGATGACTCGATCGATAAACTTTTAGGCGAACTGATAGCATTAATCGGTATTGGGCTTCTCAATGCCGATGTTAATGTGGCCCGTCGGTTCCGAGAGGATTTCCTTATCGTTTCCGCATTTGCTGAAGGTTGTGGTGGCGCTGTCGTCATTCCCCTTGCTGTTTTGGAATTTGGTTTGCCGACCGTCATCTTTCCTCTTTTTGGCTTCGCATTACGCTTCTAATCATTGGCTTCCGTAGCTTCTACTTCCTTCTTCCCTTGTTGATGTTCTTTCCGAGTTATATTCTCGGGCAATCCCGTCTTTACGTCCTCCATGAACATTTCATGTTGATGAGCGTTTGGTTGTTTGAAGTCTAAAAAACGTAAGCATGGTTCTGCTTCTGCTTTCCCAGCCAATTTATACGCGACATAGTAAGTAACCGGTGAGGGTCTGCATGGTCCGTACAATTTGGGTTCGGTACAAATGCGAAACCACTATTTCTTAGTAGGCGAGGCTGTTTTCCCTTTGTTTGAAAGCAGGCTGTGTGTTGTGTATAAGTTAAAACTTCACCATCTATTGTTTTGTATTTCTGCTCGAAGGTCCCTAATGTTTGAAGCGATACGGACTGTTTTTTGGTCCTGCTGTTTTCCTGCTGTATGTGCTTGTTTTCACTTCTATCTTAGGTTCAATGCTTTCTTTTCCTTAGTTAGTGCATATCGTGTTTTCAGACCTGTGTTGCTTTTCGTCGAAGCTGATCCCCCTCTTTTTGGGGACAAGTTCAATGGTTCCCGCAAATTTTTCAGTGGTCATTTCGTGATTTTGACTTCGTTTTCGGACCAGCACTGAAGGTCGTGCATAATTTCTCGCTGAAATGGCGGATACATCAGGTTTTTTCAATCTGAACCAACGTGTTTTGCGTTTTCCCAAATTTAATTGTTCGGTGAGATAGATGTGGATATGTTTCATAATGGCTAGCTGGACTTTCGGCCCATATGGGCTTCGAAACTGGAATTTATCTTGTCTTATGTGGTGTTAATCTTAGTGTTTTTTTTATTTCGGCGACGTGTGAAGCTATATTATATGGAATGTTATTGCCGTCTACCCGCATGACCCCTAACATTAGTGTTCAAATCAACCGTTCCACGAACCCGGTTGATCTGTGTTCATCTACTGGGGCAAAAACAACTTTGATGTTGTTGGTTTTACAACAAGTTGGAATTTCGGCTCGGAACGTTTGCTCTTGGTCGCACATAAATTTTCGGGTACCCCATTGGTAGATTTGTTTCGTCACATGATTTCAATAACTTTGTCTGCCGTTGTATTTGAAACCATTTTAGCTGGAAAATTTTTTGATCGTTTGTCAACTGCGTCCTTGATTAATCCGGAAGAGGCCGCTTGGACTTTCTCCGTTGATTCTACTGCCGGTTCCGTTTGGAATGACTGTGATTTTACTATGGCTGGATTAAGTGTTTTACCTTGCTATGTTCATTGTCGGCGTTTTTGAGACATTTGGACGATGTGCGGAAATCAGATATTTTCACTCAAGTCCAGCATTGCTGCCGCTCTCGTTTCTGTCAGATGTAAACTTAAAAGATGATCTGTCGTGACTGCTTTGGGATGATGATCCTTTAATCTATGAGCATGCAGTCTTCTTTGACGCTCAGTCTGTTTCAAACGCCGAACCAGTTATCGCCGTTTGCGAGTGGAAGCGGCTCCCAATCTCTTTTTTGGACTAAAATTCTTATGAATTTAATGGTTTTGTCTTTTCGAGTGGCTGTGGCAAGAAAATTGACCCCCACGAGTTCTTCTAATTTCCATCTGTGGAGGGGTGTATCTTTTTCGGTTGCCATTGTGGTGGCTTTGTCTGTACTTTCTGTTATAGCTGACATAATCAGTTCATTGCAAAGTTCGAATTGGCTAATCGACGTTGTTGGTGGTGCCTCGTTGGGCGACGTCTTTTCTGTTTCGACTTGTTGGGGGTCAACTCTACTTACACAGTATTCGTACTGTTCGTTGACCCCACTCTGAAATTTGTTTGGGTTTGCATATTGTTGCACATTTGTAGTTTTGTAGTTTGTGTTGTGGATTCTCTATTCTCTGATTCCGTTTGAGTTTCTTTTGTTTATGCTTATCTAGATTTATTGGGGGTATCTGTTTTGCTATTGTTCGGGCTGCTCCTCCAGTCGGGTGTTGTTCGGTGTTTTCCCCCTTTCAAGTTGTCTTTTGCTCTGCTGTATGTTTCAAGAATATGACTTTCGGTAACTTTTCTACTTGCAATCAGTTCTGTGGCGTTTTATATTATCGGTGGCGAGTTCGTTGTTGGTTATGAAGGAACTGTTGTCGTGGATTGAAATATCTGCCGTTTGTATTTTGTTGTTTGCGTCCTTCTATGCCAGCATGGGTCTGATAGACTTTCTTCCCATCGGACTCTCCTCTCCATGTTATTTTGGGTTTACGTCCTCTGGGGGTTATGTTGACGAACTGCCTCCTCCTCTGGTCTGGGCAGTGTCAGGTATAACTCCCCTATATGGTTTTAAGTTTCGTTGTTTCGTCGTCTCATTTTGTCTTGCGCGACTCTAGGGTTGAGAGGAAATAGACAAGATTTCATTTACTTTTCAAGTTTGTCTGCTGCTTCTGACGAGTGCAATTGATCGAGTGATTGTTTTCGTTCTGAGTTGGACGACCGCTTCTGTTATGTTCGGAAAGTTTGAAGTTCCCTTGACTTGACAATTGAACCGCTGCGTTCCTTTTTTTAATCCATGCGCATATTGATCAGCCGATGGGGAAAAAATGACGCCACACTAAATTTCTCATCATAATCGCTGGGGATAGCGCTAATCCTAGCGGGTTTCTAGACATATGTTCAATTAGTCCCATCTTTGCTCATGCTAAATGTGAGATATCGAATGCGAATGGTATCAATCTATCGTTCCACCGAGTGAGCCTGCTTTTACTAGTCTTTGATGATTTGTTGGCGTTCAGCGAGCTTACCAAAGCCCGGTGATCTGTAATTACTGTGAAGTTTTCCCGTAAAGATAGTATTTGAAGTGTTCTATGTCCCAAACGACCCTTGATAGTTTTAGTAAGTTTACCGCATATTTCTCTTCTAATGAGTTTTGAAATCTTGACCTGTATGCTATTACGACGCAACCTGTGTTTGTAATATGCTCTAAAGCAGACCATAGCCCAAATACAGAGGCGTCGCAAACTAATCAAGTATCTAAGTGTTGGTTGAAATATTTGTCTTCAGTAAATTCAGATACGAGTTTTAGGACATTTTGCAAGGCGGATGTTTGTTCCGGCTTCCATTCGAATGTTTCGTAATTGTCTGAGTTTTTTAGCAGTGTTTTTAATGTGGATGCTGTTTCTTCGAGGTTCGGAAATTTCGGCGAGGTTTGGAAGGGTTTGGAAAGACCCATGAAAATTTACTTGTTTAGATATTTTTGAGGATGAGATCTTGAGTTTTTCTCCTGTTTTTTGTGGTAGTGGCGTTGCACCTTCGCTACTTATGTTGTAGCCCAAACAAACAATTTGTTCGCGTGCGAAGTTGCATTTCTCCAGAGAGATTCCTAAGTTTTCATCATTCAGTTTCTCTAGCACCTTATAAAATAGTTTTTTGTTTGTAGCTTTAGAACCCTTTGTTACAATCAGTATGTCATCAAGATAAGCAAAAGTGTTTTCACAATTCGTTAATGTGAGATCTAAGGCTTTTTGGAATTCTTCCGGCATATCCCTGAGAACATAGAATCCCGTTTGGAATTGGATTGTTCCTGTCGCTTTTCCCCCTATCAAGCTGAAATTGGATTGGTCTTTTGTTTGTTTATCCAGAGGGATTCGTGAATATGCGTATAGCAAGTCGAGATGTATGAAGACGGTTTGCTGTGTGTTGTCTGCCTTGATGGTTTTTGGGATGTTGTCCAATAAAAATTCAATATTGGTCATTTGGTCTCTGTTTTTGTGTATGCATTTGTTCATTTTTTTGGAATCCAGCGCAATTTTGCCTGTTTGAACGTTTTTGACCGTTATAACGTTCGGGCTGATGAATTGTTGCTCGGAACATTTATCTAGTTTTTTGATGTGTTTTTTATTGATTAGTTTATTCAGTACCGTTTTTACTCTTTCTCGTAGATGAATGGTTATTCCTCGAACTTTTTGTTGGATCGGAGTGATATTCTGTATCAATTGAATTCGCACTACGTGATTTGTTGATTTCCCGATTCTCATGCAAGATCCTGGAAGCTACCATATTACTTTAGTTCCTCGTCGGAAATTTCTTTCTTCTCTTGAATATTGAATATCTGATTGTTTTTGTCTTACAATTTTGATACCAATTTTTAGTAAGATGTTGGGTACGATAAGATTTTTACTTCTGGTCGTCTACGATGATAAAACGGAGTCGATTGGATTATCCATACTCCGGATTCTACCGAAATGATTAGTCGCCTTTTTGGAACAATGTGATTCCCATTATAATAGGCAAGGTTTCGGTGGGATGAGTCTATCTATTGCGGAACGGTCAATTTTCCGTAGTCTTTCGGCCGGTTTTTGTTCAGAAAATGCGATGGCGAAGAGATGTTTGGAGTGTGCTTTTATTTCTACTGCATGTCCGTGGAGATGTTCTTTTTGTATGTCTGCTGAGTTTCAAATTTCAGATGCTTCTGATATCGCCAGAACGGTAACGTTATCCTGAGGAATTTTCTGGCAACAGTTTGTCGACATGAATTCAGCATAAGCCACCGACTCGTTATAGTCTTCTGCTGCGATGGAATCCTCCTCGTCTTCTTTGTCTTGTTGACGGCCTGTTTTTTGCATGTAAATATTATTCGCTGATTACATATTTTTGCAAAATGGCCTTGTTTGGCTCAATTAGTACAGATTTTGTCCGTTGCTGGGCATTAGATCATTTGGTTTGGTCCAAACTGCCTGCCACAAATATCGCAGGTTTGTTTTGATTTGTTTGATAGTTTTGTTGCCCCAGTGGGTTGTAAAATCCCCGAGGAAAAATGTTCCGACCGAGCAGATTTCCCCGACCTCTTTGGTTCTTTTGGTACGTAGCGTTGTGATTTTTACCTCTCCCGCGCAGTTCTATGTAGCCTATCGGTTCTTATTTCATTGGTGTGTTTGTGGATGATTGGGCTCCAAATGGATATGTTTTCATCTATTTACTGTGTTCGATACCTTTCTCTCTCCTGATTGCATATTCGTAAGCGTCTTGTGGTGATCTGGTTTCTGCCAACAGTTCTTCTGCAATCTTTTCATTGGACATGTGGGCCGTGAACATATATCTAAATCATTCGTCTTCTCGATCCCCATAATCAGCCAGTGATGCCAGTTCGACGGAATCCGCGTGGAATCTCTCCAAAGTCTCATTGTTCCATTGTTTCCGACACATAAAGATGTACTTTTCATAAGCTATTGTTTGTGTGATTTTAAATATGCTATCTAGTATTCGCATTAGTTATTTGGTAGATGATGTTTGGATATCGAGGGTTAGTCTCTTCCGTTGCAGTTGTCTCTGTCCTTCTGTTTTAAGACATAAAAATGGGTCGCTTCTGATTTTTGCGTCTGCGTCATCCCATTGTATTTTGTTACAAAGTACGCCTTCTTCTTGGCTTTTTATTACCTTATCTTTCCAAGTAACTCGTTGTTCTTGATTTCTGATAACCCTTCAAAGTTTTTTTGCCTCTGTGATCTCAACCTCTTTCCTCTTAACATATTTCTTACCTCTATTCCAACTTTGGCAAAAGCGGCCATCTCCATCATCGCCGCCCACTTTGAACTTTCCAATAGTGGATCTAGGGGTGCCTTCTGCCAGAAGTGTGGAAAACTCAGCAGGTATTTTGTATCCTGCTGACTGCGCCATGTCATACCGTAACTTATTAGCTGTTTCTAGAATCCGAACGGATTTGCTAAGAATCTTTAAATAAGGTTGGTTGAGAGAAAGAACTGAACGCAAATAAAAATTCATTTCAACTGAACATTAACGTTCAGCCATGTGGTCTTGCTTATCAACATTGCTTGCCATCATTCAGATTTGTGGTGTGATAATTAATAATAATTTTACATTATAATTAGATATAAATACTTAGTATTGGTTCATGCCAATCCGGCCTTAACTTCTTTTTTCTTTTTTTACAACTTGTTTGTATAGCAATAGCATCAACTCATGTATCTTGCAAGGCGTACCTTCGGCAACTGTAACTTCCGAGCCTGTGCTGAGACTACTTAAGAAGATCTGCTGATCCGGACTGACCATACTTTGCATTTTTTCAATCTTGTTCTTTGCATCGTCGTGTCCTTTCAGCGACATTCCGAGCACATGACTGAAACACTTTATGTCTCAACAAATAAGAGTACAAAACTTACAATCAATGATTTCTTAAAAATGAATTTTAATGCAAAAGATGACAGGTTCTGAAAAGTGTGGGGTAAATGTTGAAAATGATTAAGAAAAATGAGCTTTTGGATTTCGAAAGTTGTTCGACATGACTAAAATGCACATCTGGTACCCAAAGCGTTGAATCAACTTCAAAAGGTGCAAAAGTACGATCATACTACTCGCTTTTGGTGTCGTACTTGAAAACTTAGATAGAGATAAAGACAAGACTGCTATTAAGCAAGTAGCAAAACAGCGATAAGTAAAGCGTATAGCAAATAGCAAATAGCGATTTCAAATAGCTCAATTATTTGAAAATATTTCTAAACGGATTAAACTTCCGCTTACGCGTAACTTTAATCTGTAAAGCAAAAACATATCGCTCGTTAGTTATCATACTTTAAGCCATCATAATTATAGAACAAGACTGCTCGTACATCAGGGCAAAGCCCTGAAGGTTCCAACTGCACTTCAGGCCAATCGAAAAACAATTTTTTGGTTGAATAATTGACATAATGCGAGGAATTTTTTCTTCAATTTTTCTTGATTTTTCCCAGCGCTAGCCATGTAAAATATCGAGGGTGTTTAGCGTCTCTTATCGTGATAATACCCGCATCCAAGTTAAGGCGTAAGTAATCGATTATAACGGATTATTGTGAAGATTTTTTGACAATTACAATTGATTATAATTGCCAAAATTAGGTGTCTAAAGGATTTATAATTGATTATAATTGTGATATTTTCCAACTGATTATAGTTCTTACAAAAAAAACCCTTAAAATCAACAATAGTCGATTATATTATCTTATTTTGCCAAAATTTTGTCAATTCAAAACAATATTCGAAATATTTTTTATGGGTTATTAATTTTGTGTCAATAATAAAAAATTTAAAAAATCTTTAAAAGAGAGATCTCTTAAACACTTTGATACATCTGAACACAAAGTTTTACCAGGAAACAAAATTTTCAAAAACATTCTTTCATATTAGTGGAAAAGTTCCCGCGGTAGATGAAAAAAAAATCGTCCGAGTCAACCATGAAACTAAATCTATTTGCTGATGTTTTGGTGATTAAAAACGCTTAACGTATCATAAACAACTCTAATGGGGAAGAAAAGAAAAAAAACCTTACAAGTTTGTTTTGTTTAGAAAACTTTGAAAACATTTTTCTCATTTTTCATAGGAACCAACGTCTACAAAAAGCATAAATTATAAGCAATTTAGATGCAACTTCGAAAACAAAATGAACAAACAAAAGGAATTATAATCAATTACAATCACTTATAATGAATTTTTGTGCAAAACTAATGATTTAGAAATTTGATTAAAAATAATGGGTTATAATCAATTATAATTGATTATAATTGTATCGAAAAATAGACGAATAAATAACATTACGATGACAAACTGTGCACTGGATAGGAGCACAATTTTGTTTCTGTATGTTCCTGAATTCCAGAGACAAGTCTTAAAATATGTTCCAAAATGTAAGTGGATTCCACAAACAAAAATTCAGTGGATTCCGCCTACATATACCTGTAACGTAGATTTTGTCGGCACATTTGTTTTGTTGCGGATTCCGCAGCAAGCAAATATAGTTAATTGTTCTGAATTCCGCAAATGTGAGTGGATTCCGCAAAATGTATGTGGATTCCGCAAACTGTGAGTGGATTCCGAATTTTGTTCAATACTGAAATTGCATATGAAAAATTAAAAAGCTGAGCTGGAATTCTTATCTTTAGCAATGCGGAATTTAAAAGCAAAGAATTAACCATTGTCAGCGGAATCCACGAACAAGTCTTTAAACATTGGTTACCTAAATCGGTGGATGTCATCTTTTAGTATTTTGGAAACACAACACCGAACAATTTCAATAATTGGAGTCATTGAGTTGAAAGTGTATGGTACACAGCATATCGACAATTTAGGTCAGTATTTTGGATTGCGTCAATTCCAAATACTGAATTTGGAAGCATAACGCCGAATAAAGGCAGTATTTGTAGTCATTAGGTTGAGAGTGTATGGAAACACAACACACAGCATATCGCCAAATTAGGTCAGTATTTGGGATTCCATCGATCCCAAAAACTGGTCAGTATTTGGGATTGATGAAATCCCAAAAACTGGAATAAAGTGGAATAAATATGGAATATATCCAATATTTGGAGTCATTAGGTTGAGAGTGATTGGAAACCGAACGCATAGCAAATCGTCAAATTAGTTCAGTATTTGGGATTTAAGCGATCCCAAATACTGGTCAGTAATTAGGATTCCATTAATCCCAAACACTGATCTATTCTAGTACATTTCTATAATAAGTATTATAATTATAATAGTATTGTATTATAATTAATTAAATTTTGATTTTAAAAAGAGAGATTATAGTCGATTTTTAATTGATTAAAATTGATTGTTTCTCAATTTTAGTAAGGCTGGTACTAAAATTGTAATATAATCGATTATTAAAGATTGAAACTGGATGCGAGTAGGATTAAATTACTTGCCTCATTCGATTCAATTTGGATTGGACTTATTCGCTTTTTATGCGTGTTTCTAACTTTACTTATCCCAAATTGGCTATATTAGCCATTTTCAAACGAATGTAACTTTACAAAAAAAATTAATTTAAAAAATCTTTTGTAATTTGAGCTTCAAATACCAATATCTCTCAAATGCTAAAATTTTGACGGAATAAAAAGAAACCACACCAAACATAAAAATTCATCAAAAAGACCAGACTCATAAACTAGTCCATATATTTATAAATTGGTAAGTGCTCATGAATCAGTCCAGACGTTGAACAAAAATTGATAGAAGGTATATCAATTAATTTTTCTGGGAGGGCGGAAAAAAATGAAAAATACCATTCAATTTACCATTTGAAAAATATGAAAAATACCAAAACAAATGAAAAATACTATTTAATTTAACGGAGGTATACCATTTAATTTCAGGGAACGATATCTTCAATGATGTCAGTAGCGTGTCGAGGGGATGAGAGAGTCGACTGCCCCCCTCCCTATATTCTTGTTGCCAACTTAAAAACTTAACTTGTTGGTCGAATATTTCCAAAAAGTGTCTAAAAACGCCTTTTTTTGGCCTGTTTGTAGAGAAATTTGCCCGCGGTTCAGAAAATGATTTTTCAACAAAATATGGTTTTTATACTATTTTGGGAGAGCGCGGAAAATCGAAGTTTCTGCGCACGCCAATGAATGGGGCACAAAAACTTTTTGTTAAAAACTAACACACGACTACACACTTTCTCTACTACTACTACACTTTTTCATGTGATGGTGGAAAGTAGTTAAAAGTGTCTGCTTGGATTAAAAACTAGGATCTTTTTCAGGATAATCTTTTAGGACCATTGCTCCACGGGGGAAAGGACCAACACAAGAGCTGTACAGCTCACCACGGCGAACCGCTGTTGTGCCCCTGTTTAAGAACTAAATGCAATTTTTTTGGGCTGGGTAATGTTGCTTCACCCTCAAGCAACGAGCACGGATCATGGTGGGCCTCGAACATCCTCGGACCTTTCGATTGAGAGGCCTCGGACCTTTCGATTGAGAGGCGGAGACGTAACCACTTCACCACCGCTCCCCGCTTCACCACCGGGGGGAGAGGGCCTACTGCCTCCCCCCGCTTAAATTCTTGTTGCCAAAAACTTTCCGAAGGGTCCCATCTTTGGTATAACTTTATGACATCCATTTTTTGCTGAAAAAACCTCAAATTTTTCTAAAGGCGCCCTTGGCGCCAATATGACTAAATTTGACGGGGAGCGCGCGCCGAAAAAACTTAACTTTTTGGTCGAAATATTCCAAAAAGTTCCTTAAATCGCCTTTTTGGCCTGTTTGTGGAGAAATTTGTCCGCGGTTCAGAAAATGATTTTTCAACAAAATATGGTTTTTATACTATTTTGGGAGAGCTCGGAAAATCAAAGTTTCTGCGCACGCCACTGAATGGGGCACAAAAACTTTTTGATAAAAACTTACCCACGACTACACACTTTCTCTACGACGACTACACTTTGTCATGTGATGGTGGAAAGTAGTTAAAAGGGTCTGCTTGGACAAAAAACTAGGATCTTTTTCAAAATAATATTCGGCCATTTAATCGAAGATCTTTAGAAAGTTTTTCACGTTGCCGAAGAACTCTCTTGAACAGCACAAAGAGTTTGATCTTTTGAACTGTCGACTGGACAACGAAGGATATTAAGTCAATTGTTTCATTTTCAATCGAAATTGTTTTAAAAAAGTCAAACGTTTTTAAAAGTAAAAAAAATAATAATTGAAAAATCTGAAATCGATTTAGTAAAAAAACTAAGGCTCGCATTAGTTGTATTTTACTTGTGAGTTTTGACTCTTTTTTTGTTTTTAATAAAATTAGGACAAAAACCTAAGCCTTCCTAAATCATTAGCTTTTCCAGCGAAGAGTTTTAAATCCAAATTAATCAAATCGCGTCCTCTGCATCCGCTGGTTTTTAGACAACCAAAACTCTGATGATGAGCTTCAATTGAATGGTTACACATTAATTTTTTTTTCAATTTGATGTTTTTTGTACTTTTAAAAAGGATGCAGATTACAAAGCAATCACTGGAATGTAAGGAAAAAGATACCTTTTGTGTTCGGGAAGTTTGTCCTTTCTAAGGAGCCAGCCAATTGCAATGGAAAGAGTCAGACAAGCCACCACTGAAACTGCCGCCATCGAATAGAGGCTCATGTTTTTCCTCCTACTATCTTCTAGAGTACAAATGATTTTTCTACAATCATTGAATTTTTGGAACGCGTAACATTTTTTGAATTAAAACGCTTTCTGATCACTTTTTGGATCAGATGCTTGCTTGAAGATTGAGTAGAATGACCATACATCCGTGTGTTTGTTGAAGACAATTGTGATATCAGGCGCGCTCACTTTTTTTGGAAACTTGTTTTTGAAAAAGTCCTCAAAAATAGGGCGAAACATGTTGGTTTGATATATTGTTTTGAAGGACTCAATGATTTGTCTCGCAATATAGCACAGCAAGGCGGATTTAGAGAAGGCGTTTGGGGCAGATGCCTTCCTTAGGGATTTGACCCACTGCCTAACCACAGGGTTCTACTCTTTGGCTCTATTTCAGGACATCCAATTCTGGCTGAATAACAGTTATATTTTTCAAAAGGCCAAATTTATGCCAATTTCGAATGGGAGCGCGTTCTAAAAAAACGCAAATTTTTTTTGGTCAGTTTTCCCAAAAGGGCTTTAAAACGCGATTTTTTGGCTTGTTTATTTTGAAAATTTGCCTAAGGCAAAAAAATGAGCAGATGGCATCTTTAAAAGGACTTGGGAGAGCTCAGAAAATCAATTTGGACTTTTTAACTAGCCAATTTTGACAAATTTTTTAATAATCATTCAAAAAAGCTCTTTTCTAGTTCCCTCCCTTCGATTTATTCTGAAACTCAAGGTATGAAAGTCTGATCAAAATTACTTTCTTTGTTTTAAACTGCATCAAAACCCACTTCAAGTATTCACACTTTAAAATTTCGAATTCACAAAATAGTCAAACCTTTATTTGGTTGGTAGGAGGCTCGAGCGTTAATCACTGCCATTATAATACAAACATTTAGACAATGCTCCTTTAGACAAAGCTTCAATTAAACGCCGGGTCAAATGGTTGGATGCGACAGTTATTGCCCAATCTATAAAGTTATTGCCCAGCTACAAAACACGATATGAAAGAATGGTTTGCAATTGACGTAAAGTTGATTATTTGCCCCAGGTTTGACGGTTTTCAACATATTTAGTAAATATGCTGAAAACCTTCAAACCTTTGGGCAAATATTCAACTCTACGTCAATTGCAAACCATTCTTCCATATCTTGTTTTATAATATGGTCATCAGTTTCAAACAGTTATACAAACGATGCTTTATGCTTTAAACTTAAGCTCGTTGAGGTATTTAAGGAAGTCTTTTTAAAAGAAAACGATGAGGCTTTTGTACTGTTTAAAGATGAAATCAAAAAATTGGCGAAGGTTCACTATCAAGACTACACCATGATTAAAACTTGTTGTGGTAACTTAACAAAGAGACAAAATTTTCCAAACATATGGCCTGTATGCAGGCTTATTTTGCCCCTTGTCCTTCTGGTCACTAATATCTCACAAGCACTGTCTCCTTATTGTTCCGACTTTTGTAACGAAACTAACGGAATATTTGTGCACGAAGTGTTTTTTTTCTTCAGACTTTTGGCTTTTTAACTAGCGATTTTCGACAGATTTTTCAAATATCAATCATAAGGGCTCTTTTCCGGATACCTCCCTTTAATTTTTTTCTGAAACTTTATGTAAAAAACTCTATTTAAATTTACTTCTCTTTTTATAATCTGCTTCAAAACGTGTCAGCATGAACAGGTGATCAAACTTTACAACATTTCTTATATGCAAAAAGCTTTGTGAACAATTTTTGAACAATATAAATTTGCAACTTTACCAAGGGGGTGGGAAATTGTTAAAGAGCCTTCAACAAACACTTTTGTTCTGAGCTGAATATTAAAAAATTATCTCACCTGTTATAATTTTTCGTGCAGTTATGGGGGTGTAAAGATTGCCATTTTGGCCAAACTGGGACAAAAAACGCACGATTATAACCGTAAGCGAAGACTTAATCCGTCTTACATGTCTTTCCAAAATGAAGGAAGCTTATATGCTATATTTGATTTAATACAAGGAGCATAATCTATCACGTTAGTTTTTATGTGGCGTGTGGGGTGTTAATCATTACAGAAAAACTTAAAATTGAAAACTTTTTTCTTTCATTTTATTTTTTTACTGCATTAAACTTTTTCAAAATTAAAAAAAAACACAAGTCAAAATTATTTAAAAAAATAAAAAAATTACCTGAAAAGTCTGAAATTGATTTGGTAAAAATTTAAGGCTCGGCTTAGTTGTTTTCTTTTTTCGTGCAAATATTGAGTTTCTTTAGTTTTTTAGAAAAATTAGGATGACAACCTAAACTTTTCTGTATCCTTAGCTTTTCCAGCGAAGAGTTTCAATCCAAACTACTCCAATCGCTTCTTCTGCATCCGCTGATTTTTAGACAACCGAAACACTGATGATGAGCTTCAATTGAATGGTCACACATTTTTTTTTTCAAGTTGATGTCTTTGAACTTTTAAAAAGGATGCAGATTACGACAAATAACCCACGATTTTAACGCACAAGCGAATATTTAATCCGTCCTAAAAATCATTCCAAATTGATTGAAGGAAGCTGATTTGCCACATTTGATTGAGTATAAGAAGCGCATTCTATCACTTTATACTTTATATGGCGTGCGGAGAGTTGATTTTTACAAAAAATCTCAAAATTAAAACCATTTTTTTAAAAAAAATTTTATTACACCTAACATTTTTTAAAACTGAAAAAAAAGTGTTAAAAAATTAACCAAAATGAATGAGAAGGGAAAGTTCTGTGGACTGAAAAAAAACTAAAAAAGTAAGGCCAACCATGAAAATTGAAATTTTAAAATGAGGTATAAATCACCGGCTATGAAATCAAGACCAGTTTCGCTCCCCATTGAGAACTTGAAAAATTTTGAAAACTCAGCTGCTTGACAGTTCTTTCATTTTTAAATAATTCGGCTGTTGCTTTCTGCCTAGTAATTTTGTTTTCTTGTTTTTTTGTTTTTAAGAGATAGTACCAAACAAATCAAAGAGAAAATAATGAAAAGATGCAAAGTTTGCAATTTTTAGTTTGCAATTTGCAAAATTTTTAATTTTTTATCTTTTTTCCCCAACATAGTAACAAAAATCATTTTGACATTTTGTAAAAAATTTCAATATTTTTTGCATTCAAGATGAAAAATCAATATCTTTTGCAAAAAAGATAAAAACATCCTTAACGTTTTTGCTAATTGCAAAATTATTCACAATATTTTTAGCACACATCATGAAAAAATCAATAAAAAAATTCGCAACTTAAAAGAAATTTCAATAAATTTTTCCGCATTTAAAAAAAAATAAAACATTTGTCATGCACTTTTGACATTTAAGAATTAAGAATTTTTCTACTTTTGTTCTAAAGTTGACCATAATAACCAACCCAAGTTTTGCTTGTATGTTAATCAAAAATATCTTGAAAACATTGTAAGAAAAACAGGATTATTACTCAAACTAACCAACATCGAGGTTTTTATGCGTTTTATTTTACGTAGAACTTTCACATAGAGTTTTTCACGTAAAAGTTTTGAGTTTTTTCGCATTTTCAGAAAAAAAATCAAGATTAGATTTTTTATCAGAAAAATGAGGTTGGCTTTTTGCATATTTTGTTTAAAAAACCACAGAAAAATTGGCATCATTACAAAAAGCATTTAGTAAAATTTTTGCACATGTAGACTTTGCCATGGAACTCGAAAAAAACTCACGGTTCCACATTCAGAATGTATAGTGAGTCACCTACCTATCTCATTTTCGATCATTTTCCAAATATGATTATTTTAAAATCTCTCTGACTGACCAGTTATCTCTGAGTCTCAATTTAAATCCGTTATACGAAAAAGTATACTTCCCACTTATATTGAAATTGCCAAAAAACAAAAAAAATTGGAGACTTTTTTGGTCCCAAAAACTCTAAAACGGAAAAACATACTTTGAAACTTGTTTCCAACTGCTAGAGAAAACTGAATCAAGACAATTTGAAAAAATTCCAGCCAGTCTATCTTGGTGAAAAAAAAAGAGAAAAGATAACAGCAATACGGAAAAATATCATCCACGATACTGAACACCTTGGAGTTAACCCTTAATTGGAAAACAATTCTGGCAAAAACTCATTTTTGGAGCAGGATTTGGTCAAATTTGATTTATTACAAGAAGAACAATTTATGACTTTGCACTTCTCATGGCGTGAGGATTGTTGATTCTTTATTTCACTTTATTATTTTCATCTTATTAATTTTTATTGTTTTCACTTTATTATTTTCATAACATTAAATTCTTTCATGTTATTACTGCTCCATAACCCTAAAAGTCAGTCAGAGCATTCAAGGCTCCGCCTTGATACGAGCAATCTTATTGACCAATATGAGTCCAAACAGTGTATTCTGTGATTTGTTGGCGGGTTCAGTAAAAAGCACCGCTCTCTTTGATCTTCCTTTGTTCAACATGTTTCAACATGTTCAAAAATTTCACCAGATCCAGTGACATTCACACATCAAACAGTGTGCTCACCCCTTTCGCATTTTGGCCTCGTAATGAATGTGTTTAGGTATTAGGAGGGCCGAAATGAATGAGAGGCGAGTAGAATGAGAAGTTTTGTAGTCTGAAAAAAAAACTAAAAAAGTGAAGCCAACTAAAAAAAAAAAATTTAAAATGAAGTGTAAATCGCCGGATATGGAATCAACACTAAAATCGCTCCCCAACGAGAACTTGCAAAACTTTGAGAATTCAGCTGCTCGACAACTCTTTGATTTGTAAATAAATTGGTTGTTGTCTTCTGCCTTGTAATTCTTTTTCTTAATTGTTTTCGAAGAGATAGGAACAAACAAGTAAGAGAAAAGTTAGAAGATGGAAACTTTTTTAGACAAGTAAATTGCCAAATCTTTTCGATATGCAGTTAGCAAAGTTTATCAAATTTCTATCCAAACATGGTAACAAAAATATTTTTGACTTTTGTAAAAAAATTTTCATTAATTTTTTTGCACTCATAATGAAAAAATGATAATTTTTTCAACAAAAGATTAAATTATCTCACAATTTTTGCTACTTGCAAAATTTTTTACAATAATTTCAGCACACATTTTGATAAAATCAATGAAAAATTCGCAACTTGAAATAAATGTCAATAAATTTTTCCGCATTATAAAAAATTGTAAAACATTTGGCATGAACTTTTGACAATTAAGAATTTGGAATTTTTCTACTTTTGTTCTAAAGTTGACCATTATAGCAAACCCAAGTTTTGCATGTAAGTTAATCAAAATTATCTAGAAAAAAGAGATAAACACTCAACGTAACCAACATCGAAATTTCTATGCGTTAATTTTACGTAAAATTTTCACGTTAATTTTTCACTTAACACGTTTGCATTTTTTTTCGCATTTTCAGAAGAAAATGAGATTCGATTTTCATTAAAAAAAAGAGTTTGGGTTTTTGCACTATTTGTTCAAAAAACCACAGAAAAATTGGCATCATTACAAAAGGCATTCAATAAAAATTTTGCACATTGTTTGAGAAATTAAAAAAAAAACATTTGCAATTTCCAAAACATTTCAAACAATTTCTTGCATTCTTGTTTGGAAATACTAAACAGTTTTTTCTCCATGTAAAATGATAAGTTTTAGTATGAAAAATTGTTACAAAGTCAAATCAATTTTAATATTTTGCAAAAACTTCTGTTAGAGTAAGTGCACACAAATAGAAATAGAACATTTGATAATTTGTTTTCTGAAAGAGTTTAGTTCGATAAGCAATTAGTTTGATACATTGTTCAAAATCATTCATTTATTACTAGAAAAACTGACACGCTCACGATGATGCTATGATACAGTTATTAATTTTCATGAAGTCAGACTCGAACCTTGAGTTCTGAATTTTTCGAGTCCTTTCCAAAAAAGCTGATTCGAGAGTCTGGGTAGATGCAAGCGTCTGGACAGGGCTGAGATGATGACTCTTGAATTTTTTCTTAGTAAGTGTTTCATTTCAATACTCGGTAATTCCTTTGGTAACCTACAATTTAAATTGCGTTCGACTTCTTGGTTCAATTGATTGAATACTTCATCTCATGATGAAGTAATCTTGGGAATTGATCTGTTTTTGTGCAAAGTAGAAAAACAGCCACTAATTTGGTAAGTGAAATTGTGTTTGTATAATTTTTGCAAAATTTGATCGTCCGATGATCCAATTAAGACTTTGTGAACCTGCAATTGTCTAATGAACAGAACGATGAGTGGTTAGATACACAGTAGTCTTGATTGACAATGTTTTTCTTATAACAAATTTCTGAGACAGAGATAGAAGGAGACTTTGCCATGTAACTCGAAAAAAAAGTAACTATAAGGTTTGACAAAGAGCAGATACCAACACTGATTCTTTGTTGTAACTGGTTTATATGTACAATGAATTGCTATTTTAGCAGTTCTAACAACTGCACAACACAGTGTCCATATTTGGTTCATCCCTAACTCACTGTTCCACATTCAGAATGTATAGTGAGTCGCCACATATCTAATTTTCGATCACTTTCCAAATATGATTAATTTCAAATCTCTCTGACTGATATCTCTGAGTCTCAAATCAAAATGGTTTCATGAAAAGGTATACTTCCCAACTATATCAAAATTGCCAAAAAATAAAACAAAATGGTCCCAAAACCTCTAAAATGGAAAAATGTACTTTGAAACTTGTTTCCAATTGCTAGAGAAAAATGAATCAGGACAATTTGAAAAAATTCCAGCAAGACTATCGTAACACTTTATTTGAACACAATTCTGGCGAAAACTCAATAATAAACAAGGAACTTGCAAATTGCAATGCGGAGGATACATATCAACATAGAACACGAGAAGGGTGTGTGTCAAATTCAAGAAACACAGCGTGAATGAGCCTCCCTATATTCAGGTTCGGTTATTCACAGCCAAGGAGAATGAAGTCTTGAAAGCAGTTTTATATGTCAACAATATTATGAACGAATTCAAATAATTCGCCCAAGTGTTGGCAGACCTTATGTTTGCTGAGGACTGAAAGGTTTATTAAAATTGTTGAGTGATGTTATTATAGTCTTTTAATTCAGAAATCAGTCTTCTTGATTTGTTTTTTTCATTTTCTTTGAACTGAATAATATGAGTTAGAAAATAGGCTTTCGTAAAATCCCAAATAAAACAAAGTGGAACTGCTTCATATTGTCTTAGAAAAAAAGTACCGAAAATTTTTGCTAACCGTTTTGGAATCTCAACACTTTTCAAAATTGCAAAATTGATTGGATTTTACTGTACCGAAAATTTTCACAAGTTATCGTTCAGATATTGTCAAATAGATCTTCTAGAAAAAATGTAGGAGAGAAAACTCTCGGAAGAGTTTTTTTCCGATAAGAGTCAGATTTTGTACCCTCAGGTATGTCGTATATTAAAGAAGTTCAAAAAAGTTGTGCAGTTTTGACGAATGCACTGTAGAAAATGAGCATTCAGAAATTGATTGGATCTATCAGATTTTTTAAATTGATTAGGCAAGACTTTTCCTTGAATGCAGAAAGGAAAAAAAACTTGTATCTGTTTACACTGGGACCCGTACATCAATTTGAAAAAAAAACCAACCAAAATTTCCCAATTGATGGTCAAATTGGATACGGAAGTTCCTGTATGGGTTTTTTAACCACCAAAATCTTTAGACTACTTGTAATTCTACATGATGCTGCTGGACCTGTAGAGTCTACAACTCAGGGTTCTGGTTTTTGTAATTTTGCACCTAGATTTCCTAGATCGTGTATTCTTGGCCACGTAAATGGATTGTTTTTCTATTTTTATATTAAAGTTTTAGTGAACGGGAGAATCCCTTGTTCAGTTGTTAGTCATCTCAACCAAAAATTTTAGTTAAAAAAAGATCAAATATATATCTGTGTCTTTCGGATATGGAGTGCACTGGAAACAATAGTGCGAAAGAATTAGGTGTCTTTAAAAGTGAAAAAATTGAGGTTATTTTTTTTTCTTACCAAAAAACTCAAAGCAACATCTCAATCTGCTTTGTGTAGAAAGCATATTCATGGAATCAATTGAAGCGGTAATTAAGAAAAAAACTGAAACTTCAAAAGCTCCAAAAACGGACCAAAAACTGCTGTTTTTTTGCAAAAGGTTACGGAAAATGTAAAGTCCTGTCAGAGTTTCTGGAAACAAAGGTTACAAACTTGATTGACTGCGCATGCCCAAAAGTTCAGAATTTGAGTTTCAAAGATGAAGAATTTGATTAGGGGTGACTAGAGGTGTAGCAGCTACACGTTTCGTCATGCATAATCTCTTTCCGCAGCAGAACTAAAATCTTTTGCAAACGAAATATGGAAAGGAGGTTTTCTTAACAAATTTTAAATTGTTTTAACCTTTTTGTAATATCCATATAATTTTTTGTTTTTAATGGAGGATCTCAATTAAAGCGGTTGATTTGCTAAGATAGTGCACAACATTGGTTCAGTTCCAACCAAATTTTACTCACCAGGAGAAACAGAGACTTTTTTGAATATTGGCAATCAATTAGTCAATATTTACAAAATTTCAAATATTTTCTAATAACTTCAAAAACCAATTTATCCTGCATTGCCCAAAAAACTACCTTCAGTTCCTCATCGAGTGTCTAGTATTTTTTCTACGAAGTTTTTACAGTATCTCCAAAAACTAGACTTTAAAAAATTGGAAAAAAATCAGACTCGAAGAAAAACTTCACCGCATAAAAACTTCACCGCACCTCACCACTTCAAACTCCCTTCAAGGTTGACTACTAATAAGTCCTAATACTCCATTTGACATGGAATGATTGACATAGATTGGATCAGTCAGTTTTTATTCCGTACTTTGTTTATCAATCGAACAATACTCTTCCAAAAAAAAACTTGCAAATTGAGAACGAGCAACAATAAGCATCTCATTGTTTTTCTTTTGAACCTTCCTAGAATTAAATTGAGTCATTTACAAAAAGAATTTGAATAATTATGACACAAAAGATTTTATTTTAGATTTTGTGAGCGCACCCAAGCGAAAAGACACCATTTTTTTGGATATTCACTTCACCAATTCGAAAGAAACCCAAGTTCCCCCTGAGCTTGTTATCAACAGGAATGCCAAAGCAAAAGACAGATGAACTTCGATCCCTTTCAAATATGAAAAGGTCAGACTTAACAGATTCTTTTTTGTAAGTGGAGCTGCGTACGTTTCTGCGCTAAACTTGAAAAAAGCAAGCGGTTTATCGAAGAAGATAGGAAAACAATTTCTACAAACGAAACCATATAAAAGTTAATCCATCAGTCAGACGCTTTAGAAGACTTCAAGGTTTCTCCAGTTAAATATGTGAAACTTGGTCTGTGGACATGTCTTTTGCAAACAAGTTATCGAGTCAAAACAAGAGAGCTTACAATTTATTTGTTGTTGTTGATGTTTTTTTGCCATTTATCAAAGTTCACAAAAAAAAGAAAAATCTGCACACGACACGTTGCAAGCTGTCAAATTTTGTTTTTTGAAAGAGCACTCTTTTGGGTTGACGAAGAAAAGAAAAATGGGTGATCTTTGTAAACATTATGCCAGAAGAAAGATTTTGAATGTTAATCAACAATGAATGAATCAAAATCTGCATTTGCAGAGAGAGCTCAAGCTAATTTGTTCACAAGTACCTCAATTTGTGTATGCAACTATTACAAAGCAGTCACTGAAATGTAAGAAAAAAGATACTGTTTGTGCTCCGCAAGTTTGTCTCTTCTCAGCAGCCAGTCAACATCAATAAAAAGAGCCAAAAAAACACCACTGAAACTGCGAATAGAGTCTCATGTTTTTCTTACTACCTTCTAGAATACAAATGATTTTTCTACATTGAATCTTCGGAAAAAATGTAACGTTTTTTGAATTAGAAAGAATTTTCATCACTTTTCGGACATTAATATCTGATGCTCGTTTGAATTTTGACTAGAATGACCATACAACCGTGTAATTGTTGAAAACGTTTGGGGGCGTTTGGGTCGTTTGGGGCGGATGCCTACCCACAGGGCTCCCCTCTTTAGTATTATTTCAGGACATCAAATTTCGGCTGAACAGCAGTTATTTTTTTCAAACGGCCAACTATTTTGCCCCTTGTTTGTTGTGTCTGTAACATCTCACCTACACTGTCTCTTTATTATTCCGACTTTTGTAATGAAACCAACAGAATATTTGTGCTCGATATGGTTTTTTTGGCTGAACAGCAGTTACATTTTTAAAAATGGGGCTTTTGGGGCGGATGCTTTCCTCAGGGATTTGACCCACTGCCTACCCACAGGGTTCCCCTCTTTGGTAGTTTTTCAGGACATCAAAATTCGGCTGAACAACAGTTATATTTTTCAAAAGGCCAACTATTTTGCCCCTTGCCGTTGTGTCCGTAACATCTCATCTACACTGTCTCGTTAATATTCCGACTTTTGCAATGAAACCAACGGAATTTTTGTGCTCGATATGGTTTCTTCGGCGCTGAATAACAGTTATTTTTTTCAAAAGGCCAACTTATAACAACTTTGAATGGGAGCGAGTTCTGAAGGGTTTTCCCAAGAAGGCTTTAGAACTCGATTTGAGGGCCTGTTTTTTTTGAACATTTGCCTGCGTCGCAAAAAAATGGACGGATGGCTTCTTTATAGGGGTTTGTGAGAGCTCGGAAAATAAGTTTGAACTTTCTAAATAACCATTTTTGACAAATTTTTTATATATCATTCAAAAGGGGTCTTTTTCAGTTCCCTCTCTTCGATTTTTTCTGAAACTCATGCATGAAAGTCTAATCAAAATTAGGTTTATTAAGTCTTTTTGAATGAAAACGAAGAGGTTTTTGTGCAGTTAAAAGAAGAGATTGAAGATGAAATTGCTGCAAAAGGTTCACTATCAAGCATACACCTTGATTAAAACTTTTGGTCGTAACTTAACAGAGAAACAAAATTTTTAAACATAGTGCCTGTCTGCACACCTGTTTCGCCCTTTGCCCGTTGTGTCCGTAACATCTCACCTACACTCACAAAAAAATGGCCAAATGGCATCCTTATAAGATTTGAGTGAGCTCGGAAAATAAATTTGAACTTTCTAACTAGTCATTTTTGACGAATTATTTTAAAATCTTTCGAAAGGGGTCTTTTCCAGTTCCCTCCCTTTGATTGTTTCTGAAACTCATTGTATGAAAGTCTAATCAAAATTACTTTTTTTAAAACTGCATCAAAAAGCACTTCAGGTAATTACACTTTAAAAGTCTGAATTCACAAAATAGTCAAACTTTTATTTATTTCGCAGGAGGCTCGAGCGTTATTCAGTTCCATTTTTTCACAAAATTTTAGACAAGGCTCCAATGTCGGGTCGAAAATGTTGGATGCGATAGTAATTGCACAATCTAACTACCGTCAAACATTTTGGCAAAAATTCAACTCTTTGTCAATTGAAAATTATTCTTCTAATTCGTGTTTTATAAATTGGTCATCAGTTTCAAACAGTTATGCAAATCTGCTTTATTTTTTAAACTTAAGCGCGTTTAGGTCTTTAGGGAAATCTTTTTGAACGAAAACGATGAGGCTCTTCTGCTGCTTGAAGAAGAGATCGAAGATGAAATTGCTGCAAAAGGTTCACTATCAAGCATACAACATACGGCCTGTCTGCACACCTATTTTGCCCGTGCCCGTAGGGTCCGTAACATCTCATTTTCACTGTCTCATTAAAATTTCGACTTTTGTAATAAAACTATCGAATATTTGTGCTCGATATGGTTTTTTTTTTCATCAGACAACTTTGGACTTTTTAACTAGCCAATTTGGACAAATTTTTTAAAAATCATCCAAAAGGGCTCTTTTCCTTTTACCTCTCCTTAGTTTTTTCTGAAATTCAATGTAGGAAAAATTACTTTGAAACATTTTCTCGTTATAAGATGCTTCAAAACGTGTCAGCTTGATCAGGTGATCAACTTTTACAAGCTTTCTTATATTCTTATATGCAAAAAGCTTTGTGAACAATTTTGAACAATCTAATTTTGCAACTACACTAAGGGAGTGGGAAATTGGTAAAGAGTTTTCACGAGTACTATTGTTCTGAGTTTTTTTTAAAAAAAGATATCTTACCTGTGAAAATTTTTTGTGCAGTTATGGGGAAATAATCTTCGACATTTTGGCCAACTTGAGATAATTAACGCACAATTTTAACGCATAAGCGAAGTTTTAATCCGGCCTAAAAATGATTTCAAAATGATTGAAGGAAGCTTATTTGCCTTATTTGATTTAATACAAGGAGCGCAATCTATCACTTTAAATTGTATATGGCGTGTGATGTGTTCATTTTTACAAAAAATTATAAAGTTATAAACGTATTTTACTTCGCAAAAAGTAAAACTTTGTTTTGGTTGGCAGGAGGCTCGAGCGTTATTCAGTGCCATTATCTTACAAACCTTTGAACATTTCTCCAATTATAATTAAAGGTTGGGTCGATATTGTTGGATGCCACAGTTATTGCCCATTCTAACTATGCTGACAAAATTGGGCAAAAAATCAACTCCAAGTCAATTGAAAACCATTCTTCTTTTTTAAGCGTTATAATTTGGTCATTAGTTTTAAACAGTTATGCAAACGATAGTTTATGCTTTAAACTTAAGCTCAATTAAATATTTAGAGAAGTCTTTTTGAACAAACACGATGAGGTTTTTGTGCTGTTTAAAGAAGTGATTGACGACGAAATTGCTGCAAAAGGTTCACTATCAAGCCTATACCCTGATAAAACTTGTGGTCGTAACTTAACAGAGATACAAAATTTTCCTAACACCTGCAACTTGCTTATTTGTCTGCACCTGGCTGCACGCTTATTTTGCCCCTTTCCCGTTGTGTCCTTAACATCTCACTTACACTGTCGCGTTATTATACCGACTTTTTAACAACTTTCGACTGTTTAACTAGCCATTTTTTGTAATTTTTTTTTAAATAATCATTCGTAAGGGCCCTTTTCCTTGGTTTTTTCTGAAACCCAACGTAAAAAAATCTATTTTAAATTTTTTCTGGTTATAAACTGCTTCAAAAATGTCAGCGTGAATAGGTGACTAACGTTTACAGCATTTCTGATAAGCAAAATTCTTGTGAACAATTTTTGAACAATCTAAGTTTGCAACTATACTAAGGAGGTGGGAAATTTTTAAAGAGCCTTCAACAAGTACTATTGTTCTGAGGTTACATTTAAAAAGATACTTCACCTGTCATAATTTTTTGTGCAGTTATGGGTGTGTAAAGATTTCCATTTTGGCCAATTTGGGACAAAAACGCACCATATTACCGCGTGAGCGAAGACTTATTCCGTCTTAGAAATGTTTCCAAATTGATCGAGGGAAGCCTAATTGCCATATTTGATTCAGTACAAGAATCTATCACTTTGTACTTTATATGGCGTGTGGGATGTTGGTTTTTACAAAAAAAAGTTATCATTAAAAACGTTTTTAATTTTTTTATTTTCTTTTATTACAATAGTTTCTTTCAGAATTGAAAAAATAGAAGTCATAAGTTTTCAAAAGTATAGAAAAATTGAGCTGAGAAGTCTGTAATTGAATTAGTAGTTTTTTACTGCTCGGTTTAGTTGTTGTCTTTTTACGTGTGACTTTTGAGTTTCTTTTGTTTTTTTTTGAAAAATTAGGATGAGAACCTTCACTTTTCTAAATCATTAGCTTTTCCAGCGAAAATTTTAAATCCAAAAAAATCAGATCTGTTTTTCTGCATCCGCTATTTTTACACAACCAAAACACTGATGATGAGCTTCAATTGAAAGGACCCACATTAAAAAAAGTTTTCAATTCAATGTTTTGTACTTTTAAAAAGGATGCAGATTACAAAGCAATCACAGCAATGTAAAGAAAAAGATACCGTTTGTGCTCCGGAGTTTTGTCCTTTCTCAGCAGCCTGTCGGCTCCAAGAGAAGGAGCCATACAAGCTACCATTGAAAATGCCGCGATCGAATAGAGGCTCATATTTTCCTTATTATCTTCTAGAATACGAATGAGTTTTTCAAGATTCTTGAATCTTCGGAAAAAATCCAATTAAACATAAATTTGCTGGCACACAAAACAAATTTTTGATTTAAAGGCTTTTTGATGTTTTTTGGAAATTAATTTTTGATGTGCGGTTGAATTTTGACTAGAATGATCATACAGCCATGTGTTTTTTGAAAGCAAATGTGACACCAGGCGCTCTTACTTTTCTCGGAAACCTATTTTAAAGAAAGACTCAAAAATAGGGCGAAACAAAAAGGTTTGACATTTTATTTGAAAGACTCAACGATTTGTCTCACAAAATAGCACATCAGGGCGGATTTAGCGGGGGAGGGCATTGGGGCGGACGCCATCCTCAAGGATTTGACGCACTGCCTACCCACAGTGTTACCCCTTTGGTATTGATTAAGGACATCTAATTTTGGCTGAACGACAATCTTTTTGTTCAAAAGGCCAACTTATGCTAAGTTTGAATGAGAGCGCTTTGAAAAAACGTGTTTTTAGTCAGTTTTCCCAAAAGAGCTTTAAAACGCGTTTTTTGACTGTTTTTTTTTCTGACGGATTTTTGACGGAACTAGCGATTTTTGACGGATTTTCAAATATCAATCAAAAGACCCCTTTTCCAGTGCCCTCTCTTTGATTTTTTTCTGAAACTCAATGTTTGAAAGTCTAATCCGTTGGGCAAGAATTCAACTGGTTACGCCAAATGTCACCATTCTTCTATTTCGTGTATTAAAATTTGGACATCAGTTTCAAACAGTTATGCAAACTATGCTTTATGCTTTAAACTCAAGCTATCTTAGGTATTTTGGGAAGTCTTTCTGAAGGATAACGATGAGGCTTTTTGCTGTTTAAAAAAGAGATCGAAGATGAAATTACTGCAAAAGGTTCACTATCAAGCATACACCATGATTAAAACTTTTGGTCGTAACTTAACAGAGAGACAAAATTTTTTAAACGTATGGCCTGTCTGCACACCTATTTCGCCCCTTGCTCGTTGTGTCCGTAACATCTCACCTACGCTCTTTCGTTAGTAGTCCGACTTTTGCATGAAACCAACAGAATATTTGTGATCGATTTGGTTTTTTCGGCTGAACAACCATTATTTTTTTCAAGAGGGCAACTCATGCCAAATTTGAATGGGAGGGCGTTCTGAAAAAAAACACGATTTTTTGTCAGTTTTCCCCAAAGGACTTTAGAACGCAATTTAATGGCCTGTTTATTTTGAAAATTTGCGTGCGTCTCAAAAAAATGGCATCTTTATAGCGGTTTGGCAGAGCTCGGAAAATAAATTTGAACTTTCTAACGAGCCATTTTTGAAGGATTATTTAAATATCTTTCAACAGGGGTCTTTTCCAGTTCCCTCCCTTTTATTTTTTTTTGAAACTCAAGGTATGAAAGTCTAACTAAAGTTACCTTTATTAAGTCCTTTTGAATGACGATGATGCTTTTGTGCTGTTTGAAGAAGATATCGAACATGAAATTGCTGCAAATGGTTCACTATCAAGCATACACCATATGGCCTGTCTGCACAACTATTTTGACCCCTGCCGCTGTGTCCGTAACATCTCATCTACACTGTCGCAACTCGTTAATTTTCCGACTTCTCTAAAGAAACCAACGGAATATTTGTGCTCGATATGGTTTTTTCTTCAGACAACTTTCGACTTTTTATCTAGCCAATTTAGACAGATTTTTTAAAATCATTCATAAGGGCTCTTTTCCTCTTACCTCCTTTTAATTTTTTCTAAAACTCAATGCAGAAAAAACTGTTTTAGAGTATTTTCTCGCTATAAACTGCTTCAAAACGTGTCAGCTGGATCAGGTGACCAACTCTTGCAAGCTTGTTATATTTTTATATGCAAAAAGCCTTGTGAACAATTTTGAACAATCTAATATTGCAACTACACTAAGGGTTGAGAAAGTGTTACAGAGCCTTCAACAATTACTATTGTTCTGATGTTACATTTAGAAAGATATTTCACCTGAGATAATTTTTTGTGCAGTTATGAGGGTGTAATGATTGGCATTTTGGCCAATTTGGGACAAATAACCCACGATTTTAACGCACAAGCGAATATTTAATCCGTCCTAGAAATCATTCCAAATTGATTGAAGGAAGCTGATTTGCCACATTTGATTAAGTACAAGAAGCGCATTCTATCACTTTATATTTTATATGGCGTGCGGAGTGTTGATTTTTACAAAAAAATCTCAAATTTAAAACCATTTTTTTTCTTCTTTTTTTATTACATTTAACATTTTTCAAAACTGAAAAAAAGTGTTAAAAATTAACCGAAATGAATGAGAGGCGAAATTTCTGTGGACTGAAAAAAAACTAAAAAAGTAAGGCCAACCATGAAAATTGAAATTTTAAAATGAAGTATAAATCACCGGCTATGAAATCAAGACCAGTTTCGCTCCCCATTGAGAACTTGAAAAATTTTGAGAACTCAGCTGCTTGACAGTTCTTTGATTTGTAAATAATTCGGCTGTTGTCTTCTGCCTAGTAATTTTGTTTTCTTCTTTTTTTGTTTTTAAGAGATAGTACCAAACAAATCAAAGAGAAAATAATGAAAAGATGCAAAGTTTGCAATTTTTAGTTTGCAATTTGCAAATTTTTAATTTTTTATCATTTTCCCCAACATCCTTAACGTTTTTGCTAATTGCAAAATTATTCACAATATTTTTAGCACACATCTTGAAAAAATCAATGAAAAATTTGCAACTTAAAAGAAATGTCAATAAATGTTTCCGCATTTTAAAAAAATGTAAAACATTTGTCATGCACTTTTGACATTTAAGAATTAAGAATTTTTCTACTTTTGTTCTAAAGTTGACCATAATAGCCAACCCAAGTTTTGCATGTATTTTAATCGAAAATATCTTGAAAACATTGTAAGAAAAAAAGGATTAACACTCGAACTAACCAACATCGAAATTTTCTATGCGTTTTATTTTACGTAAAACTTTCACGTAGAGTTTTTCACGTAAAAGTTTTGAGTTTTTTCGCATTTTCAGAAAAAAAAATGAGATTAGATTTTTTATCAGAAAAATGAGGTTGGCTTTTTGCATACTTTGATTGAAAAAACCACAGAAAAATTGGCATCATTACAAAAAGCATTTAATAAAATTTTTGCACATGTAGACTTTGCCATGGAACTCTCGGTTCCACATTCAGAATGTATAGTGAGTCACCTACCTATCTCATTTTCGATCATTTTCAAAATATGATTATTTCAAAATCTCTCTGACTGACCAGTTATCTCTGAGTCTCAAAATAAAAACGTTATACGAAAAAGTATACTTCCCACTTATATTGAAATTGCCAAAAAACAAAAAAAATTGGAGATTTTTTTGGTCCCAAAAACTCTAAAACGGAAAAACATACTTTGAAACTTGTTTCCAACTGCTAGAGAAAACTGAATCAAGACAATTTGAAAAAATTCCAGCCAGTCTATCTTGGTGAAAAAAAAAGAGAAAAGATAACAGCAATACGGAAAAATATCATCCACGATACTGAACACCTTGGAGTTAACCCTTAATTGGAAAACAATTCTGGCAAAAACTCATTTTTGGAGCAGGATTTGGTCAAATTTGATTTATTACAAGAAGAACAATTTATGACTTTGCACTTCTCATGGCGTGAGGATTGTTGATTCTTTATTTCACTTTATTATTTTCATCTTATTAATTTTTATTGTTTTCACTTTATTATTTTCATAACATTAAATTCTTTCATGTTATTACTGCTCCATAACCCTAAAAGTCAGTCAGAGCATTCAAGTCTCCGCCTTGATACGAGCAATCCTATTGACCAATAGGAGTCCAAACAGTGTATTCTGTGATTTGTTGACGGGTTCCGTAAAAAGCACCGCTCTCTTCGATCTTTCTTTGTTCAACATGTTTCAACATGTTCAAAAATTTCACCAGATCCAGTGACATTCACACATCAAACAGTGTGCTCACCCCTTTCGCATTTTGGCCTCGTAATGAATGTGTTTAGGTATTAGGAGGGCCGAAATGAATGAGAGGCGAGTAGAATGAGAAGTTTTGTAGACTGAAAAAAAACTAAAAAAGTGAAGCCAACTAAAAAAAAAAAATTTTTAAATGAAGTGTAAATCGCCGGATATGGAATCAACACTAAAATCGCTCCCCAACAAGAACTTGCAAAACTTTGAGAACTCAGCTGCTCGACAACTCTTTGATTTGTAAATTTGTGGCATCATTACAAAAAGCATTCAATAAAAATTTTGCACATTGTTTAAGAAATTCAAAAAAAAAAACATTTGCAATTTCCAAAAAATTTCAAACAATTTCTTGCATTCTTGTTTGGAAATACCAAACAGTTTTTTCTCCATGAAAAATGATAAGTTTTAGTATAAAAATTTGTTACAAAGTCAAATCAATTCTAATATTTTGCAAAAACTTCTGTTAGAGTAAAGGCACACAAATAGAAATAGAACATTTGATAATTTGTTTTCTGAAAGAGTTTAATTCGATGATCCAATTAAGACTTTGTGAACCTGCAATTGTCTAATGAACAGGACGATGAGTGGTTAGATACACAGTAGTCTTGATTGACAATGATTTTCTTATAACAAATTTCTGAGACAGAGATAGAAGGTGACTTTGCCATGTAACTCGAAAAAAAAGTAACTATAAGGTTTGACAAAAAGCAGATACCAACACTGATTCTTTGTTGTAACTGGTTTATATGTACAATGAATTGCTATTTTAGCAGTTCTAACAACTGCACAACACAGTGTCCATATTTGGCTCATCCCTAACTCACTGTTCCACATTCAGAATGTATAGTGAGTCGCCTACATATCTAATTTTCGATCACTTTCCAAATATGATTAATTTCAAATCTCTCTGACTGATATCTCTGAGTCTCAAATCAAAATGGTTTCATGAAAAAGTATACTTCCCAACTATATCAAAATTGCCAAAAAATAAAACAAAATGGTCCCAAAACCTCTAAAATGGAAAAATATACTTTGAAACTTGTTTCCAATTGCTAGAGAAAAATGAATCAGGACAATTTGAAAAAATTCCAGCAAGACTATCGTCACACTTTATTTGAACACAATTCTGGCGAAAACTCAATAATAAACAGGGAACTTGCAAATTGCAATGCGGAGGATACATATCAACATAGAACACGAGAAGGGTGTGTGTCAAATTCAAGAAACACAGCGTGAATGAGCCTCCCTATATTCAGGTTCGGTTATTCACAGCCAAGGAGAATGAAGTCTTGAAAGCAGTTTTATATGTCAACAATATTATGAACGAATTCAAATAATTCGCCCAAGTGTTGGCAGACCTTATGTTTGTTGAGGACTGAAAGGTTTATTAAAATTGTTGAGTGATGTTATTATAGTCTTGTAATTCAGAAATCAGTCTTCTTGATTTATTTTTTTCATTTTTTTTGAACTGAATAGTATGAGTTAGAACATAGGCTTTCGCAAAATCCCAAAGTGGATTTTCTCCATATTGTCTTAGAAAAAAAGTCCCGAAAACTTTTGCTAACCGTTTTGGAATCTCAACACTTTCCAAAATTGCAAAATTGATTGGATTTTACAGTACCGAAAATGTTCACAAGTTATCGTTCAGATATTGTCAAAGAGATCTTATAGAAAAAATGTAGGAGAGAAAACTCTCGGAAGAGTTTCTTTCCGATAAGAGTCAGATTTTGTACCCTCAGGTATGTCGTATACTAAAGAAGTTCAAAAACGTTGTAGAGTTTTGACGAATGCACGGTAGAAAATGAGCATTCAGAAATTGATTGGATCTATCAGATTTTTAAAATTGATTAGGCAAGACTTTTCCTTGAATGCAGAAAGAAAAAAACCTCGTATCTGTTTAAACTTGGACCCGTACATCATTTTGAAAAAAAAACCAACCAAAATTTCCCATTTGATGGTCAAATTGGATACCGAAGTTCATGTATGGATTTTTTAACCACCAAAATCTTTAGATTTCTTGTAATTCTACATGATGCTGCTGGACCTGTAGAGTCTACAACGCAGGGTTCTGGTTTTTGTAATTTTGCACCTAGATTTCCTAGATCGTGTTTTCTTGGCCACGTAAATGGATTGTTTTTCTATTTTTATATTAAAGTTTTAGTGAACGGTAGAATCCCTTGTTCAGTTGTTAGTCATCTCAACCAAAAATGTCAGTCAAAAAAAAGATCAAATATATATCTGTGTCCTTCGGATATGGAGTGCACTGGAAACAATAGAGCGAAAGAATTAGTTGTCTTTAAAAGTGAAAAAATTGATGTTATTTTTTTTTTTACCAAAAAACTCAAAGCAACATCTCAATCTGCTTTGTGTAGAAAGCATATTCATGGAATCATTTGAAGCGGTAGTTAACAAAACAACTGAAACTTCAAAAGCTCCAAAAACGGACTAAAAACAGCTATTTTTTTGCAAAAGGTTACGGAAAATGTAAAGTCCTGTCAGAGTTTCTGTTAACAAAGGTTACAAACTTGAATGACTGCGTATTCCCAAAAATTCAGAGTTTGAGATTCAAAGATGGAAAATTTGATTAGGGGTGACTAGAGGTGTATCAGCTACACGTTTCGTCATGCATAATCTCTTTCCGCAGCAGAACTAAAAGCTTTTGCAAACGAAATATGGAAAGGAGGTTTTCTTAACAAATTTTAAAATGTTTTAATCTTTTTGTGATATCCATATAGTTTTTTGTTTTTAATAGAGGATCTCAATAAAAGCAGTTGATTTGCTAAGATAGTGCACAACATTGGTTCAGTTCCAACCAAATTTTACTCACCAGGAGGAACAGAGACTTTTTTGAAAATTGGCAATCAATTAGTCTATAATTACAAAATTTCAAATATTTTCTAAAAACTTCAAAAACCAATTTATCATGAATTGCCCAAAAAGCTATTTTCAGCTCCTCACCGAGTGTCTAGTAAATTTTCTAAGAAGGTTTTTACAGGATCTCCAAAAACTAGACTTTAAAAAATTGAAAAAAAAATCAGACTCGAAGAAAAACTTCACCGCACTTCACCACTTCAAACTCCCTTCAAGGTTGACTACTAATAAGTCCTATTACTCTATTTGACATGGAATGATTGACTTAGATTAGATCAGTCAGTTTTTATTCCGTACGTTGTTTATCAATCGAACAATACTCTTCCAAACAAAACTTGCAAATTGAGAACGAGCAACAATAAGCATCTCATTGTTTTTCTTTTGAACTTTCCTAGAATCAAATTGAGTTAATTACAAAAAGAATTTGAATAATTATGACACAAAAGATTTTAATTTATACTTTGTGAGCGCACCCAAGCGAGAAGACACCATTTTTTTGGATATTCACTTCACCAATTCGAAAGAAACCCAAGTTCCCCCTGAACTTGTTATCAACAGGAATGCCAAAGCAAAAGACAGATGAACTTCGATCCCTTTCAAATATGAAAAGGTCAGACTTAACAGGTTCTTTTCTGTAAGTAGAGCTGCGTACGTTTCTGCGCTAAACTTGAAAAAAGCAAGCGGTTTATCGAAAAAGATAGGAAAACAATTTCTACAAACGAAACCATATAAAAGTTAATCCATCAGTCAGACGCTTTAGAAGACTTCAAGGTTTCTCCAGTTAAATATGTGAAACTTGGTCTGTGGACATGTCTTTTGCAAACAAGTTATCGAGTCAAAACAAGAGAGCTTACAATTTATTTGTTGTTGTTGATGTTTTTTTGCCATTTATCAAAGTTCACAAAAAAAAGAAAAATCTGCACACGACACTTTGCAAGCTGTCAAATTATGTTTTTTGAAAGAGCACTCTTTTGAGTTGATGAAGAAAAGAAAAATTGGTGATCTTTGTAAACATTATGCCAGAAGAAAGATTTTGAATGTTACTCAACAATGAATGAATCAAAATCTGCATTTGCAGAGAGAGCTCAAGCTAAATTTGTTAACAAGTACCTCAATTTGTGTATGCAAAAAACTGTCGCATTGTTAGATCTAAAGGTAAGTCACCTATAGATATCAAAAAAACTATTTTGTTCTCAGTTCTGTAAAATAGATTACTGACTGACTAACTATGAAGAAAGAAAAACAAAAATCAAAACGGAGATATTGTGAGATTTTTGCAGAAAGATACTTCTTTTCTAAATGGATAAAAATCACACTTTTCGGACAAAAACTATCAAATTTCAGCAAAAGATACAAACAACACTCCAACATACATCAGAGAAATGTAAAATCTTGTCAGAAGTTCCGGAAACAAAGATTACAAACTTAATTGCCCAAAAAGTCAGAATTTGATTTTCAAAGATTCAGAATATGATTAGAGTTGTAGCAACTACAATTTTTTTTCACTCAGCGACAGAAATACATCTGGCATTAAGAACATCGACTCGATGTTTTTTAACAAATTGTAAATTAATCTTTCTGCATTGTCTATTCTTTTTTTTGGTTTGATGAAGAAAACTTTTAACAAAAGTCATGGAAAAATTTTGGACGTACATGGATTAGGTCTTTTTTAGTTTTTCTGTGCCAAGTTTTTGTTATAGATTTCTTCCTAGCAAGTAAAATTGTTCGAATAACGTTATCCACTACAAATGTTGAAAGAACAGTTTGGGTAGCAGTTTTATCAAGCTCAGTCGGTTATATCTAACCTTCTCCAAAGCTATGAAAAAAAAACATTCTATCAAAGAACAAGCTTTTAATTTTTTAATTGTTCCAAGTGGATTCAAAAGACTCACATCTTATCTTATCAAGTGATTGAAAGTTGGCTATTTTCACGACAAGTTTCATACTTTTTTTACTGTATTTCTCAACAATATTAACCTCCTTTTGAACTAAAGCAAAGATAAAGTCTTAAACTGATTAAGAGATTAGTTTTTTAAGTGATTGAAAACCTTCTCATTAGTTGAAAAAAAAACATCTGTTACAATTTGATGACTCATTTAGAGAAATAACCAATTTTAAATCCCTTTGTAAAAAATTTCTACCGCTGGAAGACAAAGGGATTTGGATACTTTAGACATCAGACACAAAGCGTTTCATCAAAGCAAATCGGGAAGAGTCCTAGAAAATACAAAACACACACATAATCTCGTTCAAGTCACCGAGAGAACGTTTAGAAATCAATTCATTAAGCCAGCAATTATTTCTCGGAACTCAAATAATAGAGTAGTATTTAGATGCATCAATACCTTATGGTCATTTACTTCTTAATTTAAATCCAGAAACAGTTGATTCGCAAAGATATTGCTCAAAAGTGGTTCAGTTCTAACCAATTTTTTCATTAGAAGGAACAGAGACTTCTTCAATTGACAAAAAAAAAATTTCAGTTCCTCAGCGAGTGTCCGACAAATTTGCAACGAAGGCAGTTACAGGATCTCGGAAAATTTTTTTTTATAATTAAATAAAAAAAAAACGGAAATTTTTAGATAATTACCATATTTCAAGCATCAAAAGTTCCCCGTAAATTTGTTATCAACAAGATTGAAACAGCAAAATACATATGAACTTGGATCTTTTGAATTTCTGAAAAGGTAAGACTTAAAGAATATATTCTTGGGGTAGAGCTGCGTACATTTTTATTAGAATTTTATATGAATCAAGCGGTTTATCGAACAAGAAAGAAAACAGTTTGTACAAACGAAAACTTTTTACATTTACAAAAATTGATCCATCAATCAGAAGATGGTTTCACGCTTTTTCCGAGATTATAAGTGGAAGTTGGCGTAGCAAATCAAAACAATGGATCTAAAAACTAAGTTGTTGTTGTTTTTGCTATTTGTCAGAGTACAAACAAGGAAACACAATACGCCCTTGACACTTTAAAACCTTTAAAAAAGAAATTTTTGCCTGAAGAAATATGTTGAAAATTACTTGCAGAGAGAAAATTACTTGAGCTACATAGAAGATCGTGGTGAAAAACTTTTTCATAGGTTGCCTCAGTTTGTGTCTACAAGGAATTGTTGCAATAACAGATCTATTGGAAAACTACTTAGAGATGTCAAGAACAACGACTTTCTCTCAGTTCGATAAACTGAGAGAAAGTCGTTTATCGAACTGAGAGAATACATCTGTTCTCTCAATTCGATAGAGAACAGATTTGCTTTGAACACAAATTTTTCCAATTGTCTCAAAAATGTTGCTCAAAACTCAAGTGATTTTCCCATTTTTTGACTACATGCAATTCAAGGTAGAAGCAGTTTTTGTGCTCTTGCTCAAACTTTTGGAAAAACCGCAATCCCCTTCATTAAAAAATTAACATTACCGGCTGGTTTGGGGCAAGTTATTTACTAAAATTGCATCTACAGAGGTTGAGAAATTTGTTAGTGGACTCTAAACTTATTTAAACAACCTTCTATCTTCTCGATTCTCAAAATTCGAAGTTTATTTCAAAAATACAATGATTTACAAGGCCATTGGATTATATCCTTATGAAGCACAAGCATCAAGCGATTTCAACTCGTCGATAGTGAGTTAAGGATTAGTTTCTTGTCGTGGATATAGAGAAGAGTTGCCAGAAGCGTTTGATATGCATCCGTTAACAGATAAAGCACACTCCTTGGGAACCGTGATAAATTTACCTCTATAGGAGGCTTGCTAATAACTTTTTTAATTTCGAAGAAATGTTACTAACAAAAACCAATGTTCCAATTGAACTAATTTGAGCCAGATCCCATTTCTTACCAGTTATCTGAAAACCCAAATGTTAGTCTAAAAAGATTTGATTGTTCGCTGTTTACTAGAAGAAGCTTAGCAGCTGAGCGTAATCATCAAAACTTGCAAAAGAATCTGTAAAGAGACCTTGCTCAATCGTGGAGAGATGTAGAAACACAAAACACACACATTCTCTTGTTCAAGTCACCGAAAGATGGTTTAAATCAAAGCAACATCTATTCCTTATGCTCATTTAGTCCTCAATCTAACTCCAAAAACAGTTGGTTTGCTAAGATTTTGCACAAACAGTGGTTGAGCTCCAACCACATTTTTTTACCAGTAAGAACCGAGACAAAAATTTTAGACGATTAGCAACCAATAAGTCCCTATATTTCCAAAATTTCAAAAAAAAAATCTTAATACTTCAAAAACAATTTATCTTCCATCACCCAAACAAATTTCTTCAGTTCCTCAGCAAGTGTCTGGAAAATTGCTACGAACGCAGTTACAGGACATCCAAAAAACAGACGTAGTAAGAAATCAAAGAAAACATCAGAGCTCGAAGAATAATTTCGCTGCATAAAAGTAGAACTACTCTAAACTTCCCAAAGGCTTTCAACTTTTAAGACTTAATACTTAAATTTTCATTGAATGATTGACATAGTATGGATCAGTTGTTTCCAATTCCTTACTTAGTTTATAAATAGCAAAAAATGTTTTCAAAAAATCAAACTGCAAACAAAAGCAAGAAACCGAGGAGGCTGTAACAAAAGACTTCGATTCTATTAACAAACCTGCAAAAGCAAGATTTAGAAAAAAACAAAGAGCGACTTCACGATATAACTTTAAACTTTCCTTGAAATGAATTGTGTCAGTCAAACAATATCTTATTGGATAATCGAGACACAAAGAATATATATTGTAGATTTTTGTGAGCCTTAAATTATAAAAACACTGACTTTCCAGATGTTTACTGTTTTTGAAGCAAACCAAAGTCCCCGTCCACTTGTTATCAACAAGAATAACAAAGCAAAAGACAAAAGAACTTGTAACTTTTCAAAATCTGAAACGATAAGGCTTTTCAGTTTGTCTTCTAATGATAGAGCTGCGTAAAGCAAGCGGTTTGGTCCTTTAGATGCTTTGGAGTCAAACTTGGTCGATGGACATGACTTTTGTGAACAAGCTAGTGAATCAAAACAATGGAGCTAAAAACGATTTGTGGTTTTTTAAGATTTTGTCATTTGTCCGAATTCAAACGATGAAAAAATTATGCCCAATATAGTGTTCGAAAGAGCACTCCTGAAAAAAATGGGATTGAAAAAAGAATAAAAAAATTGGTGAGTTTTCAGAAAATTTTGCAGGGAGAGAAACATTGAAATTACCTAGAAAAAATTGAAACAAAAGCTGCAGTTGCAGATAGAGCTAATCAATTGCTAAAACTCATAATTTACCGCTACATGGAAGATCATGGTAAAAAGTTTGTTCATAAGTTATCTCAAGTTATATTAATACGATTTAATAGATTAATTGTCGCTTTAACAGATCTCTTGGACGGTCACCTATAGATGTCAAAAACACCAGATCTGTACAGAGATTTTTCTCAGTTCTGTAAAGTAGAATAAGGTTTAAGTTTTGAAAAACCATCATTCAAAAGTGAAGACTTTGTGAGAATTTCAAAGAATAATAATCATTTTTGAATTGAATACAAATCAAAATTTAGGGAAAAGTTTTTTTCAAAAATCAACAAAATCTACAAACAACACTCCTACATACATCATCAGAGATCTCAGAAAAGAAGATGTTCTGGGACATCTTATTCTTAGAAAAAATCTGAACAAATGCATTGAAACAAAATAGTAAAAAAAATTAACAGTTTTTAAAAATGAACAAACTTTGGGTTATCCCTTTCTTTCCCTCGAAAAAAATCCAAGCAAAATTTCAATCTGCTTTGTGCACAAATCATCTTTACGGCACATATCATCAATAAAAATTATACTGAGCTCGAAAAAAGAAAAAAATATATTCAAAAAACTCTCCAGAATTCGAGTTTTTTTACAAAAGGTGATGAACTTTGTGAAATCTTATCAGAAATTCTGGAAGCTAAGTTAACACTCTTAAAGGACTAGGCTTGCCCAAAAATTTAGATTTAGACAGAGTTTCCATTCCAACTAAGTTTTATTTACCAGTAGAACTAGCGACAACGTTTTTGGACAATTAGTATAAAATACGTCTCTCTAACCCCAAAATTTGAAAAAACTTCTTAAAAAACTTCAGCATCCTCCATTGCCCAGAAAATTTCATTCAATTCTTCAGCGCGTGTCTTGTGAATTTGCTACAAAAGCAGTTACAGGATCTCCTAGAGCTTAGCGTGGTAAAATGTTGAAATGAAATATCAGAGCTCGAAAAGAATTTCAATGCATGAAAGAGGAACTACTTAAAACTCCCCTAAAGGCTTAGAACTTTTCTGTCTTACTACTAAATTTGTCATTGAACGATCAACATAGTGTGGATTAGTTGGTTCTATTTCAGTACTTAATTTATCAATCTCAAAATACACTTCCAAAAAAGCAAACCTGGAACAAAAGCAAGAAAATGAACAGATATCAACGAAATACTTTGATATTTTTTACAAATTTGTAAAAATGGTTCAGAACGAGCAACAAAAAGTATCTTATTGAGGAGGTTTTGAACTTTTCTAGAACTAAATTCAGTCAGCCAGACAATGTCATATTGAATAATTGAGACACAAAAGAATCTATTGTGGACTTTGTGTGAGCACTAAAATTAAAAACACCAAATTTCTAGTTATTTACCGTTTTTAAAGCAACCAATTATCCCACTGAACTTGTTATCGACAAAAATTCAAAAAGAAAAATTGAAAGAACTTGGATTCTTTTCATTTCCTGAACAATTAGGACTGAAAGATTTTATTCTAGTGGTAGAACCGCGTATGGTTCTATGCGAAACTTTACTATAGCAAGCAGTTGATAGAAAAAAAAAGGTGAACAATTTTCACAAACAAAAGTATCCGTCGTTTGTAAAAATTAAAATATTTAACAAATAAGTGAATTTTGGTGTATGGTCTTGCCTTCTGTAGACAAGCTGTTGGGTCGAAACCATGAATTTATAAGTTAATCGGTTGTTTTTGATGTTTTTGCTATTTTTCAGACTTTAAACAGAGAAAACAAATTATGCACAAGACAATTTGCAAATTTTCAAGGTATTTTTTTCCCAAAAAAAACAGTCCCAAAAAAATTGAAAGGAATAGAAAATGAGTAAATTTTCAGAAAATTTACCAGGAGAAAGATTATGAAAGTTACTCAACGATGAATTTAAAAAAAATGAGTTTGCAGCAATACGAAAACCAACCCTATATACATCAAGAATATGTCAAAAAAAGAGAATTTTCGGGGAAACTTTAAGAGCAGCTGAAAAAAAGCTAAGTTAAATTACTTTTCTCATTTACACACCTAAAATGCAGTAATCATGGAACTTTTACTTTCAACTTAGTTTCCAGTGCTACTTTTAGTTGTTATTCAAATAAATGTCTCAGTTTATTTTACATTTGAAACAAATACAATTGAAAAAAGAATGAGAAATTGCTTTTTCAGTATGGTACCATTCTTTGTACCAAAAAGTTTGCGAGAGCAAACTTACATTCATAGATGGAAAAGAATATTCCGAAGACAAAAGGAAGATTGAAGCTTTGTATATGAACCGTGGTTGTATCCAAGTATGGATCAAATAATTGTAGCCATAAGCAAGAAATTTCCAAAAACTCTAAGTGCAAAAGTTTTCGATTACAATAGATTTTTTGTGTATCTGTACTACTTTCTCACAAAAAGTAGCCATTCGAATAGGTAAAGATTAATTATTGTTTATGGTTCAAAAAGCTGATTCGGGCCAATTTCTTGATTATGACTTAGGGCAAACTCAAACAAAGGTATAATGACGGGAAAGTGACGACTTTTTTATCAAAGTTCTTACGACCTTCTAAGAACAATTTTGATGCTGATGATCTCTAGCAAAGTTAAAGAATTTGACTTAGTCGGTGATACAAAAACTTTTTATTGCGTTTTATTCTATTCTTTTCCTTTCAATAGTATCAAGATAGAATTATGAGATTGTACAGACAAAAAAATTCCCTCTGTATCCGTAGAATTTAACCGAGTGGTTCTGTTTTTCCGAAAGCTTTCGATTAAAACTTTTTGAGTTAAAACTCATGCTAAATATTTGCTCAAAGCTCAACTAGTTTTCCCCTTTTTGTGTACATGCAAATCAAAATGGTATCAGTTTTGGTGCTCTTGCTCCATTTCTTGGAAAAACTCAGATCCCTTTCATTCATATTACGGGCTACTAAAAGAATTGGAGCAGATTTTTTTGAATTTCAGCTCCAGAGATTGGGAAAGTTGTTATTGGACTTAAAAAACGCAAAACATTTGCGAAAGATGTTGGAACAAAAATGGCTCGAAAACATTTGGGAGGTGGAAAAACAAAACCCAGGCGTAGATTTGTAGAACCAGACCCACTTTTTGAAAAAGTAGGTCGAAAAACGGTCGTTCTTGCAATGAAACATTGGACAAAACTGACTTTAAATCAAATTATCCATTTTTTAGTACGAGGTTTCTACAAACATTTCCTTGAGATTTTTCATAAAAACGATTTCGAAAAAAATATTCAATGTTAAACAAAAGTGTGTTTTCCATTAATTCTCTAATCTAATTTTGATTTGCGTTCACTGGGCAGCTGACCAGTTGCATTATCCAGATTTTAGTGCACAAATTTGAGGTTAAAAATATTTTTCAAGTTTCCTTCGGAGCAAGTAACGGAATTGATAGTTTTGGAAGATAGATTAACAAAAGCTCAAATTGACAAACTCTTGAGAGTCGCTAAAAATTTTTAATTTTTCTGAGTTTTCGGATTCCTATAAAAGTATAGCTTTATTTTGGGTTTTTTGGTCGTTTTTGTCTTTGATTTATCTATTTTGTTTTTCTTCAGACATAAACCTCCAGCATAAGTAGACAATGAATGCTCTAATGTCAAAAAACAGATAAACTTTTACAACCTGGACTGTAAAGCTGTTTTCAGCAATTGTTGTACAAAAGCCATGTATGTGGGAATTTGTTGATTGAGTATAAAATGCATATAACTCATTCATTTGATTTTTTTGTTCTAATTTTTAGAAAAAAAATCAATTTCTTCGTTTTACATGTAAGCTAGCTGACAATTCCAAAGAATTTTTTTCAGTTGTACAAATTATTGAAAGAGTTTCCGAGCTCAGGTTCCAGTACTTTGGACCTTACCCTTCTGATAAAGTTCCTCAACTAACAAAATACTCTTCTGCAACCTTCAACTCAGCCCCAAGCAGTGATACAGGAGAAATTGAATCATGATTGCTCAATTGGGCAAAAATTTTGCTACTTTACTGATTCATTGATAAAAAAAATCAACTTATTCCTCTCTAGAATAATTATAAGCGAATGTAATCAGCACTACTTAGCATTCATGAACTTTATTTTTAAACTTATTTTCTTCTAATTTTATTTTCAAGTTTCAGCATGTTTCTGCTAGATCGAGCATAAGTAAAAAAAAATTAAAAAAAGTCATAATTCAAAATTGATCGAATTTCATTGTGTTTTGAAGTTTTTTTGACAAAAAATCTCAATTTGTTTTTTCTAAAATTGGGTTAAAAGTTCTCTATTTTTCTGCAAAAACTGTGATCATTGACATACCATGAACCAAAAAAAAACATACAAAAATACCTTCATTCTACACTTTAGACACCAAGGTTATACCAATTAGAAAACGCGCCCAGAGATGTTTTGCGAAAAACTAGAGGTTTCTACACAAAAACCAGAGTACCATTTGCTGAACTTTCTCTTATCATGACACACACACTAAAACATTACGAGTTCTATTCTCTATCTTCGTACATTATAGACTCTATACCCAATATTAATACACAGCTTGGTGACCGGATGTTCTATTACTTATCTTAAAATATGGAGGTCATCGGGTACCTACCCCTAATCACCTCCACCGCCAATTACTGAATATCGATAGATTGAAAAAGGATTGAAAGTTGATCAGAATCAACCTAGTTTTTAAAGTTTAATCAAAGTACCTTTTAAAAATTTATATCGTTTTCAAATTAATCTAAATATATTTTTTAACACTAAAAATGATGTCAATTCTTTTTGTCATGACGAAACTAGTTGATGTACAAGTAGCACGAAGTGCTCCAGCCGCAGTATTTAATTGCAAGAAGAAAAAAGTTTAAAATATTTTTGGAACCAGATATAAACTATATATTATTTATTGTCTCTATAAAATATTTAATATTAACCAATCACGATCCATCTAACTAAGAACCCACTTATTTGTAAGTGCTGAAATTACTTGTAATTTCAGCACCAGAGAGATTAGAATTTAACTTAGAAATTAGTTACCTCTCCAAGAGACCTTTAGCAATCGCAATAAGCCAGTATACACTAGATCTATTGAGCCTAGCAGAGACTAGTTAAACACCCTGAGACCAGTAGATATAAGAATAAGGTTAGGATCGGTATTATACTAAAAAGTTCACGAATCTATCCGGCCGAAAATAGATCAGAGCCGCTATTTCGTACAATATGAGAACTACCAGGTATTGGAAGAAGACCTCGGACAAGAGACGATCTACGACTACGAAGAAACTTACCATTAAGTTTCATGGCCGTATGGCAAAAGCCAGAGCAAACTTTTATATTTAGAGTTTTACTAGCAATGAATTTAGATTTTCATCTGCAAACATAGAATTCTTGAAAAAAAATCTTCAATGAGTATTTCAGGCGCTAAATCCCATTTACTATTGTACAATAACGATTTATAAAAACACCTCAAACTGTTTCCTCTAAAACTGCAAAAAAACTCAAAAAGATATCTGAAAAGTAAATTTATTGAAAATAAAAAATAAAAATTAGTTAATATGATCATAAATTGTTAGTATATACAAATCATCCTGGCATCCCCAGCTTCATCACCTAAACATAACAGCAATCATTAAACCACTAATATCATAGGACACTAACCTTTCTATCAATTAAATCTAATTTATCTTTAAAGGCTTATCCAAATTTTTACTTCTATTTCATTTTAACTTATTCAATCTTAAACTAGATCATCAAAGCTTTCCTTGGATCTGCATTAAATAATTAAATTAAATACATTTTATACCATAAATATTTATATCCTGATCATCAAGGCCTATCCTTGGATCAAATAGAACAATTTTTTTCTCCCACACCCAATAAATAAAGTGTCTAACGACCTCAAACGTCGATTCACTACCCAACCCTTTCCAAGTCCCAGGACTAATAGAAAAACTTTTACGCTAACCATTCAAATTAAATTAAACAGTGAAGAACTTCGGCTATTCTTCCTTCACTTAACCCCCCTCTTACCTGACCCAGGCTAAATCTTAAATCTTAGTAGGTATTAAAATAGCCTCTAACGAACTACCTGTGTTCTAATTATACCTGACACTTGTGGATCGATTTACTATTCTCCAACACTTGAACACAGTCACTACCCCTAAGTAAGATTAAGTAGGCTAACACTTTAACTTAGAATAGCCACGAGAAAGTAACAATCAATCTTCGGAATCGATATATACTTTTCTCTCCAACCCTACATAAAAGACCCAAGTTAAGCTAACCAAAGAATCGTAAGGACTAACAGTCTAGGATATTAAAATCACTAATAAAAATCTTGCCGCCTTCATCCTAAACCTTATGTCACTGAATAATTTAGGAAATAAACAAACAATAGTACTATACAATTGTGAAATAAACAACGAAGCATACGATCTTGTAATTACACCGCACAAACAAACAATCGGATATATTCGCACAAAACGTCAGACAATAAAAAGAAAAATTTTAAGTAAACGAAGACAAATCACGCGAAAAAGATTTTCAAAGCGTAGAAACGCAGTCTCAGAATCAGAAGTCAGCAATTTAGATGCACTTTGCAAACTCAAAGACACAATAAATAAAAATCACCCAGTTCACGATCAATTATACTTTTCCGACTCAGAAGCCACATCATATTCATCAAAACAAGGAAAAAGAAGAATAAAAAAGATATACAAAAATAAACCAGTACGTTTATACAGTTGGAATCAACCAACCAGACTCATTGAACATTACACACTAACAGTCATAAAACAAAAAAATGAGCTAAAACCCAAGTGACGAAAATCCAGACGAAGACTCTGTTTTCCCATTTATCATCATTTCACTCACTGAAGACAGCGTACAAATACAATTTTGCCATAATCTAATCGCAAATAAATTTGAACCAGGGATTAGCCCATGTAAAGCAGAACTCCCAGAAAAAAATCAAAAGACAAATTGTCGATCATTATATAAAAGGAATATGTAACTTAACACAACAATATGAAATTTACACCATAGAACTCAGTACAGCAAGTAAATATCATGGCAAATATGTTATCCAAACAGACGATGTCGATATAGAATTTTCAAAAGTATTCACAGAATACAGTAAAAACATACAACATCACAATTCACAGAGAGCAAATTCAATTTTCACTAACGATGTTTTTGCAATAATATATAACTATTTATCTATACTAGAAAAAACAGAAACCGAAAATATATCACCGATTCAAACATCAAGACACACAAATATACGAATTCTACCGCATTCTCAACATTTTTAAACACAATTCGAGAAATTTTCTCAAACAATGAAATTTCACTAAATGTCAAACACGATTTATAAAAAATCTTAGCGTTAAATATAATTGACTATTTTACCCACAATATAGAGTTAATTGCACAAGCAAGAAAAAATTTTAGACCCCAAAGTACAAATGACGATACTGTCATTGCCGAACAAGCAGATTACAATTGGGACCCTGATTGATCTCATCCATTATTCCTGAACATTCCAATAGACATCTCAAGTCAAGCAATCAGTACAATAACTATTCACAAAGATTATTTAGAAGTAATTACACTCACAACAGATGCAACACCTATAAATTATAACTCATTTTAACCCGATAGAAGACAAAATAATAGTATAAAATCAACTCTTGTACAACAAGAAAATTTAAGTGGAACTAGGAATCTTACACAACAGGATATTCAAACACCATCATATTTTATAAACGAGGAAATAGTTGAAACTTTTGTAACAACTACACAGCAAATTATTTCACCAATAAATCCAAACCTCACAACGCCAAAACCAAAGACTTCCATATTACCACAAGTAACATTGCAATCTACGGTTAAACCCTCGGTTGCTCCAAAAAATTCACATATGGATTACCAAACATTTAGACCCATGACGAAAACAAAAAAAAACAAAGAATATTCACCAGAAGTAATTTTGCAGAACACAATGATAACTACGTAAATAGATCACAGACATCTAAACCTCCTCGTACAAACCCGCATAATCTTTCATTTTCACAATGACAAAATTTCCAACAACAAACACCAAATTTCGTAATTTCTAATGATAATCCACAAAATCCAACAGACCCAAGTGAAAACTACCCATTTTTTCAACAGAGTAAAAACAGTAAACAGCCATATCAAAATAAACAAAAAGCACCTTACTATACACCTAATTATCTATCATCAGATGATGATGATCATTATCAACCAGATATTTTTGCACCATATACATTAGAATACCGTGCAAAACCAAACCGACCAAATCAAGCATCACAAAATACAAATTTTTATCCACAAAACTTAGCTAATACACAAAATCACCAACCGTTGCAAACGCAAAATCAACCTATACACCACCATATCAACCAATACAAAGGCACAACCAAGTAAACACTGATTTTTATCAATCAACACAAATGCAAAATGAAATACCATTACCATATTATTTACAACAACATGAAATATCAAAAAATCAATTGACAAATTTTTTACAAATACCAAATGCCGCAGAATCAATACAGATGACCATGAATCCATATCTCATGGGTGGATCATCAATAACATCAAATAAACCATTACTGGTATTCACAGGCACAGACCCTGAATATTCTGTAGAAGACTATTTAAACGCAGTCACAGCAAATTTAAATATCGGACCTGAACCAATTAATACACCACTCCATCAAAATTGGATGCATAGACACACAGCGTTAATCCAAACAACACTTGATGGCGCAGCCCAGAAATGGTTTTCTATTTTACCAATAGATATAAAAACAGATTGGAAAAGATTTACACAAGAATTATCAAAAATGTTTGATTCTGAAAGAAATAAACAACACCAAAGAGTTTTATGTAATGAAAATCGCAGACTACCAAACGAAACAATTAAACCATTGGCAGTTAGAATTGAAACACTAGTTCGAAAAGCATATTCACTGAACACTCATGATTACAAAAACACGAAATTGACAAATATTTTAATGATGACTCCAACACCCCAATTAAGAAAAATAGCTACTAAAAAGAGAGCATCACATCCCTGATCAATTCGAGAACCAGATATAGGTTTTAGAAAACTACAATACGTCAATAGAATCGAAACAAATACTACACATATAAACAACATACAAGATTCAGATTTAGATCTAACTGAAAAAATTACTTAAATTTTAAACATAAATGAGAAAAACCCAAATTTCAAAGGTAAACCATCTTTCAAAAAATGGTGTATTTATTGCCAAAAATACGGACATAGCATTGCCGAATGTAGACAAAAACAAGATAACCAGAACAAACCACAGAAGTACAAAGAACCAAAGAAATCATTCTATCAATACATGAAAAAAGACCAAAATTTACCAAACAAAAACATACATAGTAACAACAGCTCAGGTAAACAACTCCCAAATAATTCAAATCACTCAAGAAACCAATCACCCTATAACAGATTTGTTTGATACCAGTTCTCATTCAAATTCTAGGAATAGACACTATTCAAATGATAGATCACTAAATTCATCATACAATAGAAACAGAAACTATTCAAACAATAGAAATAGAAGCTATTCCAATAATCGAAATCAACGTTATCAAAACAATAGATCAAGAATCAATTCATACAACAGATCCATTTATCATTGAAACAAATAACAATAACTACTATAAAAGATCACGAAACAACTCACAAAATAGGAATCCCAATTATAACAATCGAAGGAATTATTCTCAATCCCCTTTTGGAACAATAATCGCTACCCTGATTCCCAACACCATTATAAAAGTAACACACCGGAACATCAAAGACAAATTAATCCGGTAAAAACAACTGAAGAAACAACTTCAGATCCCCCTGGTATTGACAATACAGAAAGTACCGAATTAAAATTAAAACACATTAATTATGAATCAACAGACAGCGAAAGTGATACAAATAACACTATCTCAGTTAATATGATCACAGTCAAAGACGACTACGAACCTATTATATATGAACTACCTTTCAATTCACACATTTACGAAAATCAATTGGAACTTCTTAAAAATTACTACACTACACCTATTAGTAATAATGTACCAACTGAACAAGAAGTACATAGAATTAACACTGTAATTAAACCCCAAAAAAGACGAAGTACAAACCACATATATCAAAATATACAAAAAGAACAACAAAGAGAAAAAATTTGGACAATTCCATTTCTCTTAGACAGTCCAAAAAATAAAAAGAATTTCAACCACCGGATCATTAAAATAGATTTTTTATTTGACTCAGGAGCAGAATCAAATATCATTAACATCCCTACTTGGAATGAAATCAAAACGTTACACCCAATTCTGACAACTATAAAAACAGCCAGCAAATTAGCAACAGCACAAGGCTCAACATTAGTAAAATATGGAATTAACTTTTCCTTGTTCCCACTAGAACAATGGAACAAAATAAAATACTAAGCAAACCATTTAAACAAACATTCCACATTACCGACATAAAACACAATATCATTGGCATACCATTAATAACTAAGTATATTTCCACAATAATAATTTTAAATTGCAAACTTTATTAAAAGATAAGTACACAAGAACAAAAAACACATCCTTAACATTCTTTCAAAGATTAAACAAACAACCACCATTTTTCTCCAAATTTTATCCTATATACAACCAAGAACGAAAATACCTGAAACTACTATCAGGAAATGTATATAACTTTTCAATCAAACAAGTCCACCAGTACGATAAAGCCCAAAACAAACAACATCTCTTTATGTCAGACCTTGAATATAAACCCATCCGTACATTTTTTCGAATCATGATTTCATCCATAAAATATATGAAACATTCAAACTCAGATATTATTTCATTACACGTGTTTAACAATTCACCATACCAGATAACACTACCCTTAGGACTCTTAGGATACTGTGAAACAAATGCCACAACATTACCCACAAATGAAGTCGCATATCGAGTCAATAACATATTACAATTATTAGATATATGCCAATCCACAATTCTTAATGAAAAATTATCAATAAACAACATAATAACCAACAAAAAAAGAAACACTGACTATTTCACAAAAACACCATAATTTAAACCAACGTTTAAAATATCAGATTATACGGAAGAACAACAAAATTTTTTTTAATAATGTTTAATTTTCAACACACTCAAGTAACACAAAACGAAATCTACAAATTAGGCGAACTATTATTAAAATATCCAACAGTTTATGCAACATCCAAATTCTATGTTGGAAAAATTAGTTCATTATTACATTTACCTTTAAAACTTGACGCAGTTTTCTAAAAGCAAAGAGCAATTAAAGTACCGATATATTTACAAGATAAAGTAAACAGATTACTTGACATTTTAGAAAAATATGAAAAATTATCACCAGTAAAAAAAAAGGTAATACATTTATCAACCCAGTTATCATTTTAGCTAAAGGAGAATCACTAAAAATCGTTCTAGATGCTAGATACCTCAATTCACTTATAGACGAATCAAAATGCAATTGGCCCATTGAACCTTTTGAAGTAATTCTAACAAAAATAAATGGTAAATACTTCGCAACCGCGGATATGAATAGTGCATATAATCAAATGCCATTAGATGAACAATCACGACGGGTAGCACAATTCGTTATTGGAAGTCAACAATACGAATTCAATAGATTATTCTCTTGAATATCCATAGGACCAGCAGCTTTTTCAGCTTTTATGAGTAAAATTTTTAGACCACTTATAATAAAAAAACATGCTATCACATACTTAGACGATGTTTTTATGCAGTCACAACCGAAAGACGAAATGTGTACAATTTTAGAACAATATCATCAAATACTCAAAAATGAAAACTTGAAAGCAGCCCCAGATAAGTCACCTTTTTTCCTAACACGCGTAAAGTTTCTTGGCCACATTTTGAAAGAAAAACTATAACTCCATTGAAATCACGAATACATGCAATTCAACAACTTCAACCACCCACGAATAAAAAGAAAATCCAAGAATTTCTTGGAATGTTAAACTTCCTAAGTAAATATGTATACAAAATGCAATTATACTTAAGACCTTTCTATAACATCCTTAGACAGCAAAATAACTTCGAATGGACTACCAAATATCAAACAAGATTCAAAGAAATTAAAAAATTGTTAACAGAATAAATATCAAATACAATCCCAGATCCAAATGAACCACTTTACGCAATGTGCGATGCTTCAAATTTTGGCATCGGCGCAGCATTTTTACGATCACACAGTGGAACAAATAAAATGAATCTTATATCAGCAAACTCTCGCTTATTTACACAAGCTGAACTACGACTCTCGGCTCTCATGAGATAATGCACAGCTATAAAATACACACTTACCGAGTACGAATTTCTGATACTTGGATCAAAACATACAACAGTTCTATTTATAGATCACAAACCAATAATATTTCGTTTCACACAGAAATCAAATCCAAACCATAGAGTTTACAGATTTCAATTATTTTTAATGAATTTCCCAAACTTACATATAGTTTGGACAGCAGATAAAAATCTTGCACTACCAGATACATTAAGTAGAAATACACCATCTGAACTATTTACACGAAAAACTACAGTTAAATTGCCACAAAATATTAAATTCTATCTTGCAAAAAATGAAACATCACCAAGATTAGAATGCAAATAAGCAGTAAAAATTGACATAGACCATTCACAAATAAATAACTTAAAACATTTTCACTCTAATTAGATTGTCAAAACAATCACTATGAAGTAGAGCTTTTAGGAAAACCCACATTCAAACCAATTCCTTATTCACATTGGATTAAAAAAAATACCCAACAAAAGACAATCAAACAACAACCACACAGAAAAAACACCTTTCCATTGATAGAAAAAGAAAATTTAACTGACAAAATAAATTTATCAGGACCACCAATAAATGATTCAAAATACACAATAAATCAAGTTTTTGATCTTCATGACCCATTCGATCCAATCCCTTTATCAAAATTAGGAGTTGAAAATGTTTTTCTACCACCAACAGAAAAAATTAAACTACAGTTACTACAAAAATATCAAAACTTTGATCCCGTAATTCGACAAATCAAATCATGGCACAAGTATAAAACTAAACCAACAAAAGCTGATACAACAATACTAGGAAATAAAACACTCCTCCGATACTTCAGAAAATATAACAATACAACTATTAATGAAATTACAGACCTTTTAGAATATCAGACACCCGATTCTAAAGTATCCTGTCTCCCCCTCAGTATGATGCTGATAGCATTTAACATATCCCATACATAACATACAAAAGGACACTCAGGATCAGAAAAGATATATTCAAATTTTACACAAAATTTTTACTTCCCAAATGCACCAACTTGGATCAAAGTATTATGCATCAATTGCATTGCATGTCAATTGAATAAACCTTATCCAAATTAAAAACAAATAGCACCAAAACGAGATTTTAAACGACAAAGTCTTTATTTCAATCATAGAATTTCATTTGACACAAAAGGACCAATTTCACCATCCTCCGAAGGAAATTCTTATATTATGGTCATTGTTGATGCATTTACGCACTACGTAGCACTCAACCCATTACCACATTTTAATGCTTATTACGCATATACAACACTTTACGAACATTGGATAGCTAATTTCGGACTGCCCGAAATACTAGTCACAGATAATGGAACAGAATTCATAAATAACGAAACCATCACTTTACGCCACCTGTATAATATTAAACATAAACCACGTACATCTCATGCACCTTGGACAAATGGATTAGTCGAAGGTATGAACCGTTCACTACAAGAATATCTTCGATGCATCATTAATGGAAATGATACACGATACACTGAATGTTCAACAGATGTAAAATTATTCCCATTATCCTACAATTCTCAAATCACAACAACTCTAGGAATGTCACCATATGAAATGGTTTTCTATCAAAAACCACGAAAACGAATTATGTTTACAGTAAATGCCCATAAAAATCAACAAGGATATTGTCAACCAAATAAAGATTCAATTTGTTATAATCTACCCTTACACACATGATGAAGACCACTTTCACCATCCACAAATTTTGAAATTAGCCTCCGGTACACATACCGAATGGATTTTAAAAAGAGATAAAAACACAATGGACTCTACCAAAAAGTAACAAAAAAATTGTTACAAAGACAAAATATAAATAACCAAATTAATTCACGCTTCATGCCAGCCACAGACTTAAGAATTGGAACATTTGTTTTAATACCTAATTTTAATACACCAAAAAACCTCCAAAAAACTACAACCACTTCGGAAAGTACCCTACCAGATAATTGATAAACCAACTGAAGTAACATACAAAATTACTGATCAAAATAAAAAAGACATCATTCAACACCGCAACAACTTATTACCCTATTACCCAAAAGAATATGCACTCCGCGAATTAACTCACTCAGATTTACACATCGTTCAAAATAAACCACAAATATAACAAAATCAAAACGTTAATACCACAAAAAATACAAAAAAAAATTCAACAACAAAATGAGGACCCTCAAAAATCAAACACACCAGAACCAAAAATATCTCAAAAAGAAAGAAAAAAAACTAACACAAAAACTCTTAACACAGGATCAATAACAAAAATCCGAACATAGAGAATCATCACGTCTTAGAAGTCAACCACGAAAAAACTATAAGACATTCATTCCACAGTCTAAAATAATGAAGAAAGTTGAATTTCATGAACAACCTTAATTTAGATTACAGTACACATTTTTTTAAATCTTTTTAAAATTTTGCATTTCTATAAAATCATGCTGAAAATAACCAATAAAATGCTTCAAATTCAGCCAATAGAAATCGTTCAAATTGCCACCTTTATATCTCTACGAATATCTCTCATTAGCGGATAGAAATTAATCTCCAGGCATATATAAAACTATAACTTTACAACCTCCAGGTCAAAAATAAGCAACTTGCTAAAACTTGACAACTAAAATAAACACTACTTCAATATTACATCCCTCCCCTGTCAGATTATGCAAAAATCAACAATATTTTACCAACTCAGACCTCAAAAGTCCTCCAACCAAAAAAGTCAAATTAGCCTAAAGTAAAAAAGACCTATGATCATTTGGCCTAAAGTTTAAATATTCCAAAGATAACCCCAATTATCCAACAAAAAAAAACAATACTATGAAGACCTCCCGAACACCAAAAAATAGCCCACAACAATTTTTGACAAAACTCAACCCACTTGTCAAAAAATCAATAAATATTCCGACCACACTTGAATTTCGCCTCAAAACTTTAAAAAATTTTCGACGATTAAATCATTTTCCAAATGCTTCTTTCCTTAACAGTTGATCACATAAAACAAAAATTTCTAAACTTTGCCACAAAATTTTTCAACCTATTTAAATTTTTGATATTCTTTTTCATTGAAATTTTTGAATCTCTAATAATCATTTCTATAATTTTTTTGTAATATTTTTTTAGTTTTCTATTCACTACTTGAAATATACCTCCAACTCTTCCAAATCCTTGACCACATCTACAGGTACGAATATATAAAATCTATTTAAATGATACGAACTATTTTCAGTCGAACAGATATTTTTCTTTCGTTCATAATTTTCCTCACATTTTTGATCTCCCTCATTATGACAATGTATAATGTATAAAAAAGGCAATAGTCACTATTGCCCTAGGAACTATTAAATTGATACTTTTTATTGAAGAATATTATAAAAAACACAAATTTTGCAAAAAAAATTAAACACCCAGATATCTTTCCAAAATTGCTAATCAACCACCACCAAACCAGCCCCCAACAACTACATCCCAAGACAGTCCAATAACACCTACAACTACAAACAATCCCCAACCATCAACACGTATTTCTTTTCAAGACAATCCATACACTTTTGAAGAACGACACGCACGATTATCTGAACCATTAGAACCAGTTCATCGCCAAGCATGTTTAAGTGAACCAACATATAATTTATATCCCACCTTACAACAAGATCTTAATCGAGTAAGTCATATTAGCCAAAATCAAAACACACTTGAAATAAATAGACAAATCATACACCCAAGAAGAAATAGAAAATTTCAAACCCCCAGAGTCCATTTAATATACCCCAATCACCAACACCAACTACCTCAGAACTTTCAAGTAGTACCCTACCAGAAACTCCTACATTTGCTTCACAACAAAGCATCTCAAATATTCCATCAGACTATCTAGGATCAACTCCAACATCCGAACAAATTCGAGAAAATCCTTTTAACCCCCCAGATACCACCGAAAGACTATCATATTGGACAACACAGTCATACACTCAAGGTGAACCAAATATAGTAAATGAACCAATAGATATTTCTTCTGATACAACATTATCATCCCTGCCAGAAACACTCTCACTTCCATCACCACAACCAAGATCACCACCAAGATATTCACAAAAGTATTCAAGAACACAACATTCAAATACTTCAACAAAATAGTCTCCAAATAAAAATTGAAATCACAGTCAGATTTAATAATATTGTTCAACATCCTTTCTTCTTGAGCCCACCAAATATAACAGCTCAATCACTACCTCCCCCATTTATAACAATTGAAGTTATATACGAATACGATAGATATACCAAAAACACAATTGGAGATATTACCTTTTATAACCCGTACTCCGGACTATCTTACACATGTATATTTTAAAAGTATTCACATTTCAACACCTACTTTTTCTAAATTTTTCCGAACAAAATACAAATCCGTCTCCTCGCACAGGACCAGAGATTGTAAGTAACACATTATGATTGCGAAGAAAACAAACAAAAAACGCTGAACAAATACTCTATAAATCAAGTCACACAATGCGAATCCGAACCACAAGCGATAGAAACAACAAATATAGTAGCCACACTATATTCAAAAGCCCGATCAACAACATTAACAGGATACAAGTTTACAGCAACATTTTCCGAAAAGAAAGTACATTGCTCGCAAGTCTCAAACGGAAATAAAAACCGACTAGACCACGAATCTTTCTATCAGAGTAATATAGAAATATTATTACATCTTAGCATTCAAGAGTGTAAAAATGAACTTAGACGACTAAACTTAGCACAAAACGTAGGAACAAATAGAAAACTTGTAAATTTTCAAGTTTTCCCAGACTTAGCACATAAAGCAGAACTTGAAAAACACCAAGGTCACATAAGACTAGACACAAATTTCCCCTTTCATGAAACACAGGGAAGATTGACATACGATCTACATGATAAACACTGGATACCACATATAGGTATAAATGATCCCTCAAATTGCAAAGCAGATACAAAAAATAAAGGATATCAAGAAATAATGTTTTTTGACATGAAAATACAACTTGAGAAAGTACAACTTACACGAGATTTAAAAGACGACACAATTCTTTACCAAGGCATTTGACTGCCTTGCAAAAATGACCAAGGATACTGCGATCCTACAACACGAACACAAGCAACCATTGTATGGTTTCCTGAAGAAACCTGCACAGTTTTTCAAGTAGCAAGGATACACGCTAGAACGATTAAATTTCACCAAAAATATATTATTGAAACAATCGCATTTGAAGAAGTCAACCCTGATCAAATTAGAAATAATAACAACAAATTTAGGAATCTCCACAATATAGAATATAAACTAACTCGATTTCAAATATACCCAGAAACAGAACTAGCAAGTGAATATAAAAAACCAATTTACAAAACACAGTACTCAGAAATCCTTCTCGAGTACAAACATGGTTCGACATGAATACAGGACATCTAATTGTAGACCCTATGGCCACATCTTATTCACTTACCGACGGAAACCCTTATGTCTCAGTAAAATTTCAGAAAAACATAGGACGAATAGGTGAAAAATTAAAACCACAGGACGAAGATAGTACACGGTTACAAGAAATATCACTTATGAAACGCACATGTTTTTGCACAATTCACTATGATATACTTTTAGATATGGAACTAGATTATACAATAAGCAGAATTTTTCAAGAAATGTCACTCTCAGAATTAGAAACACTACATCAACTATGTGAACTTGAAAGAACACAAATTCTACAGTCACTAGCACTAGCAGTTCTCAAAACACCATTTGGAAGATATTTGTTATCCGAAAATAGATCAAATTTTTTTGATTATGAAGGAAATATTTTATGGTATTACACTTGTACCAAAAAAGTATCACCTTTATACGTTTTTGAAGATGAAAGATGTTACAAAAGAATCCCCATATTCTATAAAAACATAAAGTATATTTTATTGATACACTCTCAAGACGAACATATTTTTGGGACACAGCAGTACCATGTGGACCAGAAAACAGTCACAACGTTGTACAATTAAAACCCGACGAAGATAAATACTATCACCTAACACCATACCCAACATTGATGCCACCATTTAAAAAAAATTCACCCGAAAGCATTCAAGCTAAAGCCCCCAATCCAAATATTGATTTACAATCGATAGGTATATATTCAAAATCAGACATACAACATCACATTCGTACACAACAATTTCAGGAACTAGTTACAAAAATGGACACGACACAACGACAATCAAAAGACCAAAACTTACGAAAACTTGCAGAAACAGCATGATTTTCAGACATTTATGCAAAAGATTACAGCGGATGTTTTCAAGACATCAAAGATTACATTTATATAAAGGGTGAAAAATGTCGACCACAAGATATATCACGAATCAATATTTTTAGTTTTGTAAATCTTAAAAACGAAGTCTTAGCCTTTCTAGGATGGCCATATTACATCTTAAAAAGATTGACTATATTATACGCAATGTTTACTTTATTGGATTTCTTTTCTCATTACCAAAAGGAATCTATAACACATGCGCCATACATACACAAGTAAACCGACAAGCCAGCGTAGCACGCATATTATTTGCAGGATTTTTTGGAATATTTTCATCATCAATAAACAAAATCCTCTTAGATGCACAAATTAAAGAATATAAAACAAAACTATCAACAAATCCCAACACATACGATGACTCAAATAATAATACAAATGCATTACCTACGGCACCCCATTTACCAAATCTACATCATAATCACCCATTATCATTAGCCTCACGAAATTTTCGGATTTTAGCAATCACAAACCCTCCAAGCTTCACACCCAGCCATATACAAAGCCCCATCCAACATACATATAGTGACAATACACCCTCCAATTGACAATACATACAAACAGATCATTGAACAGCGCCATACCACCACCTTTCAATCTCAAAATAATCATTTTTTTAGCCCACGATGAGCAGACAAGTTGGATCACTCCACCGATCAAACTCCCACCCTGCCAACCTTCAAAATCCACTCCCTATTATCTCACTTTTTGCTTTTCCGCCACCTGATTCACCACAAACTAAGACATCATCAGGCATGAATTCTGACACTAACTCAGATATCACAATTTATACAACAATTTCATACCCCGACCAGCTCAACAACATTCTCAAAACCTCCCTTCCGACCTATCCTACCCCAAAGCCAACATACATCTCCCTACACTCCTTCTCAAGTAACCTCAACCTACTCCCCATTCAATGTTGAGCGCTCAACCAACAACTCCCCAGATAATATTCAAATTTCCCAAGAACTAGATAATTTTATAACACTCCAACAACAATTGCTATCTCCCCACAATCTGACGATTCACCAACTATCATCAACATTAACATCATCAAATCCACCAACACCTACACCAATTTCAGACTATACTCCATCATTAGCTCAATCATCCACTTCAACAGAAACTTCCACTAGTACTAGTCGTGCTTATAGAACTTTTAAAAGGAAAATCCCAAATCACACTTTCCCATCCAAACCCGGAACTGCCCGAGAATATGTTAACCATCCAGACCACACCAATACTCCAAATTACCTTCAAATAGCCTTACTTTTCTTTCCCCAATACACCTTAAACCAATCCGATCTTAACCCCGAACCACATCATTTCATATACGAACATGTATTAATACCAACACTTCATTGGACAGCTTATTATAATTTCACTAACCCTCTTACGCTACCACTCCTTAATACCACAGTAGATATTGAAAGAAATATCAATGAATTTTTTTCTCTAACCACATCACTAACATCCATACAATTTACATACGTAGGATATAAAAAATTACTAAAACATTCACTGCACCTCGCGCTAACGACTACTCAATTGAATATTATGATCATAACATCATCAGATCGTATCAAATCCAATTTCATGACAACGATCAATTCGCAAAACCACAAATAACAGAAAGATTTTTCATTAAAACATCATACTTATTCTCACTTAATATACTCGATAAAATGCATGACCACATTATTTCAGAAGCACTATCAGACATTCAAGTATACGAATGATTTCACGAAAAATTTCAAAAAATTTCACTAACCTTTCACTTCCTCACACCAAAAGAACGTGATTTGCACTGCTCACACGACATCATGTTGAGAACTAAGCAAACACACGCCTACACTTATTATCGTTTCATTCAAAATCAATTTCATACACACACACCATCACGACAAACTCACCACAGATTTCAACTCATCAATTCCAAATACAGTTCACCGTTTTTCCTAAACTTCACGTATTGCATTAAAAACACTAACTTCCAAGGCAGCCTCCGGAGTTATGACCCAATCACTCAAATGTATATATTTTGTCCCCTCACGAAGACCTTCAACGACGAAGAATCCAGACCCCTGATCATTCCGCATGAATATATTCAACCTATAGAAGTACCCATTTTAGAATTCATCCACAACACTAAACACAATCATAAAATTTACAATCTAATCCAGATCACACCTCATGAATTTGCAGTAGGCACCGAAGAACTAAAAACCATAAAAGCACTACAATTGCTTTGGCCACTGCTGCAAACTAAAAATATCATACGCAAACTAGCAAAATTACTAACTACATCAGACGCTATTCACGATAGGTTCCCTCACGGCTTTTTCCCTGACGACTAAGGTAACTATGAAATTAATAAATTTCAAACTAACTAATTCAAAATAGAACTCACCATTTTATTCAGTAATTTGCATTTTCTTTAGTCTTCACACCACGATCACCTTCAAAACAAGAAAAAACAGATAAAAATATAAACTCTGTTTTCCATATCTAAACTCTATTAAACCAACAGCACTAAATTATGCAGTAAAAGTCAATTCAAAGTAGTAAATTCATTCATTTCTAAATTATTTCCCTAAATGTAATAAATTTAAGTACGATGAAAATTGATTTATACTTTCAACCCCAAAAGCAGTAAAATTTAGTCTTAAAAGCAGTAAATTCATACAAATGAAATGCAGTACTAACTTTTTCTATAACTTCTGTTCAAACGCACAGAAATTCTATCCACAATCGCACACCTCGCCCACGAAGAAGTGTTTAAAACAATGAATTCAAGTTTTAAGTTTTCATTGACAACGACTAAACCAGCAATAACAAGTTTCCACTTTTCCTTTAACCCGGTTGGAATGGAATTATATAATAACCAAACTAACCAACGCAGCCTACTAAACACCATAAACCATAAACTAACAGCATGACTAAGAAAAGAAAACCCACGGTACCCAAACCGGATTAAACCAGCTTAAAACTGGATAATTTATTCTTTTGAAGACTATTACCAAGTCTAAAAAAGAAACAATAAAACACCAAAAAGTCGCAAGACAAACCCAAACCAAACAATTTGATTTTTGAGAAAAGGACACAACAAACGAAACAAAAGGAAAACCAGAAATAATATAACATTAAAAGTTAACACAAAGCAGGACCCCTTGAAAAACCAGCACGAAATCATACTCCCACTACTGGCCTAACCCACCAGAGAGGACGTCCTGAGCATGCTCTATAGCCGGCCTAACCCGCCGTGCTACATCCACGCTTTGTGAACACATCAATATTTTTGACAAGAGGTACTCAAGTGTGAGTAACTCTTAAAAATAACTGAACTAAAACTAAAACGCTTTTGCGATAACAATTAACTGAAATCATAACTAAAAAATTAAAATTAACAAAATTTATAAAATGTAAATTATAATATGCAGTACATAGATTACACACAACCACAAAGATGAGCATCCAAAGATTAGACGACCCCATCATACTCAACTTACAGAATGGCTAAACACAACCGATATGCCGCTCACAAACACGACTCAAAAAAGATTTAGAGTACGACTTGACTTCGCAGAAAAGGACTTCATTGAATTAGATCAATGACCACCTCGATATCCAAGTATACGCACAGATCCGAGCTACAAGGCATTCCCTCCAAACATGATCTTCATGCCATTCCCAGACAATATGATAATCGATCCAGTTCTCCGCCCAAGCAGAACAAACAATCATAGCAAACCATTTTGAAATCAGATTGATTTCACCAACGGTTGCAGCCATCGTCGAACAAACAACAGCTCTCTTCTCCAAGAACAAAACCAGAAATAATGCTCGCCAAATATCAACGGTCATCATCCATCCTCCATTACAGAAAGAAGATACAAGATTAAAAAAACTCTGTAAACCCCGGATGGGTAGAACCAGATATAAACTATATTTTATGATTGGATAAATTAGATATTTTACCACTGTAAAGTATATAATATTAACCAATCATGATCCATCTAACTAACAACCCACTTATTTGTAAGTGCTGAAATTACTTGTAATTTCAGCACCAGAGAGATTTGAATTTAACTTAGAAATTAGTTGTCTCTCCAAGAGAACTTCAGCAGCCCCAATAAACCAGTATACCCTAGATCTATTGAGCCTAGCAGAGACTAGTTAAACACCCTGAGACTAGTAGATATAAGAGTAAGACTAGGATCGGTATTAGACTAAGAAGTTGCAGGAATCTATCCAGCCGAAATTAAGATAGCGTGACGAGCAGACGGTGTACCCTATCCGAAACTACTCTATGAGTTACACCTCGAACCTAACTCATTTTTGACCTTTTTTAAAATGTTTTTAGTCTGTTTTAGTACCACTTTTTGAAAAAATCTCCTTAACTAAACATTAATGCATTAATTGAATATCAACCCACGCTCAAAGCCCTGAGCGCTAAAAAAAGGTTACAAAAAAGTTACACTTGGTTAGTTTCCTTTCCACCCCTGCTTGATCACAGGTCGCAAAATTATCGCTTCAAAAAAAATTTTCCTTGTTTTGCCTTAAAAGTTCTAGCTTCACAATATTGTTGATAAATATACTGAGAAAAAAAACATTGTCGCAAAAATTTTTGATTACCGAATTATGAAAATTTCTCTTATATCTTCACTCTTTGTACTGCGTTTCTCGGCGTGCGAAAAAAAAATGAAAACCGAACAAAAAGTCCTTCTCATTTTTGTTGATCGAAAAAACTGCAGTGACCATGACTACATTATTTTCATTTCAGGAGCTTGGACGAAAATGACCTTGAGCAGCTTAGGATGAATATTTGAGATAGTGTTCTGATTATTGAGTCTACAAATTTGTAGTTTTGTTTTACGTTGTCAAATTAGCTCTAAGTGACCTTCAATTTTGCTAAAATATACAGAATTAGTTGGATTCCAGCGATGACCAAAAAAGTGCGAGACCTCGACATATTCGGCATTGAAGAATATAGCCAATGACAACCGGTCATTATCAATGTTTATTCACAACCCATATAACAGCAAATATCATGTTACTAATTTAAACAGTACAAACTGAGCAAAAGTACTTCTTTAGTTAAACTCAAATTACAGGTTAAATTTTGAAGGAAAAATCATTTAATTCTTTTTTCTTAATATGGACACTCTCTTAATTTTAATCACCTCAACATCCATTCTGTTTTCTGCCCAATTCAGCTATTCAGTACCTGTCAGTGAAGATGTTCGTGACAGATGGTCCGATGGTCCAGTAAACCTAACCGACTCTCTTGTGTCCGAAATAGTGAATGGAATTAGGAGCGGGACTCGCCTGTTCTACGTGAGACTTCGGCTGCCACCACCACGTGGCTTCTGCGGCGGATCCATCATCGACCCTCAGTGGGTGCTCACTTCAACTAAGTGTCTTGATCTATTTATTAGTAAGTTGTATGTCTTGCACCATTTTTCAACAGTGAAGGAAGTTGAATGGCGAAGCATGAGTGAGGATAGGCTGGCTTTAAGAGAGGGATTATTTTTGGGATAACACTGATTATGATTTACCATGAAAGATGAAAAAGTAGAAAGAAGAAAAATAGAGCCATTTTTAAAAAAAGACTAATATGAATTACTTTAGTGATATCGAGTATATTCAGAATTATTGAAAAATCTTTGATAATGCAACTAGATTTTTTTCGACCAGAAGACTTGAGCAAATTTTGATTCTTCATTAGGTTTTGCTGGAATGTATTGAATAATTTATCTTTTTAGCTGATGAAATCGTTGTTGAAATTGGAGACTTTTCGATGCCATTCTCACGAAAAATAATGTCGGAAGTTTCTGCAATTTATGCCGCACCCGGGTAATTTTTTGAAATCAACATTCTAATTGCACTACGACAAACAATTCAAGGTTTTTCATCCGCAAACTGAAACAGTCGATTTAAATCAAAATTCAAACTTGTTTTTCAATGGAAGTTTCTTAAGTTTTTTCCAATAAAATTCTGTTTGCCAGTTACCGATCGGGACCAACGCCTGCAAACGACATGGCACTCGTGAAACTGACCAGGCGAGTTCCCGAGGAGTTCAGAATACCTATGTGCCGACAAGAACAAGTACCTCATTCGGTCATGCTCGGCACTGTCGGAATGGGCGCGACAGTAAGTCGCGGAAAGCTCCTCGAGAGCATTCCGAACTCGCTCCGTGAAATATTCCTGCGGGAATCTCGCGGAAGATTTCCGACCTCTTGGCGACCGTTTTCGATCCAGTTTTGTCCCGATTATAACATATGTACTGAACCGATAACTGAGGGTAGCAACATATGCATGTTTGATTATGGAGGACCACTGTATAAATTCGAATGTGCAAGCACGACCCCTAATTGTTTGTATGGGGTGGCGAGTTTTTCGACCAACAGACTGGATCGGCCGGACGAAATGTGCAACGGTGGAAGTACATTCACAAGTGTTCCCCATTTCTTCGAGTGGATATCAGGCACAATGGCCAGTGGTTGAAGTCCTGTGTTATTTTTTTAATCGTACTTGATATCATTTTTGGGAACAATCTTAGCTTTTATATCGTATTTTTATAGATTTTGAATATACTGTATCTACTTTTATCCCATTTTTAGCTCAGTAATTTAAAATTTCTGTTTGTTTTGAAAAAAATCAAAGCTTGAAAGAGTTCTTTGAGACATTTTTGGAAATCAATGAAATTATGAATCAATGAGTCATACATCTGCAAATTGCAATGAATAAATTTTTTATTAGTGCTTCAATTTAGAAAAGCTCCTTCAATTGTAACGGGGAAAAACAAAAACAGTATGTGGTTTGTTTTTAATTTTTTAACTTTTGCTGTTTGTTGGGTTCCGAAGTGCTGCTGTTGAAATTCAAAAACCAAGTGATAATAATCCTTAAGTACGGTAGGTTAGAAACTGTGCCAGCATTCTTTGAGAACAAATAGCCAAACGACTTCGCATATCAGAAGGTTGTGGCTACCCCTCAAGGACTATGGAATTGTATTTTATAAAAAATAATTTCAAAAAATCGATGAAAAAAAGTAAGAAATAGCACAAAAATATTGGGCATACTTTAAACATGTGAAACTCCTTGTTAAGTTTGAACTTAAAACGATAATACTTTCATGTGGTAAAGAAAATGCATTTGAAAAATGCCAAATGAAAACTTTTAAAATTGTCTAAAGTAAGGAAAACCACACTGTAGCCTAAATATTCCATCAATTCTGCTGATCAGCAAGGTTGAAAAGCCTATCACTGTGCAAGAGGCACAGTGTGTTGTGACGCAGCAAGATTGTATAAACAGCTTTGTAAAAGGAAAAAAACAAAAATTTCCACAAAACTTGATGTCGGAAGTTTTCAACCTTTCTCCTTTCACAATAGTTAATTTTTTTCTTTCCAATTCACGTCCCTCATTCCCTCCTTGCACCCATCGCATGTTAAGCCACTTTTCATGCCAACGCTGCACGACAGCCACTAGCCCATCCCACATTGTTATGAAGTTTATATGTGAACTAACCGTGCCATACATTTTTTAATAATGCTTCAATTTCGAAAAGCTGCTTCAAGTGTTTCAAAAAAAATAATAATAAATTTCGTTGTTAGTTTTCAGATTTTTTTTAGATTTCGTTGCTGTTCTGTTGGGTTCTCCGAAGTGTTGCAGATGCAATTTAAGTACTAAGAGGGAGTAATCTCTAAAATAGATTAAAAATATGAATGGTAGCAATTCTTGAGTTCAAAAAGCTACAAAACTTCAAGTATCAGAAAGTTTCGACTACTATAAAAGTCTACGAAAAAGATTTTTCTGAGAACTTTAAAAAAAGGATGGATAAAAATTGTTTCAGGTTTCTTGAAACCACTTCAATTCAATTCAAGCGCAAAGAAATAGTTTCAGGGCTTAGAAACATATTTGTGATTTCAAATTGCTCGCAAACTTTCATTTTGCGACAATTTCACAGCTAGATTATTACAACTCTCCGTCGTTGCAGCAAGTTATAATCTGAAATACATCAAATGTTCTACACCAGTCTGATTGGCAACTTTCAAAAAATGAAATGGCTTGTAAAACTTTAAGTTACCAGTATAGTGTGGTAAAAAAAACACTGAAAAATGGCATGAAAACTTGAAAATTGTCTTGAGAAAAGAAAAGCAAACCGTAGCTGAAATATTCCATGATCGCTGCGTATAAGCAAGAAAACCCTTTCGCTGTGCAAGCAGCATTGTTTGATGTGATCAAGTGTTTTTATAAGCAATGTTAATTTAAAAAAAAATCATAATATTGTCCAAAATATTATTGTCGGAAGTTCTAAAAACTTTTCCCTTTATAAAATTGTAAGTTTTCCTTTCTTCTACTTTTTCAATTTTTCCGGTCTTTTTTTTTCATTTTCGTCTCAATTTTTGTCTTTCGTTCCCAACGTAATCCCTCTTTTATTTTTTAGGCCAAACATACACCCCTGTAATGAAATTGCAATGAAAACAATTATTTATCATACATTTTTAGCACTGCTTCATTTTACAAAAATTGCTTTGATTGTACTGAAAAAAAAACACAATCAGTGCTCAGCGTTTGTTTTAGTTTTTTGTTTTTGTTGCAGTTTTGAAAAGTTCTGTGGAAGGATGCATTCAGAATATAAGTACCAAGAGCTAATAATAGTTAAGTAACTCAAATTTAAACTATGGCAGCTTTTTTGAATTCAAATAGCAGCAATACTTAATATATTAGAAGTTTTTGACTATACCTCAAAGTCTCTGGAAACTTATTTTATATTCAAAAAATTTTGTTCAGATTTTTTAAGACCCCCACGAGCCACTTTAAGCTCAAAGGAATTCTATTAACTTTCAGAAACATTTTATTAATTCGAGTAGCTCCCATAAACATTTTTGACGCAACTTCTCAGCATAATTCAAATGCTGCTCACTCGCTATCACAAACAAACACACACAAAAAACAAAAAGATTTTCCATTATTAGCCTGATTGAAAATTTTCAAACAAATGATTTTTTAATTTAACTTAGCTCAATAAAAAGATTTGGTAGAGAAAACACAATTGAAAGTAGGCAAATGAAAACTCGAACTTCGTTTTGAGAAAAAACTCCACTTCTGCCTAATCATTCCATCAACTCTACGAACAAACAAAAAAAATTCCTCGCTGTGCATGCAGCAGAGTATGTTATGATCAAGCAATTTCGTATAAGCAATTTTGTACAAAAAAAAAACAAAAATTGAAAATTCCACAAAAAAATCTTCCTGCAGTTAACGCCACGCCTAGATAGTTTTTTTCATTGTAACATGTTGATTCCGTACAATGAACAAACTTGTTTCCTTAATTGGAAAACAATTTAATTTGACAAATCATAATCTCTTTTTCAATTAAAAAATTTGAAAGAGTTCTCCAAAAGAGCTGTATCTATTTGCTAGATACCAAACAAGAAAAACGCTCGCAAACGACATGGCGCTCTTGAAGCTGACCAAACAAGTTCCTGATTAGTTCATAGTATTTATGTGACGACAAGAACAAGTAATTCCCTCGGTCAATCTCGGCCTTGTCGGAATAGGCCTGACAGTCCGTCGCCGAAAATTCCTCGAGAGCATTCCGAACTCGCTCTGTGAGAACTTCTCGAGCCAGTCTCGCAAAAAAGCTCCTACCTCTTGTCATTTCGTATCACATTTTGTCACGATTACAACATCCGTACTGAACCCATAACTGAGGGTAGCATTATTTGCATATTTGAGTAAGTAGGATCAGTGTTTAAGGTTGAATGTGCAAGCATAACACCTTATTGTTCGTATGATCAACTTTTCGATCAACAAACTGGATCGGCCGAATGGATTGGCGCATTGGTAGAAGTACATTTAAAAGTGTTCCACATTTCCCCGAGTGCATATCAAGGAAACTGGCCAGTGGTTTAATTCTTGTGTTATTTTACTGGTATCGTACCTCGTATTGTTTTTGAGGCCAATTTTAGCTTCTATATCTTAGTTCAGTATTTCAGTATATTTTCAAACATACTGTTTCTAATCTAAGCTAGCTCTAATCTTTTTTTAGCTCATTAATTGGATTTTTTTGCCTTTGAAGAAAAAAGTAGCCGTCTGGTAGTTTTCACACAAGTTATAAGTTCATGAGTTGGAACATTAACCCCGGGTTGACCAAAAAGGCTAGTCATAAAATTTCCATACGATTCCATACGTACAGAAAATGGCATGAAAGGTCTATGATTTGTATTTTTTCATATATGGAAATTGTATGACTAGCATTTTTTCATATATGGAAAGTGTATGACTAGCATTTTTTCATATACGCAAATTGTAATTTTAGAAATTTTTCATGTATGAAAATTTTATGACTAGCATTTTTTAACAATTAGAAATCCAGCAAGAAGAGGCAAAAAACTAATTTAATCCCCATCCCATACGACGAGCAGTCTCTGAACAGAGAAGAAAAAAACCAGAGAAAATTTGATTTCTTGTAGTCAATTCTCTTCACACGCTGAGAAAGCAGAGCATTTCTTAATCTTATCCTAGGGGGCTCCAAACCAGGAGATACTGCCTCAGGAAAACTAAGAAAAAAACCTTTTAGCTAGCTAAGTAATCCAAAACAAGAAACAGTCCACCAGAGGCATCAATATTCTGGAAGTCTTCTCTTTGAGATCACTTTTGGAATCATGTATGAGAAGATGCAGTCATTTCGATACCAAAACAAGAAAATAATACCTTTAAAATTCGAGTATACTCATTTTGCAAAATTGTATGACTTTTGTATGACTAGCATTTTTCCATAGATTAAGTGTATGAAATTGTATGATTAGCATTTTTGGTCTATGGAGGTCAACCCGGGATACCTTTCATTTGGTACAGAAACACTGTTGAAAAATGGCATATAAAAACTCGAAATTTGACGTAGGAAAAGTAAACTGAACCATAGGATGAATATTCCGCCATTTCTGCGGAACAGCAAAGAAATCACATTGCTTTGCAACATCGCAGTATGTTATGACCAAACATGTTTCTATCGAAAATGTTGGATCAAAGTTTGAAAAGAGTGTGTTGTTTTTTTTTCTTTCTTTTTTCGTTTATTGAACCATACGGCTAAATTAGACAGTTTCATGCATCAAACCAGAAAACTTCATGTAAATGCCTTCTGCATACTCCAGTCTTAAAAACGTATCTGAAAAACGAGAACAGTCAGGGGTCTGCGAGGGTTTAATGTGATACTAGACTCGGCCTCAAGAGTTTTCATAGAAATTGTATAAAACTGGTTTGAAGAAAAAACAAACCTATAGTTCCCTCTCACTTCGTGAAATAACCGGAACAAAAGAAACATAAGAAAACTTAATACTTTTGAGGGAAATTGAATAGTAATTGAAAAAGTTTTCGGTCGATGTTTTCACTGCAAATATTTTTCGAGACACTATTAATTTTATTTCTGTTCGAATCAAGAATCTTAACTTTTGGCAAAATTTAGCCTTGTTTTGGCGCCGGTTCCGGCAAAAAAGCTCGTTTTTGCAACAAAGATGTATCTTTTGGCATTCCTCAGTTTTCCGCTCGGTTGTAATTTTTCTAACATCATCATAATTCACGTTTCTGGCTCGATCCTTGCCCCCATCCTATGTTAAGCGCCCTTTTAGGCCAAACTAATTCCCTCCCCTATGTAACTTCCAACCATTTTGATTCCCCGCCCCCAGTTTGCCACCCCTATATACTGAAAGGGAATGTGTGAGTATGTGGAAAGATGTTTAAAGTGGTAGGATGTTTAATGGGTGGAGGGAGTGTGTGTGGTATGGATGGGTGTGTGTGAGTGTGAGGGGAGTCTGGAATGATGTTTGGTGATTACGTGGGGGGGTATTAGATTGTGTAAGTGTGTGTGTGTGTCTGGGGGGGGGGGATGCTGTGGAAGAGTGTTTGCATGCGGGGGGTTGAGTTTAGTTTATGTTCGTTCTGTTTTCAGTTTTGCAGAACGGTCCCTCATTGAAGTTTCATGGATACTTATCGAGTTATCGATTAAGTTAGATTTTTATGGTCAGTCTTCACAAAATCCAAATATAGTCGATAAAATCAATTTAAAAAGATTTATAATTTTTTTTCGAAGCATATTCGATTATATGGATTATGATTTTAGAAAACAAAATCCATGATTAAGTTTCAGAAAATGACAGATTCTTTCGGCTTACCAGGTTTTGTTGAAATGAGGTTTACTTTGGCCGAGAAAATTGATAACTGTTTCCTCAGAAGTAGACGAAAACCAGCTAATAAGACAAAGCTATTCTTCGTCAACAAATTACAAACGCTTCAATCCACTGCGACCTCATGGTCGTGGTGGAGGCTTGATCTGCTTTTATGAAAGTCGAATCAAATTAAATCTTTTATCCCACTAGTGTTCTCAGATTCTTCAAGCGGCATGCTTCGAAATGAAAGCTAAAGAGATATTGCAAATCTGGCTAGTTTATAGACCCCCTAGCAGTGATATAGAAAAAAATTTGGAGCTTTCTAGAATATGAAGTCATACGAAGCACTCTGGAGAGTGAGATGATTTTGCTAGGTGATCTTAACCTCCCTCGCAGGGGCGGATTTAGGGGGGGTGCGGGGGGGGCGGACGCCTTCTCCTCAGGGATTCGACCCCCTGCCGACCCAAAGGGTCCCTCCTTTGATACTTTTTCAGAAATCCCTTTTTGGCCAACCGACCCTAAAATTTTTCTAAAAGCGCCTTCGGCGCCAATATATACTAACTTTGAGGGGGAGCGCGCGCCAAAAAACGCTATTTTTTTGTCAACATTTTTCAAAAAGTGCCCAAAAACGGCTTTTTTTTTTACTGTTTTTTCAAAAATTTGCCTGCGGCGCAGAAAACTTTGCCAAAATAGGGGCAAAACAGTGCTTTGGGAGAGCTCGAAAAATCAATTTGGTCGACCTAAAAAAAAAGGTCGTCAAAATTTTGGAAAATTTTTTAAAAATCCGCCCCCCCCCCCCCCTCGAGAAAATCCTAGATCCGCCCCTGCTCCCTCGTAGTGCTGCTCTTAACAAAATCTTGCCTGAACCAAATTTGCAACAAATGAACAATGAGCTTACTCACAAATCTGGAAAAGTGTTAGATCTAATAATAACTAATAATGTCCGCGTGGTCAATGAGGTCTTCCTACATGTATCTCCTTTTTTTGATCATAAAGTCATAGAATTCTGTCTAAACAAAAAGAATCAAGTCCGTGGAAAGAAAAAAATTGTTAAAAAAATGTGGCCAAACGTTAATTTGAGCAAATTTTCCATTCTCATACAGGTGAATCTTGATCTCACCTCCCATCTAAATGCCTCAAACTTAAGTTTTGTCGAACTTTTATTCAAGGAACTTCAAAGCGGGGGCAAACCTGTGCCTGGTGAGGTTTTTGCTCTCATTAATGTTACGATTTTTTAAAAAGCTCCTTTTAACGGAGTTTATATAATCTGAAAGCAATTGATGCCCAAAGCTCGAATCAAAAAAATTACCTGCGATCTTTTTCTGTGTTGTCGCCTGGTTTTGAAAATGCCCGAATTTAGCCAATTTGGAGTGATGAACGCGCAAAACGTTTTTGCTTCTAACGCGATTGCGACTAAATAATCCGACCCAAAAGTCTGTCTAACCTGTGACGAGACAAGCTGTTAGGTCTTGTTAACAGCACGTAATGAGAAGCTAAATGTATGCTTTTTTTATTTAAAAAAAGTGTGAGTGTGAGGGAGGGGATACAAATTCAAAAATCATTTCATGAACAATAAAAGGCACTCGTAACATTCAGGGCTTTGTCCTTATAGCGAGCTATCATGTAACAATAAGGTATCAAAAAGATTATAACCAAAGTTCTCAAATAAATGTATACCAGCTCGGTAGTTTGATATTTCTGAAGCAAATTGGCTATATGTCTAACCAGGAGGCCGACCAGCTAAGTTCATCCAAACATTTTCTTACTACCCAGAGCTCATCAAGCAAGCTAAAATCAAAAAATCCCTATTTGAAGGTTCTCAAAAAAGTTTTTCTCAAAAAAGCAATAATTGAAAGGGACCGTCCTCGTACGAGAAAACGGAGTGTCTAAAAATGCGTGTTTCATTTAGCTTTAAGAATGGGATTTCGATCCAGTAAAATGTTATAAGTATCAACCCCACAAACTAGCAATAAAGTTTTTGTATTGATTTTTCTGTCAATCGTGGGTTAGATTAAAAAGTATTTTGACGGAAATTGATTCGATACCCTAATTAGTGTTTTAAAAGCAGTTGTACCCGCTATATCAATTTCAACTTGAATATTGGTTAATTTATCAATTATTATGAAGTTTAAATTATTTCTATAGTCTCTAAGTTCCAGGATTTTGTTGAAATAATAAAATTTATGACCTCTAATGATATATTTCATACATGAACTTCGTCTTTGACCACAGACATCATTGGCTACCTTGAAACCAAAAAATCATTAGAGAAAAATCAACATCTGCTAAACCGAAATAGAAAGGAGCAAATAATTCAAGTTTATATCACTGATTGCGGTCATTTAACTCACATGACCGCCATCAGTTATAAATACTACAAAATGATCGCTCCTTTTCTCCTTTGGTTTAAATGTTGTTGATTTTTCTCTGTTCAATTTTCGGTTTCAAGGTTGTTTATTATGTCTGTTTTCAAATTCAGCCAACAATAGCTTATGTGACGAAGCCTTGAAACTCTGGTAATGATTTATAAATAATTGCGGTGATCGGAGAAAGTCAAAGCCATCAAAACAACAATAACTTGTGTGGCGAAACCTTGAGTAGTAGTTCAAAACAGTTAATTTGAAATATTGAATATTATTATTTGACCTAAAATTGTTTTTACTGAAAATGAGTAATATTCAAGCAACCTTGTTCTTTTTAATATGTTGTGCGATAACAGATGCGAATCGCAATCGACTTCACCAAATCAGCCATCATAATTTTACCGGGTCACTTTTGTCAGACATTGTGAACGGAATCAATAGTCGACCTAGACTGTTCTACGTGCGTTTGAGACTTCCACCTCCTAGAGGCTTTTGCGGTGGCGCTATTTTGGACAGAAATTGGGTTATAACTTCAACGAAGTGCATTGAGTTTTGTCTAGGTAAGGTTAGCACGATTTATCCACAAGGGAAATAACCAATATCCGACCTGCTCAGCCTTTCGCGGAGAACCGCTGTTGTGCCCCAATTTCACAAAAAATGCTGATTGCTCCTAAAAAATTTAACAAGATAAAAAATATAAGCAAAATAGTTTTTGCAGTGTTCTGCGGAAGATAGAGTGGATTGAAACTAAGTTTCGAATGACTTTAAAAAAAACTCTACCAAAGCAGCGATTTGATTTTCAAACATAGGTTCTTCAAACGGAGGATTCGGGGGGGGGGGGGGGGGGGCTGGATATTTAAAATTTTAAAGGCCTCATTTCGGCCAATTTTTCTTTGCATCACAGACAGATTTTTTTAAAGAAAAAATTAGGCCAAAAAAACTTTGTTTTTAGGCACATCTTAGCACCAAAAGCGTTTTTAGAAAGTATTTAGAGTCGCTTAGCAAAAATTACAAGCCTTAAAATAGTACCAAAAGAAGGACTCTTTAGGTCGAATCTCTCAACTATTTAACCGATACAATAAGATCGGTGATCCTATTACACTTTCTGCAAAAATAGAACAGAACGTAGAATCTATTACCTTGGCACTTGCATACAGTATGATCAGGCTAATAGTGGATTAAGATTGTTCAGTCAAAAAATTAGGTAGTGAAGCAAAGAAAACCGAACATGATTTGGAGGTTGAATTGAACTCAGGGGCTCGAGTTCAAGAAGGTAAGGAACTAGTTGACAAAGATGGTATGAAATTTGTTTGCTTTGGACGAATTTTGACGGTTATGGGTTAACTAATGAGCGTGACAAAATTAAATTGATTAAAAAACGAACTTATTCCTTCAAAGAGTTGACAGGGGGATGGATGTAGTCATAAAACATGTGCGAAGGAACGATTTGAGCGAATTATAGTAAAGGAACGACTTTAAGCGAGTGAAAAGTTATTTCTCAGTTAGTTAGATAAATCGAGTGAGTTTCATAGTTAAGCTATAGAGGATAGCAATTTAGAGTAGAAATAAAATGCAGTTTATTATGCAGTAATAAAAGAAACGATTAAACATTAAATTGCTATAAACGCTCGCGGACCCTTTCTTTCAAGTAATTTAACTAACTATATTCTTAGTGAATCTGTAGGCTTTCTGTACTTAGAAAATTAGTTTTGAAAAATACTTATTACGAAGCTTACGTGAATCAAAAAAGGATGCAGTTGATAGAGCATTACCAAAGGGGCAATCAACACAATACAATTAAGTGTAATTTCCCATCAAACTAACCCTTTCGGGATTGTGAGTAGTATCGAGCCTCGGAAGCCACATCAGTTTTCTTACCAAGGGGATATAATCGGCGGCGTATTAAAGCGAAATAGACTAGAAGGATATTCCCCGAAACCAACAGACATTATCAAATTACAAAATAATTATCATTAACTGCTTCAAAATCTATTCAAAAGCTGAAAACTCATCTGTTATTCAACTGCCCACTCAACTTTGTCTGTCATTAGCAAGACCTGTCATGATCGCTTACCGTAGTTAAATTTTGTTGCCTTTTTTGTGTTTTTGCCACGCAGTTTCGCTCAATAATTCTCATTCTGGAAGAGCAAACTGTTTCTGATGAATTCATTGAATCCTACATTCGTGTTAAACTTGATATTCCACTCCGACACTTTGTAGCTCAAATCTGAAACAAAATGCGGCTAAAAAGCATCATGTGTCATACTCCGGCTTTTTATTGCGCGGAGTTTTTATTCAATTTGTAAAAACCGGAAGCTCCATTTTTTTACCGTACGGTTTAATCCGCACAAAACCGAACCGTTTCAAAATTTCTTTTTGAATTAGAGTAAATAATTTGTAAGGTTTAATAAAGGGTTGTCGAAGTAAAAAAAAGATGAAAATCAATGACAATATGCTTTGCGGAAACCTGTAAAACATACCATACACTTCTTTCGCTTTTTTGGTGTCCCGAACAAAACTTGCTTGTCAGTAAATAGGGATTCAATTTCTAATAAAACTTTTTAGGTATATCAAGCATTTTTAGTGAGTTACAGTGATACTTAAATTACTCACTTTTCTGTTTTCTCGGTGTGGTTATTTTTCTTTGGCGTTTAACTAGCCAATTTTGTCAGATATTTCATACAATCTGAATAATATTCGAAATTATTGATGTTTATCAAAAACAAACTAGGCCAGTTTGATATATTAATTGCTTAGTTTATATCGTTCTATAACGTTTTTAATGAAACACTCCGCCAAGGAAAAAGTTAAAAATTAAAATGAGGCATGCTATTTAGTTTAATTATTAGACTGTTGTAGTTAAAATGAGGCCTGGAAATTTAGATAATGAGCAAAACAGACGACAGTGAAAAAACATGTTTTTGGACAATAACTCCTTGTCGATTTAGACGATAAGAAATGGCCCAACAACGTTTTTGTTTACCAGGAAGTTACACAAAGAAGGCAATTGAAGACAGAACTGATAAAAAATTTCATTGTACCTTAAAAAAGGCGCCTTTAAGGAAAATTGGATGTCTTAAGCTAGTACTAAAAGAAGGACTCTCTAGATTGGGACCATCTTTTATCAAACCGATACAGTTTCAGCAAAATTAGAACAGAACGTAGGCTGTATTGCTATGGGAGTTGCATACGGTTAACTTAGGCCAAAAGCAAAAGTGTGTGTTTAGCACAATTTTTCACAATGTTAAGTATTGAAGCAAAGAAATCAAAACAGTTCAAAGGTTGATTTGAACTCAAGGACTCGAGTTCACGGAGGTCAGGAATTAGTTGATAAGGATGGTATAATTTTTTAGGTTGTTTGTTTTGTGACGCTTACCAGGTATCTAGTCAGAGAGAAAATTTGGATAAAATCAACCAAACTTGTCTCCTGGAAATGTTGGCAGGGAGAGGGATGTAGTCATTAAACATATGCGAAGAAGTGAATTAAGCGAATGACAGGTTTGACTGGGAATGGCGTGGTGTCGATCGTAACTAAGTTAGTCAGACGCTATGGAATAGGTATCCGGTGGCAATTGCTATACATGCGGCCAGCCAGGAAACTTGGCGAAAGAACGTTTCTAGAGACCGCAGAACCTTTAAACTACCGACGGCCTAATTCGAGAACTAGATTTAGATTTCAGAAAACTAGTTGATAAACTAGTACAAGCAGAAATCACAATGAAACTCCAAGAAACAGAAAATCTTAAACTACAATACGTCAATAGAATCGAAACAAATACTACACATATAAACAATATACAAGATTCAGATGTAGATCTAACTGAAAACATCACTGAAATTTTAAACATATATGAGAAAAACCCGAATTTCAAAGGTAAACCATCTTTCAAAAAAGGGTGTATTTTTTGCCGAAGATACGGACACAGTATTGCCGAATGAAGACAAAAACATCTAGACAACCAGAACAAACCACAAAAATACAAAGAACCAAATGAATCTTTCTATCAATACATGAAAAAAGACCAAAATTTTCCAAACAAAAATATACATAGTAACGAACGCGATTAAACAGAAAATCTTAAACTACAATACGTCAATAGAATCGAAACAAATACTACACATATAAACAATATACAAGATTCAGATGTAGATCTAACTGAAAAAATCACTGAAATTTTAAACATATATGAGAAAAACCCAAATTTCAAAGGTAAACCATCTTTCAAAAAAGGGTGTATTTTTTGCCGAAGATACGGACACAGTATTGCCGAATGAAGACAAAAACATCTAGACAACCAGAACAAACCACAAAAATACAAAGAACCAAATGAATCTTTCTATCAATACATGAAAAAAGACCAAAATTTTCCTCACAAAAAAATACATAGTAACGAACGCGATTAAACAGAAAATCTTAAACTACAATACGTCAATAGAATCGAAACAAATACTACACATATAAACAATATACAAGATTCAGATGTAGATCTAACTGAAAAAATCACTGAAATTTTAAACATATATGAGAAAAACCCAAATTTCAAAGGTAAATCATCTTTCAAAAAAGGGTGTATTTTTTGCCGAAGATACGGACACAGTATTGCCGAATGAAGACAAAAACATCTAGACAACCAGAACAAACCACAAAAATACAAAGAACCAAATGAATCATTCTATCAATACATGAAAAAAGACCAAAATTTTCCTCACAAAAAAATACATAGTAACGAACGCGATTAAACAGAAAATCTTAAACTACAATACGTCAATAGAATCGAAACAAATACTACACATATAAACAATATACAAGATTCAGATGTAGATCTAACTGAAAAAATCACTGAAATTTTAAACATATATGAGAAAAACCCAAATTTCAAAGGTAAATCATCTTTCAAAAAAGGGTGTATTTTTTGCCGAAGATACGGACACAGTATTGCCGAATGAAGACAAAAACATCTAGACAACCAGAACAAACCACAAAAATACAAAGAACCAAATGAATCATTCTATCAATACATGAAAAAAGACCAAAATTTTCCAAACAAAAACATACGTAGTAACGATTTTCGGGTTAGTTAGCGCGAACCAAGAATAATTTGTCCCGGCCGATTTTAACAAGCAACAGTCAAGAGGCAGGAGTCATAGCCTATTTTCCAAACACACCGGTAAACTCGACGGCTGGGTTACAACTATCCTGTAGGTGGGATCGAAAGAGGATGATCGAAGAAAAATAAATCACATTTAGGCCTTTTTTAAAGAATCTTTTTCATAAACTAACCACCCAACTTAAGAAAGCCGAATCGTATGAATATTTTTTTCTGTGGAGTAAGAAAAATATAAATCTAATTTTGAGACTAGATGTCATTCGAGATCCTTCACAACAGTTGCTCCTTCTGTAATTCGATGTCCATCTAACTCTAAGATGTCTTAAGTTGTCGCATCTAGCTTTGAGGTACCTTCAGTTGTCGCATTTACCTCTGAGGTATCTGCCGCTGTCGCGTCTAGAGCATTATTAGTTCCTGAGCGAAAGGCGGAGCTTATCTTTGGTATGCGATCGCTCAAGGAATACGAGTGTTCATTGGAAATCCAATGCGACAATTTATAGTCTGAAAGAGGGATCGAAAGACTACCTGCTTTACGAACCACTACAAACCACGTCCTTGGGGTCATCAGCAGTCCCAGAAAATTTTGCTTTATTTGATTGTTTTGAGTTTTAGTAGAAACTAAGCAAGGCTGCTGGTGTAAGTGGCAAAAACTAGTTTATTTTTTTTTTCAAGCAAACTGAAAAAAAATATGTTTTTTCTTTCAGTTCTGCCTTCCGCTTACCTCTCAACACGCTGTGTAAGTTACAGAGGGGCTCATGGTAGCCTCATTTTGATTCGACTTTCAAAAAATGAATCAAGTTTACTGCTCGGTGTGGATATTTTTTCCAGTCATATTTGATGTCTAACAAGCCATTTTGGCAGAGTTGTCATACTAACTGAAAATAGACATTTCAACTGTTATTTGTTTTTGCGAAACTGAGGTTGTTTCACAAAAGCAACCTCGGCCAATTTGAGATAATTGTTGCTCGGCTTACATTGTTCTGCTACGCGTAATCAATGAAAAAATTGCTCTCCAAAATTTTACAAATTCAATTGAGGCATGCTATGTAGCTCAATTATCACGCTGTCGTTGCAGTCAAAATCACGCCTACAAAATAGACAACAAGCAAATTAGACGACAATGAAAAAAAAACAGAACTTAGAAGATGTTTCTTTCTGATTTTAGACGATAAGAACTGGGCCAACAACTTTTGAAGGAAGCTACATAGCGAAAAAAAGAGTATATGATCAATGAACTTATGGAAATTTCTATTGTAAGTTAAACGTTGAACATCAAATCAAACAACATAACGAGACCAAACTGTGCACTGAATAGGCGCGCAATTTTGTGTCTGTATGTTTCTGGACTCCAAAAATTAATCTTTAAACATGTTCCAAAATGTAGTGGATTCCACTCAAAAAACTTCCGTGAACTCCGCGTACATATTGGTGTAACGTAAATATTTGGTCGGCACATTTGTTGAGTCGCGGATTCTGCAACAAGCGAATATAGCTAGTTGTTTTGGATTCCGCAACTGTAATTGGATTCCGCAAACTGTAACTGGAAACCGAATTTTGTTCAGTACTGAACTTGCATATGAACAATTAAAAGCTAGGGCTGGAACTCTTATCTCTAACAATGTGAAATTTAAAAGCAAGGAATGTCAGCGAAATCCAATTTTCATAAAACACTGGTTACCTAAATTGGTGAATGACATCTTTTAATATTTTGGAAACACAACAACGAATCATTCCAATATTCGGATTCATTGAGTTGAGAGCAAATCGCCAAATTAGGCCAGGACTTGGGATTGCGTAAATCCCCAATACTGATTTTGGAAGCATAACGCCGAAAAAACTCAATAATTGTAGTCATTGGGTCGAGAAGGTATGGAAACACAACACCCAGCATATCGCCAAATTAGGTAATTATTTGGGAATCCATTGATCACGAAAACTGGTCAGCATTTGGGATTGATGGAACCCCAAAAACTGGAATAATAGGGAATAAATATGGAATGAATTCATTATTTGGAGTCATTAGGTGGATAATGATGGGAAACCCAACGCCTAGAAACTCGTCGAATTAGTTCAGTACTTGGGACTTCACCGATCCCAAATACTGGTCAGTGAATGGGTTTCCATTAAGGCCAAACACTGATCTACTAAATTCCTATTTTAGTGAAATCAAATCATGTAATTAAAAGACATATTTTTAAACGCTACTGCATTTATACATATATGTAAACGGAATCCGCAAACAAAATGCGGATTCCACTTACTTTTTGCGGATTCCACATACAGTTTGCAGCTTCTGCTTTCAGTTGCGGATTAAACAACAGCTCAATTTAATTGTACACATGTCTTAATGTTTCTTTGTGGACTCCACAAATTGTTTATTTTTGGAACAATTTTGAGCGGATCAGTGTTTTAAGTGTTTGTTTGTGGAACCTATAACAGCAAAGAAGATCAAAGAAAAGTAACAATGATGCGGTTTCCGCGACAAATCTGATTTTTGTCCTGTTGTGTATTCCGCATACAATGGACAAATGGCACAGTTTGGCCTCGTAATGAAGTAATTGACATCTTTGAATTGTGTAAACTATACAACTGCAACATTAAAAACCTGATTTTTTGGACCACAACTTGTTACTCAAACAAAATTAATTTAGGTATGTAAACAGTTTTTACTAATATTTCAAGCAATTTGTCGTCTAAAATCCGTTTTTTCTCAGATCGTCTAATTTGCTTGTGATCTAATTTCCTCAAAACATAATACTCTGTAGTTTTGTGCTTTACAATCTCAAAACTTTTTTTGCTTTGCGTAAAAGACGTTACAATGGATATCTTGTTGTTCCGACTTTCGATACGAAAGTAACGGAGTATTTGTGCTCGGGGTGCGTTTTTTTGTTCTTCAGACAATTTTCGACATTTTAACTAGCCACTTTTGACGGATTTTTTAAATATCATTCAAACAAAAGGTATTGCTGTCCTGAGCTTAAATTTGAAAAGATATATCACCTGTGATCATTTTTCGTAAAGTTATGAGGGTTTATAGGTTGCCATTTTGGCCTTTTTGACCAATTTGGGACAATTAACGCGCGATATAATTCGAGCTATTAACGCGAGAAATCGTTCCAAATTGGTTGAAAGAAGCTTATTTGCCATCATTGGTTTGTTTCAAGGAACGAAATCTATCCTTTTGTACTTTATATGGCGGGTGGGGGGATGATTCTCATAAAAAATTTCAAATTAAAAAAAGTTTTCGTTTTATTTTATTTCAATTAATATTTTAAAGTTATTACAGCTCCATATACCTTAAAAGGCAGTCGAAACATTCAGGGCTTCGCCCTGATCCAAGCAGTCCTGTTTTGTTTTAGCTATCGAAGAAATTCACGAAATATTTGTAGCTGAAGAATTTTGTCTCATCCAAATTTCGACTTTTTGCCTAGCTATTCTATCGGGAATCTCATCCAAATTTCGATTTTTAACTAGTGTTTCTAACGGTTTCTTACAAAATTTGAAAGCAAGTGAGCTACAAAGCTCAAAAAAAATATGCTATCATTTTTGGTTCGTTACGATGTCTTTGAAATTTCAACTTGGTCAATTCTGAATAATCAACATCCAATATACTCATAATTTTGTGCTATTAACCCTATTAATCAGATATTATTCTCAACTGAGATGATGCAACTATTTAGGTTTTTTAACAAGTTACTAGACGCTAAACATGCAATTTATTATTTGACATAGCGTGAGTGGTACGGCTCATAGACCTTAAAGGACACTCAGAGCATTCAGGGCTTTTCACTGTTACGAACAGTCTTGTTATGATAAGACCAATTTGCTGGCCTCAGTTCAATTTATTGCATGTTTTGTATGATTTATTTAATTCGCCGCTAACATGTATTATAAAAATGCTTAAAACAGCCACCTGAATAATAAATATTCTGTCTGTTTCTTGGAATAAGCATATCACAGTATTTGGAAACTCGACTTACATTTTAGCGACAGAGATCACGATTGAGTTTGGAGACTTCTCGAGGGAAAACTCGAAGCGATCTTTCTATCGAGTATCCGACCTATACGAAGTTCCCGGGTAAATCTCCTATCCGGCAATTATATTTACGATAAATGCATGCCTTAAAAAAAGAAACAAATTTAGAAGCAAAAAAGATCAAAATTGATGATTTATTGAAAATTTTAGATTCAAACCCGGTTACAGACCCAAAAACGACGTTTCTATGTTGAAAACAAGGCAACCGTTACCATCAGGGTTCGAAATACCTATGTGCCAGCATCGCGAAACATGCCACCCGGTGCTACTGGGCGCTACCGGAATGGGCGTGACATCTACCGGGTCAAATGTAATGGCTGGCCTGCCGACAACTCTGCAAGAAGTTATTTTTCACGAGTCAACAATCGAAGATGAATGGAACCCTTTTTCAATCGATATGTGCCCGGGTTACGCTGTGTGCACTGAGCCTATTACTGAGGGGGGCAATATTTGTACGTTTGACTACGGGGGGCCACTTTATCAATTTAGGTGTGGCACTACTATACCGAAATGTCTGTATGGGGTGGCCAGTTATGCACTACAGAAACCAGGGAGCCAGGAATCATGTACAGGAGGCAGTAGGTTCTCAAATGTCCCTTACTTTTATGACTGGATCACGAGAGTTATGTTGAATGGTTAGAAAGAAACTACTAAAATGAATTATAGTTCGCAGTTAGGATATCCTACTAAATAAAATTTTTAATTTCAATAGAATTTACAAACGCATTTTTGGCATGGATGAACTCGGCTCAAATAATACTTCAATTTTAGCGAGGATTTCAGTTTCCAGCAACTTTGAATGGTCAGATATGACAAACTGTATCTACTGAATATATTTGTTACTTTGAAGGTAGCAAAATGTGTTTAGCAACCCCCGACACTACTGGGATTTGAGTCACAACTGTAAAATATTATAACTTGTAGTCTTTTTGCAAATTTCATTTGATTTCACAAAAAGTCCTTTGAATAAAACGGCCGAAAACAGAGTATGCTCTAGCAAAAACATGAGGGATTAATTGTTCCGACTTTCGATACGAAAGTAACGGAATATTTGTGCTCGTGGTGGGTTTTTTTCTATCTTTTAAGTCTATCTTTTTGTACTTTATATGGCGTGTGGGGGATAATTTTCATAAAAAAGTTTCCGTTTGATTATATTTTTCATTCTATTTGATTATATTTTTTTTTGTTATTACTGCTGGTGAAACCTCAAAAGGCGGTCGGACAATTCAGGGCTTTGCCCTGATACGAACAGTCTTGTTTGACTTTTGCATCAAACGGAATGAATTTTCAGTAGAAGTACTTTCTTCATTAGGGAGGTCAAACTGCATACTTTGAGACAATAAGTGGGCTCGACAATAAGGATGGACGCAGCTTTATCGCTGAGTCCGCAACAAAGCTATTTTTTCTTATTCGATTTGAAATATTTTGAATCGAGATAAAAATGGCCAAAACGCTGTAGCGCTCAAAGTTCTTGAGCAAGCGGCATTAAGTTGCCGAGCCGGGAACAGTATTTACAAACACTGTTTGCCTCCCTAATTTTAAACCAAATGATTTGACCCCGTTTTTAAGGTGTTATTTTAATCTAAAGTTTTAGAAGTTAATTTGCAGCTATAAAAATGCTTGCAAAAATTCAAGCTATTTTTGTCATAATCATTTTTGTCCAATTTTACTTTAATTTGACAGAAGAAAGTTGATTTTTCAGTATTTGTCCGGTTAATTTAGGTCAATTTAATAAAAACTTGTCCAACACAAAATGCACTGAAACTTCGGTAAATCGCGATAACAAGCGTAAGCAAAAAACAATCCAATTTTATGGTAAAAATTATCAATTTTTGGCAAATTGTTGCAAAAACAACAGTTTTATTAGCCTAAATAATAGTGAAACAGAGAGGGCTCATAAGAAATGTGTTTTTAAAATCCATTGTAGAATAAAGTTGGGATAAAAGTTAATTCTTCGTTTAAGGATTTATGAACAAAAAGGAAACCACTAGCAATAAGACAAAGGTCAACGTCAACAACCAAGATAACATTATCAAAATTGTCATCAGCAATGAACAAGAAAGTCGCCGTATAAACAGCTAAATCACGGATAGCCGGTTATGCGAGTTGCTCAGTTCATAGAAAGTTATGTTTTCAATTAAAAATTGATTTTGTGCATATTGTAATGAGAGAACTATTTCAACTTGTAGAGAGTCGAAAAATTAGGCATAATCGACAAAACTTGTCTTCAGAAAACATTTAACCAAAAAAAAGTGAAACTAAAAGAGAAAAATGTTTAGAAAAACTCTTAAAAAATTTCTTTTTTGCCAAAGAAGCGCTAAAAAGCCTATGACAATATATAATTTTTTGAAGTAAAACTAATTTTTTCTTGAACAATGGGAAAAAATTTTGCTATAAAACCTACTTTTTTGCTTTACTCGCTCGAAATAAAAAAAAAAATTTCGTATTGGTTTGTTTCTACACTGAGCAAAATTAAAAATGTCCTCGTTTATCCCCAATTTCAATAACCAGAAAAATATAACATCAGCAAAATTAACAGATTTCCATAGGCATAAAAGGATAGCCGGTTCTTGTGCAAGTTGCTTAGAATGATTCAGCTACTTTCATAAAAAAACTACAAAAAAAAACTATTTTCTTCGAATAATAGTCGTCTTTTTTTTGTGCGTTGTGTGAAGTGAGAACAATGCGTATAAATTTTGTAAGCTAGGCATAATTGACAACAATCGCCTCCAAAAGCTAGCAAGCAAAAAATGAAAAAATGAAAAAATCTTGTGTATATTTAGACTTTTGTATGTTTAGACGCATATGTATTGTAGATTTTTTTCGCCAAATCCAGTTTTTTTAGCCTATATGATCAATTCTAAACAGCGATATATACTTGATTATTCTGCTGGCTTGCAATAGGATAATTATTTAATACCTTCAAACCGGTTTTTTTCGACACCGGGAACACTTTTAATAATTTTCATTTTAACAAAAAATTTAGTTTTTAAAAATGAAAGCGGGGAAAAAAACTTTGAAGTTTTGATTAAGTTTCAATTTTAGCCGCAAAATCAGGGCAAAGACCTAGAACAATTTTAGCAATATTTTTCAATTACAGCCAAGATTTCTGTTCGTTTCAGTTTTATTGTTCCGAGCTAACAAACACTGTTGCATTTGGTTGTAGCATGGTTTTCATTTACTTATTAGTGTTAATAACACGCAAAATCAGCAATTAATATCGAATGTTAGAAAGAGTTGGGTAATGTATAGCTTTAAATGACTCAGTCGTGTAGTCTTTCTTTGTGTTAGAATTTTTTTACTTTTGAAATTTTAAAAAAGACTTTTTTTTACATTTTAAAGACAGTTTATTTAATTTTAGTTAAAGCAACAATTGTTCCTTTTATTTGCTGATAAAGTGATTTGTTTTCTTTTCACTCAAATTCGTTCATTGCCTGGTTCGAGATGCTCTTGTTGTGTTTCAACCGTCTCGACCAAAACACATGTGCCCGACTTGCTCGACCAAATTCGTGTATGTTTCGACTGTCAAGCAACAAGAATTATCCAATTTTAAACGTTATAATTTTTGCTTTTTTGGTAAAATCTTTTGTAACCTGTATTTTGTATTGTGAATTGTAGAGGATCTAATATCTCAATCATCTCTGTTTTTGCTGAAAAATACATTTTTCTGATCTTAATTTTCCAAATTTTCAAAACTTAATCAGAAAGAAAAGTGTTCGATTTGTTTTTTGGATGTGCTTAATTTAAGTTTCGAAGTTCTCGACCACAATTGTGTATAATTCAGCTGTGCTCAACTTATGTGTCAACTTTCTTCTCGAACAAAAATGCGTATCCTTCAACTTTTGTGCTAGACAGAAAACACGGCCGCGGATTTTCAGTCACAAAACTGCAACTTTTGATCTAAGTTTTTATGAAAATATGCGAAACTACATTCAAAGCGGGGAAAAGGACATAATATGCATTGTATTATCATACGTTTTCAAGTTTGCTTTCACTGGGTGTTGATTTCGGTCTGAAGGTCACCCCACACGCACAAATGTTGATCAGATATATTCTTTTGCAAAAAACCCAAAACAATCAAAACATTTTATAAATTCGACTATGAGAATGTTAAATTGAGCCAATTTTTGAAAATCGATCCTTGAACAACGGTTGAAAATATGATGCTCGATTCTGATGTTTGCTGATGTTTGCACGATTCTGGCAAGATTTGCTTCCCCTCAAGCACTTGCTTCCCCTTAAGGACTTTCACCACTTATTTAAAATTCATATTTACACCACTTATTTGTAATTTATGAGAAAAATTTGATGATGTCATTGCAAATGTCCTTATTTTTGAAATCCTTTCGAATTTGTCAAGTTATGTGTTAGTCTTGGTCAAAACAAACTTTTCGGCAACCAAAAACTCTCGGTTCGCTTGTTCTTCGACAATCAAGTTCACATAAATGCTTTATTTCCAGGTTCCATGAATTTGCCATGAAGAAAGAAACGGGGTTGTACCCGGTTTGTAGCCAAATTAGGCAACTTTCGATGCACAAAACTTAAAAAGGAATAGTCATTTGCAGCAGCCTGGTGGGATGATTAAATGGTATCACATATAATCTCATTTTTTTTTTAAATTTATTGCCAGCTTTTCTTTGTGGTTGCCAGGTAAAACTTTATGACATCATTGTTATTCTATCGGTAGTGCTGAAAAAGACATACTAGTCAAGTCTTACGTTGAATTCCTGCTTTGATAGAGCTCCAATTTTTTTGTGAGCCAAAAAAACTTCATACCAGCTTCCACTGTCAAAAAAAATCAATGGCGTCTACACCAAAGACTTGTTTATAATTTTGTGTTCAGATTGTGAGAACCAAAAATTAAAATATCCAGCACAAGGCTAGTAAACAAAACCCGTGGGGCTCTGGGCTATCAGACTTTACCCGCCTAATGCGTTCCACAACTATAAGTTCAATTTTCCCTGTAAGGTTTTGCCTGACACTTATCGGCCGTTTGCCTGAGATGTGTAGTTTCAACTTAATGCTGCCATCATTTCTAAGAATGGTACTTATCACTACGTTCAGTCTCTGATAGCGGTTAACTTTATTTGATAGCTTTGTTTGGTAATACCTTCAGGTTTTGTTTATAAACTGACCCAAAAAAATAAAAGAAAAAAAACTTTTCGGGAAAAATTAATTTGTGGACAGCAGGGAAGAAAAACTTTGAATCTTTCTACAAGCATTAACTCTAGAAATCGCGTTTTCTAATCAGCCTTAGTGTACTGGAACCAGTTTAAAATGACCCCGAAGTAAACCCACAACTCACCGAAACAATTTTTATCAAGACGGTTACATTTTTGACATCGACCTCACAAAAAAATATATATCACGTCGTCGACCACGCATCAAAAAACACAAAACTAATGAATCTTAATTAAGCCGTTTTGACATGACAGTTTTCAGCTGAATTTTTTTAACCTCTTAAGAAAGCAATGTAATTTGCACACATGAAATAACGTTAAAACCAAAATTGACTTACCCACACTCACACTCACTGCCCCATTATCCAAAGACACTTCAAGCATTATTCACAATCACAGAAACCACACAACCGCTACATGTTTATAAAATTCAAGTACACTTCCTCTTATGTTTTAAATTTTGCTTATTGTATCAAAGGCACTAGCCTGCATCGCACTCTCTGCAACTACGACCCCGTCCGCCAAATGTATATTTTTGCCCCTTCTACAACTTTCAGCCCACCGATGAATCTCGCCCAATGTTTATCTCTTACAAATTTAAAAAACTTTTTGAAATCTCACTGCTAGACCTTATTCATGGCAAGAAAACTAATCATAAAATATAGAATCTCATCCAATAATCTAGCCAAGAACTTAAAGTTAAGGCACTTGTGCTTTTTTGGACACTACTAAAAACTAAAAAAACTTAACTTCATTACTAGCAAAGTGCTTTCAGTATCACCCTCTCTACCTTGTATTTTCTCCATGGTCTTTTCACAGATACACATTAATTTTAAGTTAGCTACTTTAGAAACTGCTTAATTTAAAAAAAAAAGACTCGCAATTTTATAATCAAACGTTTCATCAGATTTCTTTTAGACTTCTGCTCTTAATTTCTAAAACACAAAAATCAAACAAAAAAAAACTTCTCTACCATTCATTAGAATGACGCTAACCTTTTGAAGTATATTCAAAAAAATTCAAAAAAAAACTTATAATTTAGCCGTAGTTCAGTAGTTTTAATGCAGTAAAATTATAATATAATGCAATTAATTTTACGGCTGAGGTTAAAATTTCCAATAAAAGTAACCTTCATTTGAATATTGTATTTCTCTCCAATTCGCCCTTCCACTCGCCCATTTTCGACTGTTTAAAACTCTTTATAACAACGCATGACAATTCGTAGTAGAAAAAATGAAATCGAAACTCACCAACCACCGATAACGAATCTAAACACCGTTCACGGCTTTCAAACTTTCCTTTAGCCCGGTTAGAATAGCGCTGAAATAACCAATGCAGCTCATCTAACACCACCGCACTACAAAGATGAACATGGAAGTTCCCCTATTTTGAAACCAGCTCAAACTGTATAACTTGTTCTTTGGACACCAAAACCAACCTCAAATTACGACGTCATTTATTTTTGATAAGCCCCTGATTAACATTAATCAAAAATAGGCAAATTAAAACAGGGGACACAACCACAAAACAAAACTGACAAAACACCAGGACAAAGGAAAGAAAATGTTCTAATAAACAGAATACTTCATGAGATAAATCACTTTCAGATATCCCTCAAGTAAGGACGTAAGGACCAGCTCGATAAATCCTTTTCTTTTGGTTTGGCAAATCTAGTGGTTTTGCTTGCCGCAGTCTCAACCTTCTCTGGATATAAAGTATTGAATTGACAACGGAGAAAAAAAATCCGTTGAAACAGAACAATGGCCAACTGGATGTCAAACATAACATACACGTCCTCTTCAATTGACAGTTCTCTTAGAAAATTCTCCTACGTAGTCTCGCTCTGAATTATGAAATCATCTCCCTACAATAAATTTTCTGCACATCCCTACGATCTCTCTGGATTCACGAAAATCCCGCATCGTCAAATATAACTCGCTGACACACACAAACAACTCTCCAAGCAGCTTCGTCAAGAACTCAAGAAACTCAGATACCACTACCATATGGAAGACTTAAAATGTCAAAATTACCCCAAACCCCGTATGGGTCGAACCAGTTTCAAACTAATTTTTTAATTTCATTTCTTAGAAACATAAAACAGAACAGAAAACAGAAAATTTAATCATAAACTTTTTAAAAAAAATTCACTGTAAAAAGTTATTACTAGCCAATTATGATCGATGACTAAAACTTATTTTATATTTGCAACACTGCAACCACAGTGCTTTAGAGAATTTATAACTAAAGAATGAAACCAATTGCTTTTGTTCGATCCTCTAACTCTGCAATAAACAACTATTTTGCTAGATCTATAGAGAATAGGAAATATAAGAGTAAGAATAGGATCGGTATTAGACTAAGGAGTTGCACGAACCTATCTGGCCGAAAACAGCTAGCGTGGCAAACAGACGATTCACCTCATCCGAAATTACTCTATGGAAAGGCCAAGCCGAACCTAAACTCAGAGCTTGAACTGCAAACTGGCAAAAAACTTGCACGACTCTTACAAGATCTGGTTTCCCTGACCCAAGTGGAAATTATACGGATTATATAAAGTTTAAGGGATTCATTTTAACATGGGAATTAAACTTTTTTAATTTTAAAAATTTTTGCTTCTTATCTTTTTTATTATGGTTATTTAGCGGTAAAAACTTCCATTTTTTAATTAATAAGTTTCTTATAGTATTCAGAGTTGGGTGCAAAACTGTGTTTAATCTAGCAGTGTTCTAGAACTTTTTTAACAAACCTTTTTGAGAAGATCTATGTCTTTTCTTCTTAATATAATAGATTAAATTTTTCTCATCATTTTTCATTGTATTGCAAAAAACGAAACCGTTCGCAAAATCGATGTATTAGTTTTAAGATAAACAAAACAAAAGAAAACTGTCGTACCCATGGTCTTGGTAGTGCCGATTTACAAAAAAAAACTTTATTGAAAAATGATTGTTCCGATCGCTCAAAATGGCATGAAACTTTGTATTCAGATGTGCTTGAGTTGTTTCTAGTTTATGTTTTCAAGGTAAAATCAAAAACCACAAATCATTATTGGAAGAGGTTGAGTAATACATGAGGAAATAACTGGAATTTATTAACTTGATCTACCTGGGCAGGGTGATCAGTTTTTATCATTAAGAAAGTTTTATATGATTTCTTCTCGTTTCATCGAGGACGCTAATTTGCTCCATTTCTCTCCAACTGCCAGAGAAGTATGTACTGCGAGAGAATATGTTTGCTTACTTGAGCAGCACACTTTAATCGATAGTTACGTGAGAGTTATGGCCAATTTGAATTCCTATTCATGCATCAACTGTGTCGGGTCAAAAAGTGCTGTTGCTAAAAGTAAGTTTTTAAATCAATGTAATTGTCTCTCGTTTATTCTTCCGACTTTGGCCAAAAAAATGGAGAACATACAAGGCTGGGTTTTTTAATCAGCTTCCTTTCATAAAGAAAGTAAACAGCCTGGAGGTTGATCGTGGTCTTTTTTGTTTCCGAGCAAATGTGCTCTAAGTTTGGTCGTAGCCAGCTCATTTGGTTTGAAATAATTTCAGTTCGACTTTTCTTGGTCTTATATTGTTGGATTGTGGCCGATTGAATTGACACATGTAAAATTGTAATTATAACATCGTAAGGGTGTAAAATTTCGGCACTCAAAATTTGAAGTATTTTGGCAGTCAAAATGTATTGTTGTTCCGACTTTCGTAACGAAAGTAACGGAATGTTTGTGCTCGGTGTGGTTTTTTCTTCAGACAAATTTCTTAATAACTCGCCATTTTTAACAAAGTTTTTCTATATCATTTAAAAGGCATTGTTGCTCTAAGCTTAACATTGAAAAAATATTTTACAGATTGCCAATTTGCCCAATTTGGGACAATTAACGCGCGATGTATTTCGCGCTTTTAACGCGTGAGCGGAGATTTAATCCAACTTGTTCCAAATGGAAACTTAGTTCCAAAAGAAACTTAATTGCCATAACTTATTCATTACTAGGAAAAAAATTTATCACTTTGTACTTCATATTGCGTGAGGGGGATGATTTTTACAAAAAAAACTTAAAATGTCAAAAAGTTTCATTTTAGCTTATTAAATTTTTATGAAAGTTATTACTGCTCTATTACTTTAAAAAGCAGTCGGAACTTTCAGGGCTTCGCCCTGATACGAGCATTCTTGTTTAAAACAAAATTACTCGTTTTTATTGAAGGCAAATCTAGTTTTAAGAGCTTAGTCCAGCGTTGTATTGACAAAGAGATTTTGTAGTTGTTGTGGAAACATTTTCAAAATTTAGAAAGACAAATGTTTTCGATTTAGTTCAAATCGCTTATTTTCTTAGCTTTTATATAAACCACGCGCAAAAAAAAACACTAATTGAAAAAAAAAAACAAAAAAAAACTATTTTTTCTAATTAATTTATGAATATTTTCGGAACTTTCTGAACAAGGCTGGCTATCCTTGTTGATGGGTCCTAAATGGTCACTCTAATCGATGGAAAGGATTGCTGAGAAAAGTACGCGTTCACGTATTACGGATAAAACGCTGCCCTAGAACCCCCTCAGCTCTTATTTCCAAAAATTTAACAGGTAGTGTTTTTTTTTGTACAATCTTGTTTTGCATAGTGGAATTTTGTACCGTTTTGAAATGAACGTTGAGCCAAAATAATTTATATTCGGATAAGTAAACACTAGTTCAAAATCATCTCCGAATGTTCGAGATGAGTTGAAACAAACCTATACTGATCAAAAATAGACTTCTGTTGCTTGTAGCAATGTGGAATCACAAACCTTCCAACGTCTTACCATACAATTTTCATTCATGAAAAACTTTTGTCGTACAAGAAGTTAATTGTTAAGCAGTATGGGTTTGTTTTTACTCAGCTCAAGCACTTTGAGGTAGTTTTGAAATGAAACATTATGAAACCCAATTTTTCATGCATGAAAACTGTATGCATAGAAATTTTTCCATAAATCAAAAATTACTAATTAAAAATTTTTTGTGATCTGTACGAAAACACAATAACCAAGAATTATCTAGCATTAGTTAAGGGAAAATATCTAATGGATAATCGTTATTTTAGACTGCGTTATAGACAAAATATAACAAGCATATTTTTTTCGAAAAAGGTTAGAGCATTAAAGTGATATTGCGATCAAAAAAGAAACAAAAGTTCTCTTATGCATGGACTTGCCCTGGATTTTTTGCAGCGATGTAAAAATTGTTTGTCACATAATTTTTATATACGGAAATTGCAGGGAATAAATTTTCTTGTATGAAGTTGCATGAAATACATTTTTCGAGTATGGAGGTTCACCCGGGCCCACTGTTCTCGGTGGCCTTAACTAACCGGATTCTCTAAATTAAGCAAAGTCAGCACAGTGCTGGCTTTTTGTTCCGACCACTCTCGAAGAGAGTGGAAAAGAACTATAGATAAGGGCCGGTTTTTTTATCCTCTTTGTTTATGGTTCAGGTGTGATGTCATATTAAAACCCTTTTGGTCGTGCTTTTTTCGTAAGCGCTGCTCCCGTAACAAATTTAGGCGCTGCTCCTGTGTTGGTTCAAAAAACAATCTGAAATTGAGTTTTTGCTTGAATTCAACAGGTGCCTGAATTCGAATGCTTCTTATTTCAGAAGACTTATTTTTAAAGTGTTCAGAAGACTGAACCGCCCTGAAGAAGAGTGCTAGCTTAGCTGATTACAATTGAAAGTTTTCGGCACTTCCAGTAGAGTTTCTGGATCCACAATTGAGTTAAACTGAAGGCAAACAAAAAATAATATTTCATTATAATATACAGCGCTTCAATTGTGAAATCAGAAGTTTGACTCCTTATCCATTTGAGAAACATGCTCTCTTCCAATTGATACTAAGAAAGCGTTGAAATTGTAAGGCAAAATAGCATAATCCAATTTGTACATAACACATCCCAGAAACCACAATTGGGAGTCATCCAACATATCGAAATAAAGTTTCAATTTTGCAGTAGTATCGCTGGATTTAATCTCTGGAAGCGCGTGTTCGTTAATGAATAAGATTGGATACTTTGGGAGCACCTGTTTCAAGTGGCCCTCGAGGTTCTCAAACAGGACCACATCTCTCCAGATGGCAGAACAAGGGTAGCATCTTTCAGACACAACTGACTGCCAATGCCACCACGTCCAAGACGGTGTGCTAATCTGAACAAAACAGTAGATCCCATAAAATAGCCTACTAATCCGCGAGTCCTAGCCTCAAGATTTATCGATATGGACGCGTTAGACACGGACATCGATATACCCTCGGGGTTTCGAAGTTACAAAAGACATCGACCGATTGATTAGTTAAAACTCTCAAAACTCGTTTATTTATTACAGATTTTTCGTTCGATTAAGTTACTTTTGGGAAAATTTGCAAAATAATTTTGGTCGACTTAATTTTCATTTTTTCTTGAATTTTTGCTCTATTCTGTTAACAATGGCGCATAAATATATTTAAGGCCGTTGGAATTGAGATTGAGCATTCTTTCCCTTAATATGATGCCTTTTCAACGTCCAAAAAGTATCCTATTCTCGTTCGTGGTATGCAAAGGAATGGCAATTTTTATGGCTTGACTCTCGAAACGATTAATTATCTTAAAAATTTCCCAAGTATAAAATTTGAGAAAAATTGAGGAAAACGAGGTCGTAGAGAGAGACAAAAAATCAAACACTGAAACAATTTCTGATTCCTTTATCTAATTTTTATAATACTGGTTTTCACAGAGCCTCAGAAATCCAAAATTAATGAAAATGTACCTTACATGAGCAGTCTCTAGTTTTCCAGTCCGTTATATAGAAAACGAATCATTGGAATACTTTTTGTCAAAATAATCTCTGGAGAAATAGGAAAATTGAGGATAGCTTACGTCTGGCTCGGGGTTATTGATTTTACCATCATTCCTTAGGTACATATGTATGATGTAATCCACGAAGTCATCAAATTCCACGTCCCAAGACCTTAATGTGGTCAATGCCTTGTTATACAAGTTGGACTTCGTTTTGTGAATGTTCTGCACATAAATGGCTATGTTTTTGGCAAAACTGGTCCATGGTGCGCAAGTATTTTTGTGATTTTTGCATTCCTTTAGTTTGTTCAGGTAGGCTAAAACATTTTATACAATAAAATGTTATTCGAAATATCATAAAGATGATGGATGAATTTTGGCACGAAGCCCTTCCAATTACACCTTAAACCCTCTCATTTGTTTGAAATTCGGATTAAAGTGGCTGGTTTTTCTGTTCGAAATACACGATTCTGGTTGGCGCTGAAAATGCATGAAAGTTCACATCGCTCCTTGCAAATAATCAAGTTGCTATTGAAGTGATCATCCGCTAGTATTTCAACAGCACTTTGAGCAGCGAATTTTCAAATTTTTAACCCTCGTGAAAAGAAAGTTGCATGAAAAAGTAGCCAAAAGATGAAAGTATTGCAGGAAAGTTTAGCAGATCAACTGATATTCCCACCTGATAGCATCCTGTGCATGGGTTCCCTTATGACCATGAATGCATTGACTCGTTCTACTTTCGTGGCCCCCCTCCTTCCTTTCCTGAGGATATAGTTTTGCAAGAAAGTACTGCCAGATTTCGTGTTCAAACAGTAGGCGTATGATCTAAAGAGGCAACAATTCGCAGAATGTTAAATGCCCAAATTTGTGTGATGTTATTTATGGATCAATGAAATTTGTGGGAAATTGTTTATTTATGGATCAATGAAAAGTTTGTGGACCGACAAGCCGCGGCACACATAAAAACGAGAACAACTAGCCAAGGTGCTAGTAACTAGCCAAGATTATTCAGACCTGAAGTTTTTTTAGAAAATCTTTTTCTGAAATTTTACTCAAAGCGTTCAAAACACTATTTTAATTGGTATTCTTTAGTATTTTAGATTTGTTTTTATGCATGCCATTTCCAGTATTCAAAACAGTTTGATAGTTTTTCAATTGCTAATTTTGCAGATCCACAAATATTCAACCAGACTTTTTTGCGAGGGGGGAGGGGGGAGAGGCTTATTGCAAAAAAAGTAATATCTTTTCTGATTTTGACAAATGCAACAAGAAAAAGTAAATTGAAAATTGATTTTTTTAATGAAGCTTCAATAAAATTGAAAATTGATGTTTTTAATGAGGTCTCTAATTCCATAGAATGCATCAAAGTTCGTTTAAGAAGCTGCTAATCACATCCTACATTCTGGGCTGGGAGCCGCTAAAACACTACTGAACTTTGGGTTACTTGGAGTCGCTGATAACGCTTAGGGCACTTGGCACATGATACCGCAGTTCTTTGAGTCCCAAGGGTTAAAAAAAACAGTGTTCTTAAAATAATTTTACCCAAGTACACCCAAGTAGACCAAAGCTTCTAATCATTTAATCGCCTTTTCTAACTTCGTGTCATACAATTCCAGTAAGTTCCATATGTCAAAAAAAACTTCTGGATATAAGTCTGGGCTGCGTTATAGACAAAATCCAAGTTTCAAGTTTTTGCATGCATTTTTTTCATAAAATGTTTGTTTGAGCAAAGAAGTGAGTTTTCGTCTGTAACGAAGATTTTTTACAATGAATTTGGGTTTTTGTTTTTGGGACTCTGGAATTAAGGATCTTTCGTAGTCAAGTAACAATTGCTTATTATACAAAAAATAAACAGGAAAAAAGTTTAATAAAAAAATTTCCGCTTTTGAACTTTCAAGATAACTATGATTATTTTAGGGCATTGAATGACACTCACTTTCTGTAAAAAGATCAGCCCAACTTATTATGACTGGAATCTAAACTTTTAATTTCTAGTCATAATAAACTGAATTAATTTTCCTCATTTACATAAATTTCAACGAAACACTTTGTACTAAAAATCTAAATGATCCGGCCTTTTAAAAAATGGAGAGGAATTTTGTTTTCGGTTGTTTTGAACAATTTTAAATTTGTTTTAAATGGCCTACAAACTCTACGTCGACTTGCATCAGAAGGTCACAGAAAAAACGCCTTTATCCAAGAGGTGGTCAGCAAGACGGTCTTCATCTAAGGGTTTGTGGATTGAAAAGGTGAGAGATTTTAATGCACTTGAATTCGAAGATGGGCAAAACAATTTAGTTTTAGGTAGCAGTATTGTACATTAGTCAACCTTGGATGACACCATTCCCCTTGATTGTGCATTTCATGCTTGTCGTGGAACTACCACAAAAGGAAAAATAAACTTATTCGAAAAATACGAAGCAGAAAAATTCTAATTTTTGTTCTGGAGGATGGTACCAATATTTTGATGAAATCCAAACAAACGGTAAACAAAAATTTTGACAAATATGTGGCTAAGTTTAACTGTTGACGATCTTTCAAACGATGTTTTCGTTATTTGTGAAGTTATACTAATTCGCAAAAGCGCCGAAAATGAAACAAAGTTCAAGAGCTCATCAACTGTAAATATGGCTAAGAAGGCGGGAAATTTGTCTTGTTCGAAATAAACACTCCAAAATGCTCCAAAATTTCTCTAAATCAATCACTACAAACAACTATACCATGAGAACTTACATCTAAATTATAAATAGTCTGCAAAATGCCCTTCTGTCGAATTTTTTGAAAACCTCGACTGGGTTCTTAGATGCATCAAAGACTTCATTGAAATCTAAACAAAAAATTTAGCGCTATTAGCGCCGATTTGAGACGCAGCCATACAAGGCCCAACAAAATACTCACAATTTGAAAAACAACGATACTTCAAACTATAGTCATCGTCCATATAATCGCTACTACCAAAACTACTACTGAGGCTGTTACATAAATTTACCGGCTGTTTTTGTTATTTTATTTAAATATTGAGGTTAACCCACGTTTGTTTTTTGTACTGTCACATTAATGGCCTTATCTCTTCCCACGCATTTGGTCTCGATTTCTGTGATGACAGTACCAATTAAGTCTCAAAGCAAGAAGAACTTTAGAATAAGATTGTCTTAATGGCAAAACGAATTTCCTTTTTGAAGGACTGATTACTTTAATACTTCTATCAGGTGACATAGAACGCTATCCCGGTTCCGATGCATATTGGAAAGTATTTGAACGGTGTTATGTTCTGGATAAAAATTTTTACTCTTTCATTCAAATCGCCGAAGCTTGGCAAACAAACGTCAGTTCAAAAACCTAGTCAATGATTTTGGGAAAATACTATATACGGCTAAACCGAAACTTGAGTTACCGATAGGGACACTTCAAAGCTTCTTAAAACTGATAAAAACAGTTTTTAGGTAATACCTAGGGATAGAAAAACATCAAAAGATGAAGGCCTTCTATTTCTAGTTCCGAAATCTTTCTAAGTGAGAGTCAAGGATGACCTAATCCCAATGAACTTAAACTTTAAATTTCTACGGATCGAAGTAAACCACAAATTGATCAAAGAGCTCCTTTTAATTAATTTATCATACTGTCCGCATAAACAGATGTAAAGAACTTTTTTTCAAAATTTTGCAAAATCGATTGATCTCGCATCAATTTCGAGATCAAAAATAATCATAATGGAACACCTTAACATCAATTATCTAACCAAATTAGAGAAACAGATTTAAGATACCATCTTTTGCCCTTACGGAGTTGAAGTGCTCAATAAGTCGCTTCCTAGTGGCTACTGCGACAATATGGGTCTAAATGACTACATTATAATTGATAAAAATTAAACATTTCTGTCCTCCCATTCAATTCCTCTTTCAATTCGGGAAAAGCAGCCGCTATCAATTCGGAAAAAGGTCTAAGCCTACCAAGCTCGGAACTTTGTTACCATCCTCGAACTAAATTGCTCCTCTGCATCAAACGCTCCTACAGTAAGATATTGGGTAAAAGTGGTATTACGAAAGGCATTCTGCTACACAACAATATCCCATTCAAATACGTGAGCGATATTGATTCCACGGGTAATGTAAGAACAAAGATAATATACAAAAACTTTTTTCTTGACCAATTTAAGGACCCAGGCCAAGTGACTTATGATAAAGTATGTTGTGTTGGAAAGAGTCTAGGGTGATCTAACATACGTACAATTTTGCTAATAGTTATTATAAACTACACTAAAACTGAACACTGCCTATTTTTGTGTCATTTGTATAAATGTAACACACTAACGGGAAATTCATTGTTTCCTTTTTTAACGGTAATTCGAATGACTCTAAAAAAAAATATTTTCCCAGTATCGAGAAGAACTGGTTTGAAACTTTAGGCGTTTTGTCGAAAAACGAGCAAATAAAGCAGCCGATCAGGCTTAAAAAAGCTCAATTATGATTAATTCAAACCTTAGAAACAAGTTTTGTTCAGCTGAATTTGTTTTTGGAGTTAATTTGTGCCTTGTTGGTATCAGAAACATTAAAAAAAAAAAACTTTTTTTAGACGTAATGAAAGCTTACATTAGCTCTATTTCAAATATAAAAACATAGTTTTAATCGAAGGACGGTAGTTTCTTTGAATATTTCAGCGCCTTTTTGGAATCAAAAACTTAAAAAACCTAAAAAAAAAAACGTTTTTTTGTTTGTTTTTCTAGTCATGTTTTTTACAAAAATTATTTTTCAAATTGCTTAATTTACTATGCTGTCAAATAATCCTAAGCTCACACCACACTTTTTTTGAGGTTTCTGGTTGGAACACTCTGTGCTACTTGCACACTACCCGGTTATCTTTGTTTAAGCTACGAAGATTAGTGATTTTATTTAGTTGCTGCAAATCAAAAATTATCAGTCTCTGAATCAATTTAGAACCATTTCAAAAAAAGGGACTCTGGTGGCAATTGAAAAACTTTTTTTAAACTTAGTATAAAACCAAAAGATCACTGGTTTTGAAAGTTTGAGAACTTCTGCGGTCCATATTCATTTAGTTTGCCAATATTTTCAATTTACCGAACATGCAAAATAATGAAACTGAAATGATTGAAGATGCTTGGTTGAGATCAAAACAATTCAGACATTTAGTGCTTAAATTTTGACCATAATAGAAATTTTAAATTGAATTCACTGATTTTTGTTCCTATGTCATAAACTGGTGGCCACTTGTATCTTTTATCTATTCTAATTTCGGCAACTATATTTTCCGTCTTTTTCATCAACTTCGCTTCATCAATTTCGTAGTTCGATCGTAAGAAACCGCTATAGAGAGATTGGGTCAATCTGCAGTTTCAGAGAACAATTTTGGCATGATCGGATGTCGAAATGTTTTTGATATGATCAAGAAGACTTGGCACTTGTGAAATGTTTTGTTTGATATAGAGTTTTGGCATTTAACTTCTGCTAAAATTTTGTTGATCAAGTTTTGCTGCTGTAGAAGTGCTATCGCTCGAGAAATCAGAGCCAGTGACTCTCAGTGTGATACGAGAGGCCTGTTATAGTTATAGTGTTATATTAGGCGACAGACACTGCATAATTCATGCTACATGAAATAATGGATTAGCAATTTTTTTGGTATTTATATCAGACATTTTATCACGATTTCATTCAAAATTGTTCGCGCTTAAACTAATGACGCCATTATAGCGCGAAAGTGAAAAAACTAAAATTAGATTTGCTTAGACAAAAGGCCTTGAAAACTACTGGTTTGTCCGATTAAGGTCAGTTTGCCATCAAAATGTTTATAGATTTTTGAGATTGTTGAAAAACCGTTTGATAACATGTTAACCGAAAATGTTAAACTGATGTTTGCCTTATTTTATATTATCTTCAAATTGTCATATTATCTGTTTAAATTGCCGATAATTTACAGATGTTGAACCAGGTTTTTTAGATCTTACAGGATACGAGAGTGCGGCACATTTTGGTCCGCCGACCCGGACTCCATAGTCCGGACGATATTCCAGAGGATTTTCAGGACGATATTCCGGACAGTACGACCCAATTGGCCGAAAGTGTGCAATAAACCGAAAATTGCCCAAACAACCCAATTGGCCGAAAGTGACTAATTAGCCGAAATTTGCCCAAACACAAGCCAATTGGCCGAAAGTGACCAATTAGCCGAAATTTGCCCAAACACAACCCAATTGGCCGAAAGTGACCAATTAGCCGAAATTTTTCCAGAGACGACCCAATTGGCCGAAAGTGTCCAATTAGCCGATATTTGTCGAAACACGACACAATTGCCCGAAATTGTGCAATTAGCCGAAAATTGTCCAAACACGACCCAATTGGCCGAAATTGTGCAATTAGCCGAAAATTGTCCAAACACGACCCAATTGGCCGAAATTGTGCAATTAGTCGAAATTTGTCCAAACACGACGCAATTGGCCGAAATTGTGCAATTAGATGAAAGTTGCCCTAAAGTATCCCAATTGGCCGAAAGTGTCCAATTATCCGATATTTGTCCAAACACGACCCAATTGGCCGAAATTGTGCAATTAGCCGAAAGTTGCCCTGAAGTATCCGAATTGGCCAAAATTGTCCAATTAGTCGACATTTGTCCAAATTTGACCCAATTGGCTGAAATTGTGCAATAGCCGAAAGTGGCCCGAAGATGCCGAATTGGCCAGAAGTGTCCAATTAGCCAAAAATTGTCAGAAGGTGACCAATTGGCCGAAACGACCCAATTGGACGAAACGACCCGATTGTCCGAAAAGACCCGATTGTCCGAAACGTCCCAGTTAGGAGAAGGGGAGGCCTTTTCAGGTATCCTGATTGTGGATTGTGGACACCCATTTTTTCTCGACACCCGAAGTTTTCTGTGGAATTTGGATTCTACCGGTGAACGCCTCTACAAAACTTGTAAGACTAAAAAACCAAAACTTTATCCATTTGTGCTAACTTGCTGATTTGATGCTTTAAATTCTAATACGGAGTTTTTTGATGGCAAAATCGTAACCCCCAATTTTTCTCGATACCAAAACCCGATCAGAAAATTTTCTGTGGGTTTAGGAAAAAACCGGCCTCATAAATCTTAATTACGTTATCCTAACACCTTGTTTGTAAGCTCAACACCGTATCGAAAAAAAAAGACCAAAAATTTTGAAAAAAAAATTGAAAATTTTTGATTTTTTTTTCTAAAATTTTATAGTTTTGCAAATTATTCAGCAAAGCGCCTAGTTTCATAATAATTTAATTTAAACGACCGAGTCGAGTTTTTTGCCCTAAGTATTGGACTTTAAAAAAAAAATTCAAAATTTCGCAAACGCATCAGGTTATTGTTGGAACTTGAACCGTTGGGTGAAAACGTGGAAAAAATTTTCGAAAAAAAATTCGAAAAAAAAAAAAAAATTTCGTAAAATTTTCGGAAAAAATCCGAAATTTTCGAAAAAAATAAAATTCTGAAAAAACGCCGTGTTTATTCTTGAAACGTGGTGCAGCTAACTAAACTAGTTCAATTGGATAAAAGTAGCCGTAGTCGAGACCCGTAGCGTATTATTAAGCAAATCGTCTTACCTTTTGCTACAACCTTGTTAGCTCAGGGTGTTGCGGGAGGTCAGGTCGCGGTTTGCTTGATTCCCTCTCTCTTAAGTTGATTTAAATCACTAAATGTTCATACTAGCTGCTAGCTCGCTGCACCACGCTTTGAAAAAACTTTCCCCCCAAAGATATGAATAACGCTCAACTGCTCAGTTTGAGAGAAAAAAAAAGGGAATAATTAATTTAAGACCTTATATTTAGTATTAATAAATTATATTCTGACTCATTAAACAATATCACACCTTAGAGAAGCAATTTATTTAACTCCTAGTGCTACTCAGCATTTCTTCTGTTTCGATTAGCTTGCCGCTTGCGTTTTCCTGGCTTAGGAGTATTTTTCTTTGAAATAATACACTTCAAATTCTTGCTATAACGCCTAAGGATCGTAAACGTTTTCAGTTCTAGAGAGGGATCCTGGTGTAGTTCTAATTACTTTTGCCCTAACTCAGTGAGGTTCTGCTTCCTTCTAGATATCAGGTCTGTTACTATATTAATAACTAATATACCTGACTCTTTCAACTTACTATATATATCTTCCGTGCTTACACGTTTACAGTAAACGATTGCATAAATATTAGGTTTATAGTTTAAAAGAATCTTCTTAAGCTGGTTAGGAGTTAGTGCGTTAATTTTATTACTACGGTGTCGACTAATAGAGTTATTAACAGCGTCGTGCCAAATAACAATGTCGGTTCGGTTTAAGAGATAGTGATCAAGTTGATACTGACAAGTTTTACGGACGTTCACTGCGTTATGGTTGAAACTTAACCCGGTAATGGCTAAGCACGATTGAGATACACGCTTTTGCGAAGCGGGGGAAAGTCGGCTTGAAATGGAATGATTAAGCGAAGAAAATCGTATTAAAGTAGCTGAAGCAAAAATGGTTGAAACTGAATACCTCGAAGAGTCTGAAATAGATCAGCATCTCGAGATGGCGTCTTCGGTTGATCGTCGTTCTGACAGGGTAAACGATTGGGTTGATCGTGCATTAGAAAACCAAAAAGGACCCAAGGTAGTTCCGTCTTCTTCAAAGTTTGAAAACTGTATAAATATAGAAAGTGGTTCGCATCAACACAGTCCGTTGCCGAATCGGACTTTTGATTGTGATCAACTTTGTTATCCCTATCAACCAACCGTCTCCTTCAGCGATGGCGATGGAATCAAGCACGCTGTATCCACTAATCCTGAGCACGAAACGCAGTCGTTGCTTATTTCCAATAACGCTACACTTTGCGAAAACAATACATCATCATTTTTTAATCCAGCTGGAACAGCAGCTACCAATACTCCGGTATGCTGTTACTTCTCTGTACCTCATCCTTCGTCTTCCATGCAACATATCCCCGTCAACAACTTCAATAACGATTCCCGAGTTGTTGGAAACATGCCCGCCATCTCCAATCAATACTCTGGATACATCCCCCATGCCATTGTGTCACAACCACCTGCAAATTTAATCTGCAGAAATCAAAACTTGCTATCACATAACGTGTATAGCAACCCTGCGTCAGTGAACAATCCGTTTAGCGGACAGTCTGCCGTTATTAGTCAGCCCAACTTGCCACTAATGTCACAGTGGACACCCGCAGTCACCCAATGTATCACTGGGGTAACAAGTGATGGTAACACAAACCCATCAGTTGGTGTTTTTTCATCCGTAATGCTAATATCTCTGCAACAATTCCCCCACGTATCAAGTGGTGGTACCGTTTACTATGGGTTTCCCAATCACGACGCATCGGCTGAAAACACTTACATATATCAGCAGCAACTTTTTGCAGCTGATCCTAGCAACACATTGCCGTCGTTGCAACCAGTTCCCCAACCGCAAGCCGTGACACTGAATGACTTAGTCCAAGCTCTTTCAGTCTCAAAGAAGGATCCCCTTCCAGAATGGAAGCTGGCCCAGTACGATGGCAACCCGCTCCATTGGCACGAATGGTTTGGCCAATTTTGCAGTACTGTAGACGCAGCGTCCCTAAGCGATGATGTGAAGTTGACTTATTTAAAAACATTAGTCACGGGAAAAGCTAAGTCAGCCATAGCATAGTTCGCATACAGTGGAAGAATGTATAAAGATGCTCTGAAAACTCTAGAAAGAAAGTTTGGCCAGCCACAAAACGTAATTACGGCCCACCTTGATAAGTTGTCCAGTTTCTCGCAGCTTCGAATGCACAACTCTGAGAACATCATTAGCTTCTCGATGACCATTTCAAGTCTAGTGGCTGTCTTTAGGTCTCTTGATTATGAAGAAGATTTGAAAAGCGTCTCTTTGTTAAATCAAGCTCTTTCGAAAATTCCACCAAACATGAGAGAATCGTGGTCACTTTTTGTCGTGAAACGTAATTGGTCACGCCCCAACCTAATTGACTTTAACAATTGGTTAAAAGATAAAGCAGAAGCTCATGAGCAAATGAAAAATATGCCTGGAAAGCCCAAAGTCGAAGAGCCATCCAAAACTAAAGCTGTAACGAGAGTTTTTGCCTCGACAAGTACAGTTGAGAAAAAGTTTGAATATCCTTCTTGTATCCTCTGCAAGGGGAAACATGCCTTGTGGAAGTGTTCTATGTTTAAGGAGAAAACTCCAACACAACGTGCGAAATTCTCTGCGGAAAACAAATTGTGCTTCTCCTGCTTACAAGGGAACCACGCATTCCGGCAATGTCCCAGAGCAAAGAAATGCACCAAACCAGGTTGCACTAGCACCCATAGTGTACTTCTCCATGGGGCTGAACGTGTTTTTCCTAGTCGAAATCCGGACAAAAAAGATAGCCATACAAGACCCAACGCTGGTCAACCAAGATCTAATGCAGAGCCGGATAAAGCGAGCACAAACGCTGATCGAAAATCATTCAGCAAGAATATACCAAACGCAAGTTCGAATCATGCAGACATTAATCCCGTTCCGTTGAATGTAAGTTGCGCAATCTCGAACGACCAATCATCAATCATAACATCGAAAGGGTTACTGCCCATAATCAAGCTCCAAGTTTCCACCGATTTCCAGAGTGCTGATTGTTTAACTTTGTGTGACTCAGCATCTAGTCATTCCTGGATATCGGCTAAATTAGTCAAATGTCTGAATCTCTCAGGAAGAGATTTGGATCTCACAGTAAATGGTATTAACACAACGACTGTTGTTAAAACGAAACAAGTTCAGATGAAGGTATCTTCTAACTTCGATGGATTCGAATACATGTTCGAATTAACCGCATTTGTCAAGGATGAACTTAAAGTCGGTACCGATACCGTCAACATCCCTGCATTACAGAGCAAGTATCCGTACCTTGCTCCAATCAAACCAATTGTGTATAGCTACGCCGATGTAGACTTAATAATTGGTCAAGACTCCTTCCATGCTATTCGGCCTGAGGAGTATTTCAAGAGTGAGGCCGATCCAAACACATCGCCCGTCGCGGTTCGCCTTCCAATAGGCTGGGTCTTGAGCGGCCCAATGCCGACATCTATTGGTTTCCTTTCTACTTGTTTCAAGTGCAATACGGATGATACCGAACTAGCTTGTCAAATCAAACGCTGGTATGAAATAGAGTCATACGGAGCCTACAAACAGTTCGATTCTCGTTCAGCCGAAGACAAAAGGGCGGCTAAAATACTTGATTCCTCCACCGTCCACCATGGATCAAGATACGCTGTAGGTATGCTTTGGGCAGAAGAATCTATCATGTTACCAGATAATTACTATTCCTCTTTGGTTCAGTTAAAATCGTTGGAAAAACGTTTAGCGAAAGATCCTCACTTAAGGGATCAATACTCAAAAACTATCGAAGATGATTTGAGTAAAGGATACGTGATTCAAGTCCCCCCCCCATAATTTTTCGAACCGCAGCATACGCGAGTGGTATCTTCCTAACCATCCCGTGGTGAACCCAAACAAACCTGGTAAAGTGAGGCGTGTCCTTAACGGAGCGTCTAAATTCCACGGTACGTCATTGAACAAATCGTTGCTAGTAGGACCCGACCTACTGCAAAACCTTGTGTTCGTTCTCCTCCGTTTTCGTCAACATCATTTTGCCGTATCGGCTGACATTGAAGGGATGTTCCTACAAGTCGGCGTCCTTCCAGAGGACCAACCATCTCTTCGTTTTCTGTGGCGGGAGGACCCCACAGCCGATGTGGTTGTACACCATTACACCAGACATATCTTTGGAGCAAGAGATTCGCCAACGTGTGCAAATTATGCATTGCAACGGACTGCAATGGATAATCAGGCGATGTTCCCTGACGCAGCATCCGCAGTTCTAGAGAAATTTTATATGGACGACTACCTTGACTCCTTTGAGGACCCTGATGTTGCATTTAAAATGAGTCAAGAGTTGATTACTCTGTTAGCTCTAGGTGGTTTTAAATTAACTAAATTCATAAGTAACGTAACTAAAATTAATAAAGAGTTAAACCCGCCCCAAAGCGCGCCGCAACAGGAAAAAAAATATATTGTAACTTGTGGGGATAATTCTTCTCATGTTCTTGGTCTGAAGTGGGACCATATTGACGACACTTTGGTCGTAAGCCGTGGTGTCAACTGTGAACTTAAAAATTCGATAACACAGCGAACAGTGTTAAGTTTTGTTTCTTCCGTTTTCGACCCCATAGGTCTCGTAACGCCCTATACCGTAAGAGCCCGATTATTGTTGAAAGAAATCTGGCGCATTCATGGTCAACAATGGGATGATCAGCTACCCGTTGATATCAAGACAAAATTTTTTGCCTGGCACTCTGGTTTGCCATCTCTAGGGAAAATGAGTATAAAGCGCAGCTACTTCTCCGCACCAGTCGATTGGGTTGAGTTACACATGTTCGGTGACAGCTCAGAAGAAGTTTTTTGTGCTGTAGCTTTTCTTCGCGCCCGTGTGAAAACTTCACTCGAAACACAAGTGACCTTCGTCTTTGGAAAAGCAAGAGTAGCGCCCATGAAAGCGCTTTCCATCCCGAAGCTTGAACTGCAGGCCGCGTTACTCGCTACCCGCTTGAAGGAAGATGTCCTCAAAGCTCTAACCATTCCTGTGTCAAACACGTTCATGTGGACTGACAGCACCACTGTGCTCCAGTGGTTAAACTCAGGTAGTAAGCAACCCACGTTCGTGGCAAACCGGATTGGAGAGATTCTAGAAAGTACGACCGTAGATCAGTGGTTTCATGTCTTAAGTGGAGACAACCCTGCTGATACGGGAACCAGAGGAATCTCAGCGGAGTCCTTAAAAACAAGCAGCTGGGTGAACGGGCCAAGTCTGCTGAAAAGTGGCGAGTGGCCTTTCAAGCCGAGCATAGAAATACTTAAGAAAATCCGCCTGGCTGGTCCCGCTTGTGACCTTAATGAAGGTTTACAGCAGGCCTCTAATTTTTCAAACGTTGCACAAAAACAAAAACAACCCATTTTATTTGCATGGGAAAAGTTCAGCTCGTTTCGTAAACTCCAGCGAGTGGTTACCTTCATGCTCAGACTTAGTCCGAAACACCGGCACTACCGCACTAAAGTCAAGGAAATAACCGATCCGGTTGAATTAGAAACCGCCAAACAACGACTTTTGTTGATTTCCCAAAAGGAATCATTTGAAGCTGAATATTTACTCCTGTCCTGCAACAAAACCGTCAAAAAGTCTAATCGTATTGCACAGTATGCACCGTTTATGGGTCCTGCATTCCTCATTCGTTCAATTGGGCGAATTCGCCGCCTAGTTGAAACTGAATATAACACAAACACCCCATAATCCTTGATGGAAGGCATTCTTTGGTGAAATTGTTCGTAAGTGATATTCATTATCGCTATCAGCCCCAGTTCTTAGACTACCTGCGAGCTGTAATTCACTTAGAGTTCGCAATCTTGAACCTTCGCTCTTTATTGAAGTCCATTGAAGTCCACTGCCTTATATGTAGGAAGCGCAAAGCCAAAACTGTCACACCTATGATGGCAGAGCTTCCAGTTGAAAGGCTTGGTTACCGCCAGCCTCCTTTCACAAACTGTGGTGTTGATTACTTTGGACCCTTTTACGTCTCAATCAAGAGGAGTTCTGAAAAACGATGGTGCTTCCTTTTTACATATATGACCACCAGAATTGTACATATTGAGATTGTCTCATCCATGGACACGAGTTCGTGAGTAATGGGAATCGAAAGATTCATTGCCCGTCGCGGCACTCCATCAGTCATTTGGTCTGATAACGGCACCAATTTTGTGGGAGCCGAGAAAGAACTCTTAAATTGTATTCAGTCGTGGAACGATCAAGCACCCCCAGAGCTGGCGAAAAAGGGTATTAAGTGGAAATTTAACCCCCCGGCAGCCCCGCATCACGGTGGTTCTTGGGAACGTCTCGTTCGGTGTTGTAAAAGGGTATTCTACGCAATAATAGGAAGTAGAAAGCTCACTCCCGAAGTCCTTGAAACAACTTTCTGTCTTGTAGAACAATCACTGAACGCTCGACCTATAACATCAGTAAGTGCAAGTCCGGATGGTTTCGAGGTGTTAACTCCTAATCATTTTTTGTTAGGCCGAAAGGGTACTAGCTTTCCTTCTCTCTCTTTCCAGGAGCACTTCGACCATCGAAAGCAATATATCCGAGCGCAAAGCTACGCCAACGCAATTTGGAGTCGTTGGCTGCGAGATTATGTGCCAGCGCTGAATAAACGCAGTAAGTGGCACTCCGATAGTGACGTTATTTTAAAAACAGGGGATTTAGTGTGGATTGTTGACGAACGCAGCAACCCAAGGGGACACTACCCTCTGGCTCGTATAAAAACCCTTAATTACGGAAAAGACAACATAGCCCGATCCGCCGTAGTTACCACCCGCTCCGGGGAGCTAACTCGACCGGCCGTAAAACTCGCACCCGTTTTTGCTCTTTTGGGCGCGGAAGATGTTCGCGCTTAAATTAATGACGCCATTATAGCGCGAAAGTGAAAAAGCTAAAATTAGATTTGCTTAGACAAAAGGCCTTGAAAACTACTGGTTTGTCCGATTAAGGTCAGTTTGCCATCAAAATGTTTATAGATTTTTGAGATTGTTGAAAAACCGTTTGATAACATGTTAACCGAAAATGTTAAACTGATGTTTGCCTTATTTTATATTATCTTTATATTGTCATATTATCTGTTTAAATTGCCGATAATTTACAGATGTTGAACCAGGTTTTTTAGATCTTACAGGATACGAGAGTGCGGCACAAAAATCATAAGCTTTTAAGTGGACATCGTCTCTAAAATCCACATCAACTTAAGCAAACAAAACTTTTTTCTTGAAATTGAATGTGACAGAACGTGCATATAAATTTAATAAGAAGGCTGGTAGATTTCAATTGCGCCAGTTAATTTCAAGTTTGATTGTGTTTTAGAACGGAAGAACTTCTCTAATGAATAAATGAAGAGAAAAAAAACGAGAATTGTAGAAAAGCGAGAGTTTGTAGGCCCCATTGAATTCTTGGAGCCCACTTTGATTTCCTGTTTATGAGATTCTTTGGCATATGATGCTGTAAAATCAAAATTGAAATAGAGTTTCTTCTACATTTTGTTTTTTGTTGAAAGGGGGGTCGAGCCCTTGACCAAGTGAAAATGAACTTTGTAGCTTTTACATGTCGAGCACAAGTGATGTGAAACAAAGACTATTAGAGATGAAACGAGGAATGAAATTGAATCAAAAAGCAATTAACTGGAAAACTATGATAATCAAACAAATTCATTTGATAAAAACCATCTTTTTAAGAAACGTGAAAAATGATACTTCTTTGAATGAAAAATAAATGATTTTCAGAGATTTTTTTTTCACAAAACATCTCAACCAACATGCAAAGTACAGAGTAATGTAATTGTCGTCTAGCAACATACTAATAACTAGCATTCCTCGTATCAAAGTGAAACGAAGTTTGAGCCGACCTTAAAACCATTACGAGCAAATTTACACGCCGACCATAAAGCTCGCTCACTTTCTTCCGTTTTTAAGGGCTGAGGATGTCTGAGCAGTTTGTCTCGGTTGTTTTGGATAGCTTGCTCCAACTTATCATACAAAGTTTTTACAGAAAAAATTATTGATATAAATGCAATTTAAAGCAGATTTTGGTTTTTTTAGCGACCATGACACGAAGTGTTTGTATTACCGAAACTACGAATTGAATGTTCAAAGTGTTTGTATTACCGAAACTACGAATTGAATGTTATTGACAGAAGAGTTTTCACGTGGTTGAAGGAGATTGTCGCATGAGATTGCCGCAGTTCTTTGAATCCGAATAGTTATACCCGAATTACAGCCGAAAGGGCTGAAGCTTCTAATCATTTAAACCGCATTACTGAAAAAGTTTTGCGTCCTACAGTTCCAGTTAGTTCCATATGACAAAAATTTTTCATAAAATCTTCATAAAAGTATTTTTGTTTGGATGGAAATTTTTAGTATTTCAAAATTCGACAAAAACACTCCATTTTACCCAGCTTTCTTTTTCAAATAAAAAAAACTGCAGGTTGATGAAGAAAATCAGTTAGATAACATGTATTTGGGTAAAATTAATCTCAATTTTAAAAAAAATTCCCTCGGAATCATAAGCAACAACTCCATATTTTTAGTAAATTGCTTCAAAAAATGTAATTCAAGAAGCATCACTGTTTCAAAATGATGGCGCAACTTTTTTACGAAAAAAAATCTCGCCATAAAAACATTGATAAACGGTTATTGCGCAATTTAAAAAAAAATTTGCAAAGTTTTAAAATTTTTCTGACAAATAATTATAACTAGTAGCAAAAAGTTCGGACAGACAGAATTAATTAAAATGAGCAATCAGTGCTTTTCGACACTTTTTTGCTTGCAAAACCTGAAGCCCAAAAACCTTGAATTTTTTGTCAGACCAAATTCAAAATGCGAGATCGTCGATTATCCGATGATTATGCTAGCCTAATTTTTAAATACTGCGATGAACATCCAGATTTTACTGTAAAACATTTCGACGCTTCGGATGCAATTGCCCGCCGTGGTTATAGGTTTTGAGCGAAATTCGGATCTACTTAGTAAGTACAATAGGGGTGGATTGTTAAGTAGATCCGAGTTTCGCTGTATCCACCCCTGTAAATAAAAACAGTAAATTCGCAGTAGAGCATAGTATGTAAATTCGAATTTTGCAGCATTCTGATTGGTCGAAAGTTCGCTGCAAGTAATCGTATTAACGATCTCCTCCCCTTTCTTGAAAGGGGGATTGTTAAGTAGATCTCGAAACTCTGCTTTATTATGAACTTTCGACGTTGTGTTTATTTCAGTTTTAATTTCCGTTGATGTCTAAACAGTTGCGCTTTTTAATTAATTCTGTCTGTCCGAACTTTTTGCAACTCTCTATAGAACAATGAAAAAAAATCTCGTTCAAATATTCTAGAAAATTTCGAAATTTTTTTCAATTTTTTTGCAAAGAGTTTTTGATTTTTAAATTTTTTTTGATTCCTAAATGAGCGCTGAAAATCTCCAAGACAAAACGTACCAATAGAAAAATAAATTTTAATTTTATTATAAACTCTGAGAATAATGGTTTCAAAACTTAGAAAACTTTTGAGGCCCATAATTACTTCATTTGCCAATAATTTCAAAAAATCAAACATGCAAAAAAGCAAGAAAAAGAAATGTTTGAAAAATTTTGATAGTGATAAGAAGAACTCCAAAAAAGTTAGTAAGCGCCTTGCAATTTACCCCTCAAGCTACAACTTTAGCATTTGTTTGACCCGAATACGGAAAAACCTAAATTGTATCCACTCACTTTTTGTCCCTCGAATCATAAGCAGGTGGCCACCTGTATCGTTTATCTATCCTAACTTTAGCAACTATCTTCTCCGTCTCCTTCATCAACTTCGGTTCGTCCAATTCACCGTTCGGTCGTTTGAACTCCCCTTCGAAATTTTGGGTCAATCTGCAGTTAGAGAGAACCATTTTGGCAAGGTCAGATGTCGACATGTTTTTGATATGATCAAGGTGACTTGGCAATTGGGAAAAATTTTGTTTGATATGGACTTTCGGCATGTAACTTTTGTCAGTGCTTTTCTGTTCGAGTTTGGCTGCTGTAGACATGCTATCGCTTGATAAGTCTAAGCCACTGACCCTTGGTGTGATACGAGCGGCCTGGAAAAAAAAATAAGTTGACGTCGCAAACCAATTGTTCACAAAAGCACCTGTCTATAGTTTTTGACAATTTTTTCTACTCATCCGCCGCCCTTGAAAAGCGTATTTGTTGGCACCAAGAGCACTTTTAAAATAAACAATTTGTTTAGAGTTATTCGACAAAACAAAGTATTGTGGCGCTCAGTAACATTGAAAGAACCATATAATTGCCCGGGTTGACCTCCATAGACCGAAAATGCTAATCATACAATTTCATACACTTAGTCTATGGAAAAATGCGAGTCATACAAATTTCATACATTTTTGCAAAATGAGTTTAATCGAATTTCAAAGGTGTTTTATGGTTGTTTAGGTATCGAAATTGGTATCTCTTCATAAAAAAAAAGGAAAAAAAATGGTATGAAAAAAATGCTACCCATACAATTTCCATATATGGAAATTGTATGATTAGATTTTTTTTTAATTTTTATTGTGAAAAAAAAGCTTTGAACAATTAATTCAACTGCTGGAAAAACATTTAAGCGTTTTTTTGGGCTGCTACGACTGAAAACTTTGACTTTTTTATTTTTGTTTTCTGAAAAAAAACACTAGTCATACAATTTTCATATATGGAAATTGCATGACTAGCATTTTTTGATGGCGTTTTTGGCGGCATTTTTTGACTAGCGTTTTTGCTGGCATGACTAGCATTTTTTTGATGGCGAAGTATTTTTGAAATTGCCCCCAAAAATTTTTTGTTTTTGTTTCAACCGCAAATTGATTTTCGTATTCAAACAAACATTTTTTGAAAAAAAAAAACAATTTTGCATGCAAAGTTTAATTTTTTGTGTGTATGACGTAGTCCTGGATATACTAATATTGGATTTTTTTCCTTTTCTCTTCATAACTTTTTTCAAAAACGCTTAAAACTCCTCTTTCTTTCGTATGACATGTTTTTGTATGCCTTTATCAATGTCTGGTAATTTAAAAATTAAAATTTTAGAAATAATCATCTTTGAAAATTACTGCCAAAATTTAAAAGTTCACTACTTTCGTTATGTTATTTGTCTGCGACAGAAGTAACACATATCAGGCTGTTTCCAATGCATTGTTATTGCGAGAGGGCCAAACCGTTGGTTACTACGTTTGAGTAATCAAGGTTTATGTCATTTTTGTTCGGTTACGAACACAACCAAAACATATTGAGAAATCAAAATGTAAAAAATCAATATTTTTGGTTTATGGAAAAATGCTAGTTATACAATTTCCATATATGAAAAAATACTAATCATAGACCTTTCATACAATTTTCTGTACGAATGGAGTTGCATGGAAAGTGTATGACTAGCATTTTTCCATATATGAAAATTGTATGACTAGTATTTTTGGTCATCCCGGGTGTGTAATTTTACCTGTTCAATTGTAACAGAGGAGTGAAGTGTGAACGAATAGATGAGATAAATGAAGAGAAACATTGCTAACAACCCAAGACCGGAACCTAATTTGGCAGAGACTTGGTTCATCAATCCGGTTGAACTACTGCCCAAGTTAGCCATGAGAAACTATGATACATATATTGGGTCCAAACAAAAGGTAACAAAAAGTAAGCAAGCGCAATCAGTTACCAATGAAAAAGAAATTGAATTTTATGTCAAATGCAGAATTTTAATAACATGGTAGGAGACAGCCAATTGATAGTTCATGCTCCTTGAAATAATGGATTTGCCCTTTTAGGTGTATACATTAGACATTTTATCAAGCTTTTATTCAAGATCATAAGTTTTTAAGTGCGTTCATCGACTCTAAAATAAACATCATTCTAAGCAAAGTATCTGTCCTGAAATTTTGGTTTTCTCCAATTGAATTTGACAGAAAACGTACTCATAAATTTAAACAAAATGATCGCAGATTTCAGATGCGCCAGGTGTTTTCAAGTTTGATTGTGTTTTAGAACGGGAGAACTTCTCTTATCAATAAATCAGGAGTAATAACAGAAAACGAGAATCGTAAGAAGATAATCAAATATATTGATTGAATTTTAGCAAAACAATGACGGAATTATTTTAGTTTCAAGGAAGTAGCTTGAATATGTTTAACAATGACCTAAGAGTAAATTACTGGATCGATGGCACTTTTTTTCTGACCAATGGTACAAATTGAAGCTTTCCTACCTTCCCCCACCATCAAACAGAATTATCAATTTTGTGATGCAACCAGACTTTTATAAAAACATTTATCATGAAAAGTAAGTACTTTAGCATTTAGTTATGATTAATTAATTAGCAAGTTTTCATATTGAAAAGAAAGTTTGATGTGGTAAAAAGTTATGGAAACGTTTTTAAACTGCTTCGTTAGGTAAGATCTTCAAATTAGCATTATCTGCTCAAACATCGCCATTATATTTTAATATCTTTATTAGAATGATTGCCGGAAGCTGATCATTTCTTGCCTACAGAACACTCAATATATAATTTGGCGAGCAAGTCAAAACAAACTTAAGTTTTTTGTTAATTAGAAGCAATTTTTCAAAGGTCACTGACTGATAAAGAAATGAAGAACTAAATTTCTATGATTCATTCAAGTCTCAAGGCCACAGCATAAAGCATTGCCAAATATTTTTAGCCAAGAAATTTCCAAATGTGTAACCAATCAATTAGGTCAAATCGACATGACCATGACAAATTTTCCTTCAATATTTTTCTGTAAAACATATATTTTTCTATAAAACATAAAAAAGAATGTGCTTAAAGAACAATATGTGAGACGAAGAACTCTTTGGTATCGGTTGATTGCTCATTCGGAACAATTTATGGTACGATTGTATAGCACTACGAATTTAAAAATACTTGCTTATTCATATGTTACGTTTCTAAATTTCAAACTAACATTTTTAATAATCAACCTGAAATGATGAAATGTTAGATAAAAAATAGATAAGACTAATTTTTAACGCTACTTTTTCTAAAAAAAAATTTTAGGCCGGATCGAACTCCTTGAGCCCATATGGCTTTCCTGTTTTTAAAATTCTACGGCCTATGATGCTGTAAAATGAAAATTGAATTAAAATTTCTCCAGTAATTTTTTTGTTGTTATGATATGTGGGCTTAAAGTTTTCCAACTAAGAAACATCGCGCGAAATTGCATCATAAACCTCAGTATTTTAGTCTAACATTTAACAGAGTAAAAATGAAGTTTTGAGCTTTTACACGTCGAGCACAAGTAGTGTGAAAAAAAGACAATTAGCGATGAAACGATGAATGAAGTTATATCAAAAAGCAGTTAACTGTAAAACTATGATGATCAATCGAATTAATTCGATAATATCATCTTTTTAAGAAACGTTTTGTTGTCCGAATATTTTTTGCAAAGTTCTTCCTAAACACCATGCAAGGTACAGAGCGATGTCATTAGCGTCTATCAACATATTAATAAATAGCATACCTCGAACCAAAAGTGAACGAAATTTGAGCTGGCTAAAATTGACGTTCACGCGGTCAATAAAACCAAGAAATAGCACGCGAAAATTGTCCCGAGTTAGCCAAAACTGCAATTTTCAAAAAATCAAATTTTACAACAAGGATCAAAGTTGATATTTTGTTTCAATGCTGTGTTTAGGGCGTCACAAATTGTCAGATGGTACGAAGAAATTTTTTCAAGTCGCTAGTTTAAAAAATTGTCAAAATAAAAAAAAAGCCACACCAAGCACCGACAAATTTACTATTCATTTTTTTTTTTAAAAGTCGCAATACCAAAAACAATCTGGTAGCAAAGCAAAACTTTGACTGTTTGAACAGTTTCTTATATTATATGCCGTAGTTTTTGATGAAAACCTTAAATTTTTTTTGCTAAAATTTTATCAATAGTTCGAAAAGTGGTTACAGTTTTTTCAAGTCATCCTCCATACATTATGTAAAGAATAAGGTAATATGTTTTGCTTACAGCGAAAGCTATTTAGGCGAAAATTTTTTTCTTCAGTGATTTTTTTATCAGACACTTATCTTATAATATGTTTAATGTTGCTGTCAATAACAACTTCTCTAAATTTGAGATGTCTTGTCATCTTTTGGTTCATCTGAACACAATATATTAACACTAAACTAAATTTTCACAAAATTTTTTAAAAGAGTCTAAATTTTTTTTAATATTTCGAAAAATAGCTACAGTTTTTTTTCAAAGTCAACCTACACACGTTATGTAAAGAACAATCTAATATATTTGCATACAGCGCGTGTTATTTAGGCCAAACAATTTTTTCTTTTTTTCAATTTACAGCGATTTCTTATCCAGAGTAAATCGATGCTTGCATCTTAATTGACCAAAATACATTGCGCGTTGGTTATCACAAATTGCAATTATCAAACCCTAATAATTTTTTTTAAAAGGCTTACAGATGAATTGTTTTTTCTTTTTTGAGCTCAAGCTATTAATGGTTGTAACATGATAAAAAAAACTGAAGAAAGAAAATAACACCAAACATTGAAACTCCGTAAATTTTTTTGTAGAACTTTGTTTTAAGTATTAATAAACATAATCAAATTAATTAATTTTTGTGCTATAAAAATTTTAACCGAAAAATATTTCAAACGTTTTTAAGTTAAGTTGGATTATTAATGACTCTCTATGCTATCACAGATTTCCCGCTTAAGAGCCGAGTTGTATTTTTTGAAGGTTGTACTAGTTCTTATCACGAAATCACATAGTTCACAAAAACTAATAGAATTCACTTAATTTTTTTGAGTCCATTTGAGTTATTGTTGAAAAGCATTCAAACCTACAGAATCACATGAATAGCTTTGATGGTCCTCAAAAAAAATTTTCGGAGCACGTTTTTCTGAACGTCCAGATTATGCCAGATGATTTTTCCACAATCTGCAAAAAAGTAGTAGAAAAATTCAGAGCATGTAAACTTTGTATGTTGTTCAACGGAACCGGATTTTTTTCCGCAAAAAGATTTTTAAAATAAAAATTATTTTAAAAATTCAAAAACCTACTTCGGCTAAAACAGCACACCAAATGCATTCTAGTTACGAGCTGAAAAACAGTACAAAAGTCGAAGAAAACTCAAAGTAAGTAAAGTAAACGACAGAAGTAGTTTTACAACACACTTTTCTTCACTAATTGCAAGGTTTTTCAAATGTATTGATCCTTTGCTGGTAATTTTTCGTTGTTTGGTAATAGTTTTTTCGTTACAGGCGCCGCAAATAATTGAACAGTTTTTTTGATGATGTTTCCGCTATTGATTTCAAACAAAACACGCGCTGTGCTGATAAAAAGTAGTTGAGCTTCAGCTAAAAAAAATAAATAGGAGTACGCTATCTGTTTATCATTATCAAAGGAGTTTTCAGTTTCGCTCGGCAGCTAAATAACAATTTATGGTCGTTAAGTTTAAAAGTAAAACAACACTAATGATTACGTATTGAAAAACACCCCGTTATCGGCAACATGTGTCAAATCAAACTGCGAACAACGGCTTGTCAATTTTGAATACTGAGTTTTTGGCAATTAATTGAGGAAAACAGCTAAAAAGGGATCGAAAATGGCAGGAAATTTATTTAGAAGGAAAGGGGAAAACTGAGACTTGGTTTTGAGACTTGTAAACACCAACTGAAGTCGAACTTTTTGAGTCGGGTCGAGGTCCGCTACTTTCAAACCGCGACTTTCACTCTCGCGACAAAGTTTAGACAGGTCCAGAGTTTCGCGACCGAACCTTGGCAGTTCCAGACTTTCGCGACCAAAAGGACACGCCGCGATATTCGCTACCGAGGCAGATATTGCACGACGAGTATTTCACGAAAAAAAATTGCTAAGTTCAGATTTTTGCCACCAAACTTTACTATTTCTCAGTTTTACGGCCAATGAGGAGACCCCCAACGACCAATATGTTTTTCTGTTTTTCGTTCTCTGTAACTTAATCAACTTTTGGACCAAATCATGAAATTCCAAAGCCCATAATAATTCGCCAAGAAAAACTGCCTCTCGGATTTCAACCACTGCTCAAATTGGGTCGAGGGATATATAATTCGAAGCCTTTTAAAACTTTATTCGAAAATGAAGAAAAAATTTAGTTCTATATAACAATCTTAATTAATTTCTTGAAAAAAGGGGAAATCGTTTTGATGATTAAATCAGCAAATTTTTCACAGGTCAAATCGGATTGCAGCTAAATTAGAGTTTTATCAAAAAAATATTGTGCTAATTCAATATTTTCATTCACTGTTGGATACTTTGGTTGATTCTATAGGGGACTGTTAAATAGATCCAACCAAAAATTAGGTAAAATGATAAAAAAAAAGTCTGAACCGTTCGAGTCTGATCAATTGAATCACTCTTCGCTGAAATGGAGTCAGTAGTAAACATATTAAGAATTAGTGTAATTAAACTGCCCGCATCCAAACATAGGTTTTAGCAGGGGCGGATCTAGGATTTTCTTGAAGGGGGTGGATCTTCAAAAAAAGTTCAAAAATTTTTTGATCCTTTTTTTTAGTCGACCAAATTGATTTTCCGAGCTCTCCCGAAGCAATAAGGTGTTTTTAGGAATTTTAGTTTTAGGAGTTTTTAGAAAAAGGTGTTTTTAGGAATTTTTAGAAAAATGTTGACCAAAAATTGCATTATTTTTTGGCTCGCGCTCCCCCATCAATAAATTATTATGGCGCCAAAGGCGGCTCTAGAAAATTTTTGGGATTCCTCACCAAAAATTGATATCTCAAAATAGTACAAAGGGAGACCCTTTGAGTCGGCAGGCGGTCAAATCCCTGAGGAAGGGGGCATCCGCACCCATTAATCCGCCCCTGGGTTTCATTAATTGATTATAACCCATTGAAATGTAGTTTTTGTGGCATTTAAAATCGATTACATTTATGAAAAATGAATATTTAAAAGATGAAAAGTCGCTTATAATCGTGAATTTTTCCAGGAAGTTGTTACATCACAAACATATCTTATAATGGATTATATTGTTGCTGTCAAAAACAGAATTTCTAAAGATGAGATGTCTTGTCATATTTTGGTTCCTCTGAACCCAAAATATTACCACAAAACAAATTATGCACAAGAATTCCTTCATTTTAGTTGAAAAATTTCTGGTAAGTTGAAAGCGGTTGTTGAGAGATAACTCGGGTAACTAATCATCAAATCTTATCAATGTACTTTTCTACAACTGTTTTCCATCAGCTTTAAAACAAAAACATCAATTTTCAGCAACTCATGTGCAAAGTCAAAAGAAAACGTGCAAGTAATTAAAATCGATTCTAATGGATTAAAAAAGAATCGTGTTCATTACAAAAAAACACATAGATTTTCAAAAAAAATCGATTATATTTGCATCGAAAAATATTAATTACAATTGTAGTCTTCAATCGAATAAAATGTTTCGTGAATGATCACAAGTTGCAGTGAAAATGAGGGATTATAACAGACTGGGTTGACTTCCATAGACCCAAAATGCTAATCATAAATTCCATAAACTGATTCTATGAAAAAGTACTAATCATACAAACTTCATACACTGCTAAAATGGTTTCATCGGATTATCAAAAAACTTTTTTTTCTTGTATTGATTAAAAATAAAAACTTATTTGTCAAAAAACATATATGGGAATAGTATGACTAGAATTTTTTTGATGGCAACAACAAAAATTTGATATTGCTGCCGATTTTTTTTTTTTTCAATCGCAAATTAAATTTTGCACTTAAACAAACATTTCCAAAAAAAAAATTTTTTTTTTGTCTGTTTAACGTAGTCCTGGATACAGAAAAATTGGATGTTTTTTCCGTTTCTCTGGATAACTTGAACAAAAACGCTAAACACTCCTATTTCTGTTGTATGCCTTGATCATTGTCTGATAGTTTAAAAAATCAAATTTTAAAAATGTTCAATTTCAAAAGTTTTGCTAAAATTTGAAAGTCTGATGCTTTCAGTATATGATTTGTGTAAGAAAACTTTTTTAACTTTCAGGTCGTTTCTAATGCATTGTAAATCAAGACGATCAAACCTTTGATGACTCTAGTTTTTAGTAAACTATGGTTTTGGTCCCATCCCAAAAATTTTGAGAAATTAAATTAAAAAAAAATCTTTTTTTTTGTGAGAAAATGCTAGTCATACAATTATCATATTTGAAAAATCAATAACCACAAATCTTTCATGCTATTTTTGTGCTTATGGAATCTATGGTCAACCCTAGCATTTAGGAGTAGCATTTTTGGCATCAACCCTAGGATTAGCATTTTTGGTCAACCCGGGAGATTGTTAACTGATTATAATATTTTTTTTTTCAATTTTAGGAAGAAAAAAGCTTGAGGATAGATCAACGGTTGAAACTGGATGCGGATTTTCATTAGATGTTTAAGCCCACCTCTATGCGAATGAAAAAAAAATGGAAAAAACTCAGAGGTTGAAATATTGTAAGCTTTTGCAAATCTTCATTTTACTCTTAAGTTTGGATTATTCTTTATTTGAATTTACGTTATGCTTTCCAATATCAGTGAGTTATGGGCTGTGGTTCAAATTGCAAAACAGTTTTGATCATGCTGGAGTAAATTTCATAACGAACTACATTAAAGGTCAAAATTAAAACTGAAGTTGTTTTGAAAGGTTAGATATTGACTCGGTTTAACAAAACAAAGATTGAAAAATGTATCTCGAGAAGATTTTTCTCGTTTTAATTTTAATAAAAGAGGTAAGAACTGCTGTCATATATTCTAATCAAGATTCGAAAAAATATATTTCCAGATCCATAACATCTTCAATAGTGAATGGGGTAAAAAGCCGCCCTCGTTCTTTCTACGTTAGAATTGAGCTCCACAATGGAACTAGCACAACGTACTGCGGGGGATCTATCATACATCCCTTTTGGATAGTCACAGCAGCTCACTGTTTGGAAAATCAAGAAGGTGAGTTGTTTATAAGTTTTTAGCCAAAATAAAAACGAAAAGGGCAATGGATTGCTAAGCTACTATATAGCTTAGTGTTGCGTTCATGAGGGATCAGCTTCTTTTTATTTTTCCCACACAAAATGGGACACTAGAACTGCTATACCTGAAAATTCTTATGACTTGAATGTTCTGAGGGCCAGTTTTTTTGTCTGTCAAATAGTTTTTGGTTTAAAGATCGATGAACAAGTTTTTATAAAAAATTTCTGTTCGTTTACAGAATTTTTTGGGAAAGTTATCCAACGACAAGCTATGTGAAGTATAAAAAGATACATAATCTGTTGGTAAGAGTAAATGGTTGATCCGATTGACTCGCCTGTTGCATGTAAATAAATGCTATATATTGTCTATATACTGCGCGAATAAATTGTTATATACTCATTGTCCAAAACTGCCACACTTGCAAAGCCCCATAACTTTTTGAAAAAATATTGCCTATGTGTTTTTTTTTGAAAAATGAATGCACGGCTCTAACGTTTTCCACTGATATCAAAAAACACAATAATCGACTTTTTTAAATGAAAATTTTGCGGAAAAAACGGGCACTGAACTCGTAACTTGTTTCATAAATTACAGATTAAAACTAAAAATTGTAGCAAATAAAAAACAAAGTCGTGCCAGCCGCGGTTAATGCTTTGGTCGCACCGGATGCAATTAACTTTTCTTGGGTCGCGCTGGTCGCGGAAAATCTCATCGGTCCGCTAAACTTGAAAATGCCAAGTTTCGGTCGCGATAGTTTTTCACTTTCAAAATCATACTTTTTCAAACGAACTAATTCTTGATTGGGACAGTAAACCTTTTGTTAAATTTATCATAAAAGAGAGTTTTCAAAAAGAAATTCAGTTAGTTATGGGGTCAAAAAGAGATTTAGTGAGTCCAAAACTTTCTAGGTTCTTGTAAAAGAATCAGTTAAAAACAGAAAACAGAAAAGTTTGAATACTAACAGTAAAGGTCACACATCGTTTGATGATTACAACTGATGTTCCGGACTTTCCTGGTATTTGGTAAATGTTTCAGCTAGTCAGTCGTTTGTGGAGGTGGGAGACTTCGTGAGCATGGATCTATTCACAATGTTTCCCATAGAAATGTGGTTCAGTCACGAAGAATAGTGAGTGAACATTTAAACGCACGCATTGGTTCGTAAGTTAAAGAGAATTGCAAAAAGTTTGGACTGACAAAAATGATTTTAAAAAGCATCTGCCAATTTTGAGCATTTTTTATATGCAAATTTGAATTTTTAGGTGACATTGAGACATACAGTGCTGATATTAGTTATCCGGACAAAATGAACAAAACTTGAAATTTCAAACAAGCTTTTCTCAAATTGGGTTCAGATTAGACAAAAAGTGAAGAGAACAAAAGTTGTTTAGTATTGAATCAGAAATAAAGCATTGCAATTTTTCTCCAAAAATCTCAACCAAAACTTCACCCCAAAAATGGGTAATTTAGGCTTTTTTCAATTAATCAAGAATTACTCTGAAACTATTTTGTTATTTGATGAAGAAGATATATCACAAGAAGCCTCTTACACAGCCCAACAAAGTTCTAGCAAGGTTAAATCTCCAAAAACCTGTATGAGCAAATATTTTTGCTTGATATGCAAGAGATGCGATTTTTCTTATATAAAACCAAAAGTCTTAGCTTAAAAACAAATTTGAAACAATTTACTTTGGAGATTAAACCCTTCTAGAACTTTGTTGGGCTGTGTGAGAAGCTTTTTGTGATATATCTTCCTCGTCAAAAAACAAAGTCGTATCAGCATAATTCTTGATTATTTGAAAAAAGTCAAAATGACCCATTTTTGGGATAAAATTTTGGTTGAGACTTTCGGAGAAAAAAATGCACCTTATTAATTCTGATGAAACAACTTTTTTTTCTCTTCATTTTTTGTCTAATCTTAACCCAAGTTGAGTAAAACTCGTTTGAAAATTCAAGTTTTGTTCAATTTGTGCTGATAAATTAAATCAGTACTGTACCCGCATCCAGTTTCAAGCGTTAATAATTGATTATAATATAATTTTAGTACCAGTCTAACAAAAAGTGAGACAAAATTGATTTTAATCAATTAAAAATCTTTTATAATCTCTTTTTTGAAATCAAATATAATCACTTATACAACTTTATAATTGATTAAAATCGATTAATTTTAACCGAAATTTTAACTATTTTGTTTTGCAGAAAAAATCCATTATAATCGATTATAATTGTTTATAATCCCTTTTGTTTGCCCATTTTGTCTTCGACCTTGCACATGAATTGCTTATATTTTAAGCTTTTTGTAGACGTTGGTTTTTGTAAAAAAAAATGGGAAAAAGTTTTAACAGTTTTCAAATCAATTCAAATTTTTAATGTTTTTTTCACTCTTTTTGATTATAGTTGTTTCATGATGTAAATTTTAATTTAAGTTTTTTGAACATCAAAATATCAGCACACTGCTCTACTTTCATGTTTTATATAGAAGTTATATTTCACTTACCTCGGGATTCTTTCAACTAATATAAAGGGATTTCCATGAAACTTTCGCTTTGTGGTAAATCTTTGTGTTCTGAGAAGACATCTCACTTTTAGAGATTTTCGACAGAAATTTTTTTGAACTTTTTTATATTAGATTATAATTGATTAAAGGAGTTTATAAGAGACTATAAGAGATTATATAAGATTATAAGAGAATTTGGAAAAAAATATGATCAATTATAATAGATTATAATTTATTATAATCAGACGAAAAATGTTATCATCATAATGGATTATAAATTGCTTATAATAGCTAATTATAATTTTGATAAAAGCACAATCATAATTGTAATTTAATCAATTATTTTCTCTTTTTACTGAGTGCGGTTAGTTTGTGTCGGAAATATTAGCGTTTGCATGCAAAAATTGTCTGAAAAAGGTCAATTATTTTAATAATTTTTGTCTGTCCAAACTTTTTGCTTCTAATAAAATGTTAGCCACTCAAATTGAAGTGCCCAAAAGCTCGAAAGAAAGCGTGAGATTGAGTTTTATTACTTGTTGTTTGAATACTTGGTTGTGATTGGATACTTATGCCATGACATACAGCTCTCCAAAAATACCCGGGAAAACTACCCAGCTCCAAAGGTGCATCTAATCATCTCGCGAGCAAAAACTTCAGTCACGCCGCCGTTTAAAACACCAAATGAACCGCGCAAAATTGCGACATAAGTCGCTTAGAAGATGCGATAGCTTTAACAGGGACACGCAAAGTTCATAGGCATAGGTCGCAAAGAAAAATCGGGCAACATTTCAAAGTACGTTTTTTGATGTTTTAATTTGCAAAATTTTAATTTTTGGTTCAGAGAGAAACCTCCACCTGAATTTTGCATTCAGTGGCAATCACCTGGTTTGTCATACAATTCTATACAAAAATGGTTTTCATACTACTCCATGCATGGGTTTTATGACAAGTAGAAAAATGTAAGATAAGCTATTTTTTTTCAGAAATTCTTCGAAAAGGGTTCTAAGGCTGGTTTAAATAAGCGTATATGGGGTTTCAGCTGAATGAGAACATTTTGTTGGCAGCAAAATTTTAGTTTTTTTAACAAAAAAACGCTGATCTTACAATTTCCATTTTAAAAAGTTGTATGACAAGCACTCAAAAAAAATCCAATACTGAGAAAAAAAATTATTTCTCACTTTAGCTAAACTAGTTGAAAGAACAAAAAAAAATTCTCAGACACTTTGAAGTTTTGAAGTTCGGCATCTAACATAGTCCACGCACAGTTTTGTCTACCAAAGAGAATCAAGTGAAGACCCGCACTCAGTAAAAAGAGAAAAAAAATCTATTAGATAACAATTATAATTGTACTTTTATCATAATTATAAGCGCCAAATTTAGATGCTTGAGCGATTTATAATCCATTATAAAATATTATTTTTGTTGAATGTATCCAATTAAGGTGAATGAATTATTATAAATTAAAATCAATTATAATTGATTATAATTTTTCCGAAAATCTCTTATAATTTCTTATAATCTTTTATAATCTCTTATAATCTCCTATAAAATCGTATAATCTCTTACAATCTATGATTATCAAATTTAATACTTTTTTTTGTCAAAAATCTCTGAAAATGAGATATCTTGTCACGTTTTGGTCCAGCTGAACACAAAGTTTTACCACGAAACAAAAATTTCATAGAGGTCACTTTATGTGCAAGGTCTAAAACAAAATGGACAAACAAAAGGGAGTATAAACAATTATAATAGATTATAATGGATTTTCTCTGCAAAACAAATTAATTTGAAACTTGGATAAAATTGATCGATTTTAATCGATTATAATTTATTATAATTGATTTTGTTCGATTTCAAAGAGAGAGATTATAATCGATTATTAATTGATTAAACTCAATTTTTTCTCAGTTTTTGTAAAACTGGTACTAAAAACATATCATAATCGATTATTAACGCTTGAAACTGGATGCGAGGGTTCTCTGGAATGACAAAAATTGTGATCTTTTATTTTAGATGTTAACATAAAACCTAAATCTGCTCAAAAATTAGGCCATGATTTTCAAACTCTGAATTTTTTGAAACAGAGGCTTCGTAGCCATATCAAAAAGGTTTTGTAGCCATTGTAACATTTTTTGGTAAAAATCTTGCGTGAAATTTAATTTTTATCTGACTTTGTGTATAGCAAAACGTAGTTTTGTCCGCGATTTCAATGCCGTTTACCCTGTTGATTTTTCTCATTTGAGAAAATTTTGGTTGGTATGTTCACGGCGAAAAACAAGCATAAATCGAAGCACAAAAATTTACATGGGAAAATGTTTGTCACACAACTCCATAGTATGAAAAAATGCCTGTCTAATAATTCCAATGTATGAAGAGAAGCTTATAATGTGATTTTCATGGAATAGAACTGTATGGAAGCATTTTTTTTTTCAACTCGGGCACTCGAGATGAATTGTTTACCGCAAACCGTAATTTTCTGGAAACCTTTAAAATGCTAAACCTGATGAAAAATTTTGATACTTCTTCTAGTTTGAAGTTTTTTTGTTAATACTGCAATTCAATCTCTGTTTTTTGCTTGAAAGCTTCTAAAATAGATGGAATTTTGTACAGATAATTTAACTTCTTTTTGTGCATATTGTACAGAAACTACTAATTTCTGATTCAACGATTTCAAATGCAAGTGACTTTGGAGCTAAACAAGTGTGGGTTTGCATAAGTTTGCTTCGACTATTGATGAGCAAAAGCTTTATGGGCTAATGAATTTATAATAAAGCTCGCGACCAGAGGTCAGCTAATTCAAAATGGGCGAGCTCTGACGACACCCTGGATTTTAGCCCCTGTCCACCTACTGCAGGGCCTTTGGGAGAGGGGGACTTTCATCCAAACCTCAATTTTTTGCTTCGCGTTTTGGGGATTTTATGGAAGGTGTAGACCAAAGAATAGCACTTTTTTCGAAAGGAACAATATTGTAACAATTTGTGTTGGCGCCAAAAATACATCAAAAAAGTCTATCCGGGCAGAAAACGATGTCGTAAATTACTACCAGAGGGGTATTCTCCCTGTTGGAAATTTTCTCAAGGTACTACATTTATTTGTCCAATCAAACGCTATGTGAAAGATAAAGTGCAACACCCCAATCCTAAAACTCATGCACACACTATTGATCAGAAAATAAGCATATATTTGTTGCAGCTTCAAGCTCGGCGACCAGCTATCGAGCAACATTGCGTTAATCAAACTCAAAGCACCAATTCGAGACCCGCAAAAAATTATTCCTGTTTGCACCAAACAAGTGGAGGACGGGCGTATTTTGGGGGCGTGTGGCATGGGGGCAACTAACAGGTCCAGATACAACGTCAAATATGCCGACCAACTTATGGAGGCCTACTTTATGAACACAGTAGTGGAGCTGAACCCATTTGAGGTCACTTTATGGGGAGATATAGATTTAATTCGGGTCCAGAAATTTCCGATTGACAATAACATGTGTCATCTAGACGAAGGAGGACCTCTTTATATTTTTCATTGTGGAACGATAGTTCCGCTTTGTCTTTATGGGATCATGAGTCACTCTGAACCACTTGTCGATTTTCCTAGGGAAAGGTGCAATGGCAGGGATGTTTTCATGAATATACCTGTTTTTGCTGGTTGGATTGAAAAAACAATTAGAAATCATAACTATTGATTACCATTGTGCTATAACTGCTTTTAATGAAAAAAAAAAATTCTTATAATTATTTTGTTTTACACAAAAAGCGAAAGAGAAGATAAAATCGGGTTTTAAGTCAGGATTTGTGACAAGAATGAAATTGAAACAAGACTGCTCGTAAGGTATATGGAGCAGTATTAACATGAAAAAATTAACTGTAAGAAAATAAAAAAAGGTTTTTTTAGTTCAGATTTTTTGTGAAAATCATCTCCACACAAGCCATTTAAAACACAATGTGATAGATTTTGCTCCAAGTAACAAATCAAGTATGGTAAATAAACTATTCCTTCAACCAATTTGTAACGATTTCTCAGACAGATTGAATCTCCGCTCACTCGTTCCCGGTTGACCAATACTTCTAATCATACAATTTCCATATATGAAAAACTTCTTGTCATACAAATCCATATAATGCCATACGTACAGAAAATTCTATGAAAACTCTATGATAAACATGTTTCTATATATGGAAAATGTATGACTAAAAGTTTGTCTCAAATGGAAATTGTATGAATAAAAATTTGTCATTTATAAAAATTGTATAACAAACATTTTCGGAAAAAAAGAAGATCTAATAAGCAGATCTAATAAGCCGTGCAATCTACAAACAAAGAAAACCTGAGAAAAAAAAAGTGTTTTAGTAGTTGCAACCTCAGTTTCTTAACTTTCTGCAGGAAACCGTCTCAACTCCTTAGATAGCAGCAAAGTCCCAATCTGATCCTAAGGAGACAATGCTGAGAAAGGCGTTACCTCAAAAAAACTTTCAAAAAACCTGTATGTCTGGGGGACAATATCCGGCAAACTTCGTGACTCCACTAGTTCTGACATTTTCAAATGCATTTCCTATAAAGAACAATATAACTCGTATTAAGAACAGACATCATCAAATGAATATATACTGAATGAGTAGCACAGAATAGACCATAGTCTTTACTGTCTAAAAATCAAAAAATTAACAGTCGACATCTAAAAATCAAAGTCATTCATTAAAACAGAAAGAAATAATTCACGTTTTTTGAACAATTGCACAATCGGATACAGAAAGCGTTGCTTGAGTTCCATTTAAACATGAGCTTTAATGCAAATGATATTTGAGCTTGAACTATTCTTAGGACATTTTTCCCGGAAAAGAAACAAAAAAATCTCCAATTCACTCACTGACACATGAACCTTTAATGACATCTAACAACTACATTCTTTTTTACTTAAATAGTAAAAAGAGGGATGTGGTACAGGAGAAACAGTAAGACTGAATAATTTTTAAAAAGTATGATTGAAAAACATATTACTGAATCTTCACAAAATCTATATTGGTCATAATCATAGTAGAATTTAGTGGGTTAGGGACACCTTTTCAGGTTTTTGACCCTCTCGCCACTAAAAGCGTCTCCTTTTCCTAAAAATATCATGACATCAAACTTCGGATGACTAACTAGTTGAACGAAAACGTTTCATCTGAAATATTGAAACCGTTCTGTAGCTGCGTAAGAAAGTTATTATGTCAGCTAGATTTCCTAAAAAAAGTAACTTGAACCAAGTAGTTTGTGGTATGGGAAAGCAGGGATATTTAATTCTAGCTAGCCCTGAGAGTCCTTTTCAGTTAGAAATCCCCCTCAAGAGTCCCCCCTTTGTACTGATTTGAAAAATCAATTTTTGGTAATGGACCCTAAAAAATTTCTAAATGAGCCTTTGGCGCCAATATATACTATTTTTGAGGGGAGAACGCGCGCTGAAAAAGCGCGATTTTTCAGTCAAAAATTTTCAATAAAAAGTGTCTATAATATTTTTTTGCCTATTTTTTGGCCTCATAATTTTGCCTGCTGCGCTGTAAATTTTTTTAATATGCTTTGGAAGATTTCGGAAAATCAAATAAGAACAGACATCATACATCATCAAAAGAATATATACTGAATGAGTAGCTCAAAATGGTCCGACCATAGTCTTTACAAAACTACGGCTTAGAATGTTTTTTTTCCAATGTGTAGCTTTTTCTGTTTAGTGGTAAAAAAAGATACAAAAATTAATTTTTTTAAAGCGGAACATATTTTATGCTCGGCACAAACGTAGAAAAAATGCAATAAATTGCTTTTGATTTCTTACAAGAGTTTTTTTGACCGATATTTCAGCATATAAAATAAAACCTGAGTCTATTAAATAAAAATGCCTTATCGAGACTCCGCGAAAAAAAAAATGCCATTATATGTATTAAAAGTAGCATGATTCATTATTAACTATCCTTCTTTTGAGTTAAAACTCAATGGAACTGCTTGGGAAGCTCCATCCGCATAAGTAATGGCAATTATAGAAGAGAGCAAAAAAGTAATTTGGGGTGAAAAAATTGAGCTTTAACTAACTCAGTAACTATTTCAGCATTCCTAAAACTATTAATGCTCAAAAGAATAAAAATAATAAAGCAAGCTCATAGAAAAAGTTTTGAAAACTCAGTCAAGATATCACCACCGTTTTTTGAAAAACGCGGGGCATTTTGGAAAACTTCCATTGGACAACGACAGTTAGCTATAAGTTTTGTAAAGAAAAATCCGCCTTTTCAAGCTATCCGAATCCAGCTTAAAAAAGTAATCAATTCATTAAACTTTTTGTTCAGTTTCAAATAAAGTTTCTGATATTAAAAAACTACGGTTTAGAATGTATTTTTTCCAATTTGTAGTTTTTTCTGTTTGGTGGTAAATGAAAGATCTGACTTAAGAATAAAAATCAGCCAAATTAGACAGTCATAGTAATATAAGCAAATTGGACTTCAATATGATGTATCACTCAACCCATTCTAAAGATTATTTGTGGCACCCGATTCAGACTTGAAATTGTCAAATTTTTGTAATAGGCAACAATTTGTAACAGGCGACAATTCGTAACAGAAGGTTAGGCATGGAATATTGATTCACACACAGTATTCCTCTCGTGCCGGGTGTAAGCGCAGCGGAGCCAGCGTATTGTACTTGCTAATGCCTTGTAACGAATTGTCGCTTAGTAGGAACTGTCACCTGTTACGAATTGTCGCCTTGCAGTTTTGTTTTTTTACCTTTATTTTTCTAAAATTAAAAAAATCTACTCTCAATAGTCTTGTCTTTTTTCGCATGCCACACCCTAGCTAATTGTGCCCAAAAAAGAACCAGTCAAAAAAGAAATTCAACTAACAGAAGATGTTATTTCAATTTAGTTGCAAATTTGTGAAGCTCATATTGAAAACCAACCTGTGTTGCAGTAATTTTTTCTATGAATCTTTTTGGCTGAATAACCGTTAATAACTTTTAACACAGTTGTGTTCCAGCATCACTTGACTCATGAACAAAACAAATCTCTCATTCAGCCAGACGTTGTCCCACCAATTCATAGTCACTGACAAATGTTTAACTGCATGAAGACTAGGATTTTGTAAACTATCTCCCCTCCAAATTACAAAAAAGGGAGCGGAGATACGGTACAACATGCAATTTTGTATATGCCTAACTGTTAAATTAGTCTTTTATAGGGATTGGAAAGTTCCATAAAGGAGGAAATGCAGATTGCAAATATCTAAACATACAAAAAGAACTTTGTGGCGTTGTGGGGCTTCGTTTTGAAAGCCAACCTGTGTTGCATTGATTTTTCATATGACTCGTTTTGGCTGAATAACCGTTTATAACTCTTAACGCTGTTTAAGTTATACTTGGGGTCTCAAAAACACAATGTGTCCCATAAAATTGCTTCAGATTGAGCAAAACTTTTGCGCAAACTTTAATTGATTGCTTGGGAAACACAACCGTTTCAATCATTAAGTTTTTGCTGATAAAACTTGGCATCAAAAAATTCTACATTTTTATATTTGCCTGCTAAACAGGTAGCTAGAGATAGTAATGTTCTTGAACTTAGTTAAGTTGATTTGAGTCCTATGTTGAATCTTCTCCGGATAAAGTTTCAATAATTACCGTCGAATTAAAAAACAAGTACTCCAAACGCGCAGCTTTGAGGCTTGCGCTTAAATTTTTGTTTTAGTTATATGGCTTTCCTTTCCTGTTTTTTAGTCTCTTTGCTTTTTGCTGTCTTTGTAATTTATCGTTTCTGCCTTTCACTCAGTTAACTAGCGATTTAAAATAGATCATATTTTGTTTCGCCGGGAGATTTGATACTGAAAATCCATTCTTGAAATTAGAAGTGAATCAAGTTTTTTGTGAACCTAACACTTTTGCTGTTCGATGAAGGAGTTTTTCTCTCCTTTTAACAAAACAAAAGATTTAAAAATTTAAAAAATCAAAAGTCAAACAGTGAAAAAGTACAGTTGAGCTTGAACAAATTTCAAGGCTTAACCTAAAAAAAAACAAAAACAAATCATGGCGAATTATATGCGAGTCCGAATTACGTAAATCTTCTCTTATGCAAAACAACGGCTTTTTTGACGGCCATAGGGTTACGAATTATATACGATTGAATAAAAGTTCACATGATGTTTTACTGTGCAAGTTTGTTTGTTTTAGCTGACCTAATAACTAAGAGCAGGGGAGGAGCCGGGATGGGTTTATATACTTCGTGGGGGAAGGTTTTATTTAATTGGCGGCTAAATTTGAATATCAAGTTTGTTCAAAAAGAACTATTGTTACCTTGTCATTAGGTAATGAAATTTAGCATGGTGAACAAAGTAACTATTGTGAACAGATTTGTTATTTAAACTTTAAATCCCAACATCACCTGGTAGTCATTACAGCATGTAAACCAACTAGCAAAATTAAAAAAACTGAAACGTATAGGTAAAGGAATGCACTGAAATTAAAAACAAATCATTAGTCAAACCGCGAAAAACTTAAATTGAGCTTGAGCAATTTTTTAAAGACTTTTCCTGAAAAAAATCATCTCGACTTAGATAAAAGTCTGAACTAGGTTCACGACCTTAAAAAACTCGAATCTTTCATAACACAGGTTTTAAGAAATCGCGAACTTAAATTATGACGTTTTAATCTATAATGCTGTTCGCTGAAATAATATTTTGATATTATTTCCTTGTTGATTAACACTTTTTGGCGTTTTTTGAAATCAAAAATGCCGCTTTTGCTTAAGCTCAAAGATTTTCAAACATATCTGCCAATTTAGCCTTCGAATGCAGTAAAAGACCGGAAAAATGTCCTACTGTGCCGCGCAATTGCTATTTAAGATAATGCTTTTATCGACCCATGTGAATAAACTCCTTATTAAATAAACCTCTTCCCAACCCCTCAAAAAATTAAATGTCAAATTCAAGCCGTAACGACTGCAATTTGATTAACTGATAATATTACCTTAACCAAAAAGAAAATATTTGTTCCAAAACTTCGTTCCATTTATCTTCGTCAGGTGTAAACCTATTTGTCGGGCAGAACAATAAACAAAAATTGGAAAAGAGTAATGTACGCAAATAAAAAAAACACTTATTTGTATTCTGAAAAAGTCTAGAACTCCGACTTTTAGAAAACAAAACAGATGTCATTAAAGTTCAAGGAATTTCTGGAACAATTTCTGAATGACAATTTTTGATAAATTTAACCCATATTGAGAAAACAGGATCAATCGGTTTCATTTTCATTTCGCTGGGAAATCTGATATTTAATTTCCATTTTTGAAACTAGAAAACGATCACGTTTTTCCTGAGTTCTACGCTTTTGCTGTTCAATAGTGAACACTGCCTTCTTTTTAACAAAGGAATTGAATTGAAATAAATCAAAGTCAAACCGTGAAAAAAATGTGAGCCTGAACAAATTTTCCAACTTTTCTTATTAAAACAATCATGGTGACCTACATAAGTGCCTGAACCACATTCATCGACTCTTAAAAACACTAGAGGATTGTTATTTTGGTATTTGAACCCGAATATACAACATTTTCCCTAAATTTTTGAATTAATTCTCCAACGCTCGAAAAACATAAGCGTAAAAAGAATTTAAATGAGAAAACTGATTACTGATTACTCATTATTACACAGCAACAACCGATAAAAAATCAGAAATCCTAAACAAAAAAACGCTAAAGCTTGAAGTTACTCAAACCAAGTTGCAATTTCTCTGGGAAAATACAAAATATCTTTAATCATAACTACATTTGCTGCTATCGGACGAAAGCAGCAAATAAGTGGTAAGTTGAAGTGGTGCCGCATCGCCTTTGGGTGTGGTAAGTTGAAGTGGTGCCGCATCGCCTTCTCGATTTACCTCGAGGCCAAATGGACGATCTGTTTCCAGAATTGGTCTCACGTCGATTAACCCTTTTGCGTCGTGGAACACGAACCATCCGTTCAAAATTATTTGATTTTTCCTGGAGTGCAAGAAATTAACTAGCTTTATTTTAGGAAACAATTGTCGTAATTTCATCTTCCTTTCGGCCAAAGGGCCAAAATGTTCCATGTTTCTGAATCGGAGAGTTCTCGAACATTTGCTTTGAGCGGTCCATAATTTAAGGCAATAGCAGTCTTTGAGGTTGAAGCAGTCTTTATGGCAAGAGTAGCATTTATCTTCACATCGAAAGTACTTGAGGCCTTTTTTGACAGCAATTTTTTCCTAAAACATGAACCATTTGGGCAAAAAAATTTCCTAAATTTAAAACTTTTCTATAACATTCAGCCACTCGACCTAGAGATTTAAGTCACACGCTTTAAGCTCTCAGTCACGGACGCTCATCTATGAATGAAAGCTAGCCACAAAAAAAAGATATCAGATGCTATGAAAATTCCAATGCTACAAATCCTGATTTGGATTATAGCAAAAATGCTTTTACTAAACCCACTTTTTTTTCTTAATTCACAATTTAAATAGATTCCGATAAAAAATATAAAGCGATAAAAATCGCAAAAAGAGCCAATCGAAGATTTAAAAAGGGTAATGAACGCAAGACTTTTTGACTAATAAAAAACACTGCCTTTCGCTGAAAAAAAAAACATCTCAAATTTTGAACAAATTTGAAGCCCTTTAAACTCTTTGAATTTCAAGAACATTTTATCATTGTTGTTTTTGTGATGAAACTAATCCATTTTAGGAAAACTGGATCAAAAGGTTAAAATTTCTTTTTTTTTGCTAAGAAGACATTGATGTCCATTCCACTTTCAAAACTAGATGTCGGTCACGCTTTTAGCGGCATTTCAAAGTTTGTATTTGGGGAGGGCTACTTATGCTTTTTAGCAGATGAACTCAAAATGTGCATATATTGCATTAAAGTGGATGGATGCACATCTGTAGTTTTCGAGACGTTTTAAAGACTTTTTACGGAGAAAAAGAAACCCAACAATCGCCATGAAAATAAGGAAAAAAGAACTTGCGAGAAGATGTTTGAATGTCTTTCTATTAAGTTTTGAATTATTTAATTTATTTTAGTCGTGAACAATTTTGCGCAAAGCGATTCGTGCTATGAAAAATTTTGAAACATTTCCAAGTTTCATCGCTTGAAAAGCTTGCTTTGAAAAACTTAAATTACCACGCGTTAAAAAAGCCGAAAAAATCTTAGCAGAGACTAGCCATAGCAGAGACTAGTCTTAGTTTTTCTAAGCTTGAAGAAAAGACAGAAACAAAACAAACAGAAGAAAAAAGACGGAAACCATCAAAAAATAGGACTAATGAAAAACTATTAAGTCCCCCTCAACCTCAAATCACCCATTCACAAACTAAAACTTTTCGCTTCTCCAAAATCACGATATGAAATAACTAAGCTGATAAAATAGAGTCGAAAATTTTTTCAGCCAGACAAAGACAAAACGTACTGAAATCGGGTAATTTTACTATCAACACAAAAAAGCTTTTGATTAAAATGTAAATTCACAATGCAGAAAAAATGGAATTTCGAAAAAGTTTGTTTGTTACTTGGCCAAAAAACAGTATTCAAGATGAGTAAAACTTCAGTCATCTTGTGAACAAATTTGTTAATGGGGAAAAAGTCTATTCCTCGGTTGCAACACACTTGCTCATTGCTCACACCATAGCGTGATTTTGGGTAATCAACATACAAATGATTTCGAAGAAAACACTTTGAGCTACTCACTTTTGAAGATTAGAATTTCGGCGTTTTTTTATTTCTAGCATTTTGGGAATCTTAAAATTGGCATCAAACGGCTCAATAATAGTGTTTGAATCAGCACATTTTGGGGACAATTTTGAGGGCATCAGATTTGTTAAATCAATTAGTTAGGATTCAGACATCACAAAATTTTTAGTTGAACTGAGGATATGAAATGACTAGTACTTGCGTGAAAGGCTTCAAGTTGTCAAATAAAACTGCTTCAATATTATATCGGCTGGAATTGTTTTCAATCAAAACTTTTTTTAAAACATTCAACCTGAAAGAACACATTTTGGTTTAGTAATACTTTCAATTTGTTTCGAGACAAGATCGAGAAGAAGCAGAAACTTGCTGAACTGATTTTATTGCTCAAATATTGACAATCGCAACTTGGCTTGGCTAAGATCTATGTTATATGCCAATTTGACAATTGACAACCATCTTAGATGACTTAACCTTTCACATGCAATCAGGAAAGCTCCGGGAAAGAAATTGAAAACCAAAACTCATCAAATACAAAATTGAAAAAAAAAATCAAAACTGAATTACCAAACACGTGCAACCAACTAATTTATAATCAAATCAAATTTCAAAGCAAGAAACACTCAAGTACATCGTGTAAATTAGAAACGATTACAATTTCGTTTTCTATATGGCACTCAGCTAATTGCCAGAAACCACACCCTTCCTCTACCCCCTGACCAGGCTGGAAGCACAATTTGTCTTTAGTGCCAACCAAGGAAAACTCGTTTTGCAGTTGCTTAAGATTAAAAAAATTGGTTTAACAATTTGGACCCCCATAGCTTAACTTTGGTATAGGGACGTTAACTTTACGTTTGGCTTACATTATTTTCCGCCTGTTTAAGTATCAGAACGATTTACTATCAAGCATTTGTAACTTTCGATTGCTTATTTTATTTCGTTATAATTTTTTTGAAAATATGTTTACCGCACCATTGTTCTTTTGCTTTGTTCTTTTTTAAGTTTAGGTCCAGCTACCTAGGACAGGAACTAACAAAGTAGGTCAAAACTACGACTGGATACGACATCTACAACAACTGGAACGATCAACAACGACAAACTAGCCATGCTCAACAAAACCAATCTCCCCCAGAGAAATCTTCTCATCGCCCAACTAGAGCGCCTCTTCAGACGAGTACGAAAAGCCATCAGTGACATCAATACAAACTACAACATAGCTGACTCAGAAACCGAGATGGAAAAAATTCTCAGCAATTTGGAAGACGCCACTACGTACCTTGTAGACCACCCGACTGAGCACGCCACTGCGGAGGATCTCATCGACCGCTTCACTGATATACAAGACGAACACGACGACATCATGGATGAATTTAGACAGATGCTACAAGAAAATACAGCAGAGACAACTCCACAACAGCAGAACACTAATGCCACCACAGTTCAAGCCCCCCCCCCCCACAGCTGATTCAGTGCAACAACAGACAATACTAGATCGGGACTCTAGCCAGACGTCAACATTATCCAACAGCAGCCATCAGCCCGGATCATCAGTTGAGCAAACAGTAGAGGACCAAAACTTTTCAGATAGCCGAGATACTCAGCAGCAAGTCGCCAGACAGGTTTCGAAATAGACAGACTACCACTTCAACAAACAGATCACGACACCACCAACGCAAACCTCAGCTTCAACATAGTTACAGAACAGCAAATCATTCCAGCAGCAGTATCTCAGACGTCAAGTAATGGACAGTCACGAGCAAACTACAGTCTTATGACTAGGCCCCCAAAAGTGAAAATCGAGCCTTTCGGCGGAAACCCTATGAAGTGGAGCATGTGGTTCGGACTCTTCGGAGCAACAATCCTTAATCAAGCCATCTCGGACGCCGAAAAGATGATTCATCTGCAAACTTTAACGACTGGAAAAGCAAATCAAGCCATTTCTGGCTACACCTGCAATAGCACTATGTACAACGCTGATCTCCACCAACTACGACGACGATATGGACGACCCGGCATCATCATCAATGACTTCGTCAACAGACTACATAGCTTCAAGATACCATCAACTCACAACAGGGATTCGTACATGGAATTTTCCACATTCATCAGTAACATGGTGGAAACATTTCGGACTCTTGGGTTCAAAGACGATTTAAACTGTACAATATACGTTCGTTTCGCCGTCAACAAATTGCAACACCATCAGCAGCTTCAGTGGACACAGTACATCACCGCCCAGAACATCGACCAGCCTAATCTGATCGCCTTCAACGACTGGATCAGACAGTTTGCATTAGCATGCGATCACTTACCACCTATGCAACCGCAGCAGCAAATGACCCTGGACTCGAACGATCGACAACAAATAGCCCCAAGACTTCGACACGCCAACGGATCTCGACCATCAACCAACCAGCCTTCACATAAGACTTCTTAAAACTAGAGTGCGAATACCCGACCCCATGTCGCTTCGACGTACAAACTCACCACCCAGCATACTGCAGCATGTATCAGAATTCACCTTTGGAAGAGAAGAAGAGACTCCTTTCTGAAAAGAAACTTTGTTTCAACTGCCTTGGCCAACATCAAGTAAAAGACAGCCCATCAAACCACACATGCAGCAAATGCAATCAGCATCATCGCACAACTCTACACGACGAACAACGAACACAAAGAACAGCAAAGTTTAATCCAAACCAGCGACCGAATCAAGTCAACCATCTTGCCAGCCAAAAGAAGATATCAAAAATCAACAGCCCATTGCTGCTACTTTTACCAGTAACATTACGTCACCGCAACATATACCTTAATGTATACGCTTTTCTTGATACAGGAAATATAAATAGCTACATATCGCAACCGAAAGCAGCATGTCTTCAACAGGAGGAAACTAACCATCAGGAACAACTGCTAATTGGAGGTTTCTTCAACTCGCAAACGATAGAGGCTAAAGACAGTGGATATTACAGTTCATTCATTTGGATATAACACTTAAGCGTTTGAACTAACTAATGTTTTGTTCAAAGAGAACATCAACTTGAATGCAGCGGAGCCCGAAAAGTTGAACGAAATCTGCAGCCAAAACGACCACCTTAAGGATATATGTTTGCCGGACTTCAGCATCAACGACGTAGCCCTAGTGATTGGAACGGACAATATTGACATCATCAGCCCAAAGACCATCATCAAAGGAAATCAAAAGGTTCCTCGAGCAGTCCTTAGAGCCCTAGGATGGACAAAAGCAGTACCAAACAACGACACTGGATACTTCTCAAGCCACCAAGCCACAGCCACTCCAATACAGATATCAACTGACGAGACACAAATCTCGGATCTTCTCGCTTCATTCTGGCGAATGGAAACCTATGCCACATCACCTGAAACAACGATGTCATCAGAGGAAAGACACGCTATGCAAACACTTCGGAAAACCATACGATAACCGCTATCAACTTGGACTTCTGTGGAAACCAAATGCAAATCTTCCCAACAACTATAAAGCAGCAATTGCCCAATACAACCGGATGAAAATACAACTTAACAAGAATTCAGAAAAGTTGGCTCTCTACCAAAATACAATTGACCAGGATCTCAGCAAGCACTACATACGGAAATTAGAGCCAAAATGCCTTCGACAGGATGGATTTTACCTGAACATGGTGTAATCAATCCAAACAAGCCAGGAAAACTTCGCCGTTTCCAATGCCAAATCCAAATTTAAAGTAGTTTGTCTGAATGATATGCTTCTCACTGGACCTGACTTGCTCTGCAATCTACTAGGAGTAGTTACCCGATTTCGCGAAGGAAAGCATCCCATCACTGCCGACATTGAAGGGATGTATATGCAGGTTTCTGTTAACCCCGAAGACAGAAAATTTCTTCGTTTCCTCTGGGGAGCGGAAGAGCCCGAATTTTTTGAGTACACTCGATTCGTCTTTGGAGCCAAATGTTCTCCTACTTGTGCAATTTACGCATTAAGAACTTGCGCAGACAACAATGCTGAAAGCCATCCCCACATCAAAAAACTTGTCTACGAGAACTTCTACATGGACGACTTCTTCGAAGCCACCGACGACATCGACACCGCAGTGAAAATCATAGAAGACCTTGGACACGTACTACAACAAAGAAGCTTCAACCTGACAAAGTGGATCACTACGGATCATAGAATTCTGCAAACAATACCAGAAGAACATAGATCCATCACCATAGACGAAATCAAGGACCACAAAATCTTCAAGCGAATCCTCGGAATACGATGGAGAGTAAGTAACGATACACTCAGCTTCACTACTGACAAACTACACGAACTCGCAACCTACACAATGGAACCTACTTCGCACAGCTTCCTCAATTTTTGCCCAATTGGAATAACGGCACCTATTACGATACGACTACGAATAATCCAGCAAGCAATTTGGAGAAAAGGAATGAAGTGGGATAACCAAATTACACGAGAAATGATACCTGAACTGTTTGAGCTTCTCGACGAGAGAAAAGATCTACAGACAGTGGAAACACCCCGACACTATTTTGGATACAGCTACGACAACATCGCTCTTCACGTTTTTTCAGATGCCTCCTACAGCGCCCTAGCAGCAGTCGCTTATTTTGTAAACAGCAAGAGTGCCACTCGGCAAATCTGCAGCGCCTTTGTTCTAGGAAAAGCTCGAGTTGCTCCTCTAAAACAACACACAATAGCTAAATTGGAACTACAAGCCGCAGTTTTTGGTGCTCGCCTCGCAAAGTTCATTCGCAGAGAACAAAGGCTTGTCGTCAACTCTACGCATATGTGGACAGACAGCACAACAGCGCTTCAATGGATACAGGGATCTGATAAACCACAACAAATTTTTGTTCACAGAGTTGCAGAAATTTCAGAAAGCACCCAAGCGAGTCAATGGAATCTTTGCCCAGGACCCCTAAACCCAGCAGACGACGGAACCCGTGGAATACCCTTATCAGAATTCAGTAACAAGTCAAGATGGTTCACCGGACCAAAATTCATATGTGAACTAGAATGCAACTGGCCAAAGCTACAGTTAATCGACGCCAATACGGATACCTTGCAACTCAACGATCAAACTGGACAAATGGATGAATTAGCAACAACCCCAATGCTAGCTTTTCAAGCTTCCACCGAAAAGACAGAACAATGCTTCATCGATTACAGAAGATTCTCCAAATGTTCAAGAAATCTCAGAACAACTGCATACGTGATTCGTGCCGCCAGGATTTTTAAAGATATAGGATTACAGTCCCGCAACAAAAGCCCGACCACCGAACTGACAAGCAACAACATGATTGCCGCAAAGAATTTTATCTTCAAGCAGACGCAACGAGACAGCTTCAAATCAGAGGTCAACGCATTGACACAAAATAAACGAATCAACACAAATAGCAGACTTCGACACCTATCACCATTTCTAGACGAAGACGGACTCTTGCGAGCACGTGGACGCCTCAAGAAATCTCAATTGGACTATTGCATAAAACACCCGATTATCCTTGATGGAAACCACCCAGCACTTCACCTCTTTATAGGACAAACCCACAAAGACAACCAGCATTCGCCACGCCAGCACTTGAAAAAAATTCTTCAAAACGAGTATTAGATTCTCTGTGTTCGCGCACACATTGACAAGATCATAAAAAAACTGTGACGACAACAGGCAACTGGACTACAGCCGGAACTAGCGCCCCTACGCTCCTTCAGATTTCCAGAAGATAAACCCTTCCCGTTTCAACAAACAGGATTAGATCTCTTTGGACCGTTTGCTTCGAAAACCGCAGGAAACTACAACAAACGCTACGGCGTTATAATGACTTGCCTAACAACACGAGCCGTACATCTTGAGATGTGCCAGGACCAATCAGCCGACGCCTTCATCAATACCTTACGACGATTCTTCGCTCGCAGAGGACAACCAGTCAAAATTGTTTCTGATAATGGTACAAATTTCACCGCAGCCGACAAAGAACTCAACAGACACTTTGACGCCGATGTTACACGACAATTCTACGCCAACCATCAGATTGAATGGACCTTCAACCCTGCCTATGCTCCTCATTTCGGAGGTTATGGGAACGACTCATAAGATCAGTCAAAGACTCCTTCCATGCCATCAAAGGAAGCCAGATTCTAACAGACGACATATTCAACACCGTTCTTTGCGAAGTTGAACACTTCATGAACGCAAGACCCATCACTACAGTTTCAGCATCGCCCGATGATGTTGAAGCCCTCACCCCAAATCATTTTTTTCTCGGGAAAGCGCATGCCAGCATGCCACCTCTACACACCCAACAGCCCTCAACACTCAGTCGACAATGGAAATTTGCCCAACAACTCGCAACCCATATTTGGAAACGCTTGATGAAGGAGTTTAGCCCAACACTACTGCCAAGACAACGATGGACAAAGAAGACCCCGCTTATCAAAATAGGAAAAATTGTCTGGATTCTCCAGGATATGACGCCACGAGGACTCTGGCCAATTGGACGGATCACAGGAAACAAACCAACCGATGATGACCAGATCCGCGTTTACTTCGTCAAAATAAGAGACAAAATTGCGTCAATACCAGCCATTAGACTAGCATCTGTTAGTCCGGATCATTGCAATCAACCAGCAAACGAAGATTCACGACAATGACAGCCTCACCCCAAAGCAGCCTTGCGCCGACAACCATAGCCGATAACATCAAATGACACTTAAACGACCGTTAAGCCAGCGTTTTAAGTTTTATAAGTAGGAACTACCCCACTCCTTTTTTTAAATTTATTTTACAACTACAAAATGAGGCCGAGTGTTATATGCCAACTTGACAATTGACAACCATCTTAGATGACTTCAACTTTTCACATACAATCAGGAAAACTCCGGGAAAGAAATTGAAAACCAAAACTCAGCAAATACAAAATTGAAAAAATGCAAAACTGAATTACCAAACACATGCAACCAACTAATTTATTATCAAATCAAAGTTCAAAGCAAGAAAGACTCAAGTACATCGTGTAAACTAGAAACGATTACATTTTTGTTTTCTATTATCTCAAACAAAAAGAAACTATCACAGCCGCAGATAGAACAGAGAAGTAAGTACAGACCGTTGAACCAGATATATGAAAAACAGATACAGAGTTAAAACATTTTCCTTGTTTTTTTTCTCATCAAAATTTTCAGACCCACGTTTTTGATTGCCATACATTACAAAACTTTTCAAACGAGCTTTCAAAAAAATAGATAAAAGGGAAAGTCTTTGTCCATGAACATAATTGTTCCGACTTTCGAAGAAAACGGAATATTTATGCTCGGTGTGATTTTTTTATTCAGTCACTTTTCGCCAATCAAAATAACAGTTTTCAATTAACTTTGTCGCATTTTGAAGTTATCGACCCCCTGAATTGAAATATGAAAAGATTTTTCACCTCCGATCCTTTTAGATCAAAAATTGGGGGTTTGAAAGTTCCCAAATTGGCCATTTTCTAGAGTATTTTATGCGCGCTTTGAAGAAAATTTTCATGTTGCTAAAAACTTAACGCAAGTCATATATACGTGACAAGTTATCCCGCACAAAAAAATCACAAAATTGTTCCCAATTGAATTGAGGCTAGCTAATTGGATCGGTCGTTTTAATTTTGTACGACTCAATATTCCACATTTTGATTTTGTCCAAATTTCATAGGATATATAAAAATTTCCATTCCTCAAAAACCAATCGATATAAATTGAGGTACAGCCGGAAAATTAAGTTCGGTATCAGTCTAAATTCATTGTTTGCCAATATTTCTTTCATCAAAAGCAGTCGGAAAATTTAGAGCTTTGTTTTGTTTCGAGCAGTCTTTTTGATTCTTAAAGTTTGAAATCAACCTAAAATTCATAGTTTTTCAAGGTATCATTCATCTTTTTAGTGCTTAGGGAGACCTCGGAAAATCATTTTGGTCGACCTAAAAAACAGTCGACAAAATTCATTTTTGAAAACCCGCACCCCTCCCTCGAGAAAATCCTAAATCCGCCCCAGCCTTTTATACAATATTTAGAGTTTCAAAAATTTCAAATTTGTGGTTTTGAAAACATTTGACTCAGTTTATTCAGGTCTTTTGAAGGAGAAACCCAGACATGAAACTAATCGTTCAAAGGAATCGAACTGTAATACTGTGAGGTAAAATTTGCATGAAAAATTGATAAAAGGTGGCATTCACCCATAAAGAAGAGATGTAAGTTCTAATACAACATACTTGGCAACGCATTTGCTTCGCTTACCAAATTTACGATTTAGTTATCTCTCAAAAACATATATTGACAGTGCGCGCATCGAAATGCGCGCCTCTTGATGTGCCTCTTGATGCGATCGCCTGTGTTCCCAAATTCATGCTGGGTTCCTTGAGACGAGTTCCAAGACACCCTCATGTCTTGGCGTGAAACGAGGTGAGTTGGCACGTACCTGGCGAGAACAGAAGCAACTGATTAAGAATATGGTCATGATTGTATGTTCATGCGTGTTTTTGGGTTTTTCATAGAAAAAAGCACATCATGACAATAGGCAAAAGCACATCAAGGCAAAAAGCCGATCTCAAGACCGGTAGATAAATTTAAGTTTCGACAATTTTCTTTTAATGCAAGCAAGGCAAAAATTAACCATGTTCAAACATATTTATGAGTGGATTAAGGTATATTCTTTCGGGTAGATCAATGCGCAGGAGTTTTGCGGTCACAGAATGCAAGTTGATCAGAGCAACACGATTAGATTGCTCCACTTGGTGGAAGGAAAAAATTGGCAGATCGACGGTTTTCGCGCACTGATGTGATTCCACTATCGTTAAATGTTGATCAACATTTTTTCGGGACAGCCGCCAATAAAGAATTGTGTTTGACCACATTGCGGTGCATCATTCTTTAGAAACGTAACGTAACTGTTGACGGCACTAGAATGGAAAACCGAGACCAGCTCAAAATTAGCAAACTTCGCCTTGCTGTAGAATGGCGTCGCATTGCTGTAGAACGGCGTAATTTCATTTCTGAATTGCAGAAGCAACCTTGACTTATCCTAAACAATTCTGTAAAAAAGTTTTGAAGTGTTTAGAAATTGATGGCAGAGATCTGCAAGCGAGTCTTCTGTTACGATTTTTTTTTCAAAGTTTCTTTGTTCCTATGGTACCTCTCTATAACAAAAGGAAGGATATTCAAAGTTCCAGTGAATTTTGACTTCAGAAGGTAATCAGCTAATCATCAGCGATCCAGAGAGGCCTAAAGTTTCTAACTTGCCATGCAAGGTGATTTATACTGTGAACGTTGGGCGAAAAAACATTTTCACCATATGCATCTTCCATCTGTTTCAAAAACAGTTGTGCTAAAGTATCTGCCGAATCAACATACTTACTGGACATCATCAGTAAACGGATTGTGTAACTAAAAAATGAAAAATCGTTCGAAAAACTCTTAGGTGCTTTTTCTTTTAACAAGAGCGGGCCAATGTACAGGAGCCAGACCTTGAATTCGTTTGCTTTGAAATGTTCTAAGTCAGACCATGGTCGTACGCTTCTTTTGAAATCTTTTGTTAGCTGAAACAATTTCAGTTAAAGGCTCAACTCAGTCTAAGTTTCTTTGAAAAACTAAAATAGTTACCTCGATTGATGCAGCCAAGTCGTCTGGGTCTAGGTCTTTCTTCTCTATGGTTGCAGTTTTCCTTACTACGAAACCAAGTAAGACTTTTGAAAGAGCGAGATTGACTTGGTGCGTACTGTCAACTGCAGCTGTCAATGATAAACCGTTTAAAATTGCTGAAAGTTTAGTTGACCCTTTAACTCCTTTATTGGGCTTATTTGTAAGATTCACTTCTTGTAGAAATCTATGATGCGTGCCACTATCCCTCATTTTAAAGGTTCTGTTTGAATAAAATTGAACGCTTTCTTTGAAGTTTGATTCAGCATAACACAGCGTGCATCCAAATTTTGCTCTAAGGTGGTAATGTTGAGCATAGCTGATGTTGCTGGCATATCCTAAATTAAGATTTTGACGCAAAAAATCAAGCGGTAGGTGCGTCCTTGAAAACTGATTGAGCACTCAGTTGTCTGAAGCTTTGTTTGCAGTTCCTTAAACATAAAAAAACGTTGAAACCTGAAAAAATGCTGAGATTGTTCGAAAGTCGAAATTTTTTCAGCAAGACTGACGATTTCAAAATGAAAATTGCAGTACATTTTTTTGCTTTTAATTGTTGACTTTTATTTTGTAGAATATCTCACCTGAGAAGGCTCATTCCAGTCTGGTTTGTTCTCTCCATACGACAGTGTCGCGAGTGTGATGTTTTTATTCATGCACCGTTTCATGGGGGGGGGGAGGAGATCGGCAATGGCCAGCCAAACTGGCCAAAGTGACTTCGCATTACAGTTGAAGGTATCCATGCCGTCTGAGTTTAGAAGCAAGTGGACTGTCAATATCTGCAAAAAGTGATTAAAGGGGTTTCCAATTTTAGACCGGCATTTCCCTCACGAGTTGTTGAGAATTGAAAAATTTCTCTGATGTTTGAAATCACAATGTCCCTCAACTCAGATACAAAATCGAGCTGCCATCGTTTTCCTAGCCCCGAACTTCTAACAAATGACCCTTCGGTGGCGTTCACCACATGGTACTAGCGCTTTAATGCCTTGAAACTGGGAACATCGCTTTCGGGAAACGCTGTCCGAATCAGTTTGAACCAATTAATTGCTTACTCTTGAAGTAAACTGAAAAGTACGTTTATTAGGATTTAACACTCGCAACAAATGAAACACATTTTAAACTCATTTAAATTAAATGAAAACGTTTCGTAAGCATTTCTGATATATTGAAAGAATCTCGGAAAATAATGCTTGTCATACAATTATCATATATGGAAATTGTATGATAAGCAATTTTTAGCTCCAATCTAATTTTTTTTCGAAACGGAAGTGCTCTCAGTATAGCAAAAATTGCACTAAACGAATTAAAACTTGATTACAAGCGGTTTTATTAGTTTTTTTTTAGTTTTTATTGTTGTGGAAAAACGCTCATCATACAATTTTAATGCATGGAAATTGTTTGACAAACATTTTTTTCCGAAAAAATCTAGTTCAATCGTCAGACTGTTTAATTGGTGCACATAGCCTCAAAACTTATTGCAAAGTTTTTTCCAATGATTTTTAGAAATTGTATGCAGGTTGTTTGACTAGCATTTTTGCATACATTCGATGTATGGAATTGTATGATAACGATTTTCGGTTTATGGAGGTCAACCCGGGTTACTAGCGCGAAATATATCATGCGTTTATTGTCCCAAATTGTCCCAAATGGCAATCTTTAAACTCCTAAAACCTTACGAAAAATGATCACAGGTGAAATATTTTTTTCCAATTTAAGCTTAGGACAGTAATACTTTTGTACAAAAATACAAAAAGTTGCGTCAAACTGGATAGTTAAAAAAAAACGAAATTTATCTGAAGAAGAAAACCACCCCGATTACAAATATTCCGTTATTTTCGTCACAAAAGTCGGAACAATACTGCTTGTATCAAAATATTGTAAGCCTCAATACTTGTTCCTCTTTTAAAAATCTAACAAAACTTCTCAACTTCCAAAATGAACAAAATTTTCAACATTTTAAGAAATTGTTTTCCTGCACACACTTGTTTAAGTATACCAAAGGACAATTTTCGTGTCTGGTAAAGGCATTTTTTGCATTAATCAAACAAATTTGGAATCTTGTAAAGCCGGGAGGTTAACTCGACGCATACTCTACGCGTTGATGGAAAAGCAAAAATTCCGCCGCAACAAGGATCTCAAAACCCTTTCGAGATCTGTTTTTCGTTTTCTAAAATTTTTCAATGAAAAAAGTTTGCTTGAGACAAAAAACCTGCAGAAACGAATATTAAAAAATGAAATTATAGAAGAATGAAGAACAAAATAACCCCGAGCATTTGAATCCCGTGACTTTCAAAACACAGAATGAAGGCTAGTTGTAAACACTTGATGAAATGATGTCACCGTCTGAGCACATAACTTTAAAAAAGAGCGTTACGAGAAATTGATTTTTTTTTCACATTACGCCACGTCAATTCGCAGCCTAAATTTAATTTATACTAATTGACTCTAACAGAAACAAAGCAGTTCGCTTTGAGGCAAAGCCTTGAATGTTCCGACTGTCTTTGAAATAGTATGGAGTAGTGTTCGCTTTAAAAAAATATTAAAATTTCAAAACAAAAACTTGCAAGACCAAACTGTGCGTTTTGTATAATGAAAGCGTGTTCCGCAACATTGCTCTTGTTCGTTGATCTTCTCTGCTAAATTGATTTCCACTCACAAATTGCTAAAACAAATAGCCGCAAAAACAGGCGAGATTGCAAAATTCGCAACGAAATTTGCGGAATCCGGATCAGTTTATGGGATTCACAAAAAAAAAAACATTTTACAATTATATGTGTGGTGAAACTTGGCTTATGCCAATCCACATCAGTAACCGGAATCCGCAAAATGCATGTGGATTCTGCAAATTGTAGAGCGGAGTCTGCAAATAACATATATAGTAGCGTCTTTAATCTAAACCTTTTCGTTTCAGTGAGTTTTCACCAATCCGCTGATGGGGGTCAACAGCGAGTTCAACCTCTTTCACTGCCAACAATTGAGTCATGGCACCAAATTTTCGATCCCAGTTCCTGCCAACTTACCCTCAAACGTTCGATCTCAATTGCTGCCAGCTTAATATTCAATTAAAGTAAATTCATTCTAATTTAGCGTTTGTTGCAATATTACCAATTTACAACAGAAAAGAACAAAAAAGGACAATTTGAATCAATGACGATATGAATACTACAACGTAATTAGGTCAGAGTTTAGAGAGTTGAGTTAGAGTTTGAGTTTAAAGTCTTATGTGCGGATAATGCAAATTACACAAACCGGTTAAAGTTTTCCAAATTGTTGATGGTGAGTTTTCAAAGCCGAAGCATTTTGTTTGTGACATTCAAGAACAAATGAGGGTCCAATTTGGTTCTCAGCCCGCTAATCCCAAATCCCAAAGAAAGACTTTGTTTGGTGGTATATGGTGCTGTGTTTTCAAAACTATGTTACCAAAAACGCTTTCTGGGAAAACCACTTCAAATACTAAAGCACACATCCACTATTTAGAGGACCAACGCTATAAGATTTGTTGAAGGATTCCGCTGACAATTGTAAAGTTCTTGATTTCAATTCCGCATTTGCTAGATATTAACTTTAGCTTTAGTTTTTAATTGTTGATACGCCAAAACTGGTTTAGTTCAGTTTAATAATCCAAATTGCGGAATCTGCCTACAATTTGCGGCATCCACTCTCATTTTCGGAGTGCGCTTACAAATTTTGCGGATTCCACTTATACCATTTTTCAGAATCCGCTGACAGTTGTTGAGTCCAGAACAAACTAGCTATGCAGAATCACCTGATACAGAATCAGCAGCAGACGAAGTTTTAAAATTGCGAATTTTTAAAATTGAAATGTTCTTAAAAACAAATCAAAACAAACCAAGCATCTAATTTTGATGAATTCCGCCACAATTTAGGGAAATTTCTCTGGACCAAATTACCATCCTCAAAACCGTCAACATCCCCTTTCACGCAATCAGAATAATGAAGCGTTTTGCAAATTCAAAAGTCATAAAAAAATGTTTTCAGGCTAATAATTTGACAAATACAAAGTAAAATACAATTTACAAAGCTTGAGAAAACGTATTTATGTTAAAAATGGTCCGTTTTCAAACGACCTCGAGCGGAGTTTTTTTTCAATTAATTTAAACAAAAATTAGCAAAAAAAAGGAAAAAAAAGGACCAAGGAGGGTTTTTCAGTTTTTGCCAAAAACACCCACCAAAACAACTTTAATGTCTGGGCTGGATTATATTTCATTTTAACTTGATTTATCTTGGCAGGGTGATCAATTGTGTCATGAGAAGTTATAATGATTTCTCGTTTCATCGAGGATGCTAATTTGCGAAGAAAACGGAATATTTATGCTCGGTGTGGTTTTTTTTATTCAGTCTCTTTTCACCGATCAAAATAATAATTTTCAACAAAATTTTTTTATACCCCATTGAAGATATTGACTTCTTGAGTTCAAAAGTAAGAAGATATTTCAACTCTTTAATTTCTAACAATTATTTTTTTTAAATTTCTGGTGGTTTGAAAATTGACTAACTTGCCATGTTCTGGAATAAATTATACGCGCTTTGAAAAGTTTATTCCTAATGCTGAGAGCGTAACACGAATTATTTATGCGTGGTGAATTATCCCGCTCATCAAAATCGTTCCAAACTGAATTGAGGTTAGCTAATCGGTGGTAGTATCAATTTCGTACACTTTGATGTTGTCCGGAATGTATAGGTTTTCATTATTTTATTTTCCCAAAAACTATTGGATATGAATTGAGGGACAGTCAGAAAATTCAGGGCTTTGCCCTGATATACGAGCAGTCTTGTTTGAAAGCTATAGCCAGTTTGATTTCCGAGCCACGCATTACCAGCGCCAGGTCAAAACATACTGTCGCCAAAAGTAGAACTTAAGAGTCGACAAAATTGGCTCTCGTTTATTCTTCCGACTTTTGAAAAAAGTGAGGATATTCAAGCTTGGCGTGTTTTTTTATTCAGCTTTCATTTCAAAAAGAAATTAAACAGCGAGTGGGTTGATCGTGGATTCTTTTTTGTGTCCGTAAATTTGCTTTAAGTTTGGTTGGAACCCTGCTCGGTAATTTTTTTTCAAATCCCGAGTTTTCCTGGACTCATAATTGCTGCAAATTGAAATGAGGCATATAAAATTGTAATTATAACTCTGTGAGGGAGTAAAATTTCGGTACACAAAAATTGCGACATCTTGACAGTCAAAATGCGTTGTTTCTCTGTTGACCAGTTAAGAAACAGTCGCGACATTCAGAGCTTTGTCCTAAAATGGGAGC
>NC_087064.1:49500803-49714803 GCF_963678635.1 Symsagittifera roscoffensis | reverse complement strand
AACATTCTGATCGTTATGTTTAAAACTATTATTATTAATATAATGGGCGGATTTAGGGCGGGCGTGGCAAAAAGCGACCCGCTCACCACACAAAAGGTCCCCCTGTTTCTACTGTTTTACCACGCCATAAATTTTTTCGAACGACCATTACTTTTTCTCAAGGTGCCTTTTGCCGCAAATGTGTATATATTTTGAGAGGGAGCGCGCACTGAAAAAACACCACTTGTGGGTCAAGGAAACCTTCCAAAAATGCCCAAAAATGGCGCAGAAAATTTTGTTAAAAATGGTCTGAATAAATCGCTCGAAACAATATAGCATATTGCGTTATGTACGAGGTACTATTATTCATATATTCATAATTTCAGATAAGGTACACCGTCTGTTCGTCACGCTATCTTAATTTCGGCCGGATAGATTCGTGCAACTTCTTAGTCTAATACCAATCTTAATCTTTCTCTTATATCTCCTACTCTCAATAGATCTAGTGTATACTGGTATTTACGAGTTAGTTCTTTGAGTTTAACTACAAGGAGAACAACTGTAGTCTAAGATTTATTCAAATTGTTCTGGTGCTGAAACTACAAGTGTTTCAGCACTTACAAATAGTGTCAAGGTTGGTGATGGAACATGATTGGTTAGTTAGTAATATTTTATAGAGATAGATTTATCAATAATATAGTTGGTTTACAAAAGCTAGTTTAGAACTGGTTCCACCCTTCCGGGGCTTAGAGAGTTTTTAGCTTTTAAATTTTTATTGTAGTGAAGGACAGGTGAGATTTTCTTTCAGAGATTTGAGCAGTGACTTCTTGAAGAGAGGAGAGATATAGTTGTTTGGGTAGAGAGAAGAAGTTCGTTTGTTCGTGTTCCACAGATCGTTGCAGTGATGTGTTCATTTCGTTACGCTTAGAGCGAGGCTATGTGCAAGATGAAATTTGACTTTTCAGTGTGAAAAGCCAAGCGACTAGGATCGGTAAGTGAGATCAACATCCAGTTGGCCATTGGTCTGTTTCAATGATTTTCCTTTGCTGCCATGTTGAGTCCATACTTTAAATCCTTTGAGGGTAGTGACTACGGCAACAAACCTAATGGATTTGCCACTCTAGAGTTGGAATGTAATTGAGTTTTCGTCTCGTTTTGCGGCTCGTTCCTTTGGCTCTAGGAAATCTTTTACATCATAATTCATTTATAATTCTACATCTTGTTAGTGAGGTCAGTTTCTAGTTAATATTGGTTTTTTTTTGCAAAAGCGTTTTTATTTTAGTTCGGTTATTTCAAAGAGTCGCTCACCTTAGAACAGCTCTCGTCAAAAAGAGATTGTGCGTCACAAACCGTGGTTGAAGCGCGGTGGGTTAAGCCGTCTATAGAGCATGTTCAGTACGTCCCTCTCGTTGGTGAGGCCAGGTGTATACTTTTATCTTTTCTTTGGGCAGAGTCTCTTTTTGTGTTTAACCTTTTTTTCATTTTTATCAGGTGTTGTCTCTTTTTTATTTTAATTGTGTCTTTTTCTCAAAAGAGAATATTGTAATTTGGGTTTGTCTTTTGACTTTTTAGTTTTTTACTTGAGTTCAAAAAAATTTGAATGTGAGTTTCCACAGAATTATTTATCCAGTTTTAATCTGGGTTGAATCCGGCTGGGGTACCGAGGGACTTTCTTTCTTATTTATGCTATTAGCTTGTGGTTTTGTGGTGTTAGTAAGCAGCGTTGATTACTTTAAGCTTTCTCAAATAACTCCTTCTAACCGGGTTAAAGGAAAGTTTGAAACTTGTGAAAAAAGTTAGAGTTGTTATCAGTTACTTTTGAAACTAGAATTTGTTTTATTAAACAATTCTTAGTGGGCGAGCTTACGAGTTTATGGAAAGAGTGTGTAAGTTGTGGGCGAGTAAAGAGAGGTTTTATATTTATAAAGGAAGCGTTTCATAAACAAACTAGCTTTCTTTTGCTTTATTTGCAACTTTTGTGAATTTTCTGCTCTAATTATTTAATTTTACTACCGAGTTATTAGTATACCGCTGTTAAATGAAACTTTATTGCTTTAATTTTTTTTACTTTATTTGTTAAACAAGACTTTGGAAGCTCTAGAAAATAGTGCACATTTTTTTATTTTGCGTTTTGTTCGGTTTTATATGAAAAATCGGTGAAATATATAAGAGGAAAGTGGGACAATTGTAAAGAATGGTGAATGTTTTCATTTATTTGTTAGCTGAAACTTTTAATTGTACTTACAAAGGGTTGTCTTCATCAAAAAATCCATTTGGCAACTTGATGCGAATTGTGTCAGATGATTTGAAAAAATTCGCAAATAAGCGGATGATGGTTTTAGTTTGAAGCAGAGGCCAGAGCAGCTCTAGCGCTCGGGTGGTATTTAGTTCTTCATTATTAAGTGAAAATTCTTGCGATGTGTTTTGGATTAAATTATACAATTAATGGTTATATTAAATATTATTTATGTATTCTAGTTTGAAGCTTTCAATGGGCTGTATATATTCGTGGATGAAAATTAGTGGGCGGGAGTCATAAACAACGAAGGATCTGGTTAGTGGGCAGAATATATACCTTTGTCAAATGGGACCATAGTAACGGAGGATTTCGTGAATGTTAGTATTTTTCATACAATAAACAAAATTTAGGAAAAATGGTGAAGTGTATTTGTAGTTAATGATTGTGAATCTGTGTTGTGGGTTTGGTGATGGTGTGTTGGTTTCATGGTGGTGTTGAATGAATTTATAGTAGGTGTTTGTATGTGTGTCAATTTTGTGCGTAACATAACTTGATGTGAACAGTGCAAATCACGTTCCTTAGGTGTAGCGAAGTGAAAGGTTAGTGCAAAATGGTTGAATCTGGATTTGTTGAAGTATGATTCATATGCTTCAGTGTTTTTCAGTGCAGTGGTGATGATGTTGTCTAATTTTTTATCAGTGCTATCTATGTTAAATACGTATTCTTACTTATTTAAAAAAAGTTTCAGTTAATTGAGGGTTAGTATTAGGCTTATCTTCAATATCTGTAGCCTTCATATAGCGTGTAATAGCGTGGTCAAAATGATTAATGGAAAATATGTTAGCTCCTGGTTCTATATATCTGTTTAGTGTCTAATTTAGTCCTATAGTAGTGAATTGTTTCTCGTGTAATGTAGTTGATGGTTTGTGTAAACGGGATTGTAATTCGTTGTCGGCGGGCTTTTTGTATAGGGGAAGGGCTAATGAATTAGTAAAGGGGTAGTATGAGGTCCATGATAGTGTTGAAAACAGGCGATACTCATCAACGAAGTTCAGTTCGTGGTTGTTGGTGGTCTGGTAGTAAGTATATTGCGGGAAAAACGTCAAGTTGTATTTTAAGAATTTTTTAGTGTTAGTATGGAGTAGATGAAGGAAAAATAGTCGGGCTGGTCGTAGGGTGGCTGATTAGTTAGGATTGTGCATTGGAATGCTTACATTTGAAAACTTTCAGAGGTTGATATGCCGATGAACTGTAAGTGTATTAAAACTTTAAAGTTGTTGTTGCAGTGTGATGAAGTTATCTAATTCATGCTCTAGTTCGTTGGTGACGGGGCTAGGTGGGTCGGGCTGATCGCTGGTCATTGAAGAAAGAATGGGAGTGACGTCAGTATAGTAAGAGGGGGCTGGGGAGGGTTCATTGAGACGTTGGAAAGTAAGGGACTGGAAGGGGGGTTGCAAAAAGTGGACAGGTTGGGTTTGGATTCTTGGAATTCGTCTAGGGTACCTATGTTGGAATTATTGAAATGAAAAACTGTGTTAAAATGTGTTAAAAATGGTTTGTGTGGAGTCATCGGAATCCAAGCGTGGTGATTTGGTGGTGAATTTGGGTAAGGGAGAAAAAGTCAGGTCAAAAAGGGAAATACGAGAGGAGTGAATTTGGAGGCTGGAGGAGTAGGATAGGGAACGGTTGAGGTATCCAATCTGGCGGCTCATCGTGGGCTTAAAAAATGGTTGTTTTGATAACGGAAGTTTGTGGTATGTGTTTTTTCTACAATATGTTCATATGTGTCGTCAATATTTGGCTGGTAGAGTGCTGTATGAGATACAGGGCCTTGTGGGTAGCTATGACTTTGAGAGATGTGCTCTGTTAATGCTAGTGTGTTTCTATAATTTCGTGGTACTAAAGATAAAGGGTAGTTATTATGTAGGTTATGTAATTGTAGTGGTGCTGTAGGTGTTGGTTTTGTATTGTATTGTAAAGTATCGTATGCGTTTGGCAAAGTATCGTATGCGTTCCAAAAAACCCTGCAGATAATATACGAGCTACACTTGCTTTTTTATTTACTTGTGTTGAAGATTCCTTTCAATGGTGAGAAGAGAAATCCAAAAAGTTAAGCCTGGAGTATTATATAGTAAATCTTTCTAGGATGTAGTAGAGCCATCCTAGAAAAAATAAAAAATAGTTTTTTAGGTTTACAAAACTAAAAATAATTTTAGGTGAAATATCTTGTGGACGGTACTTTTTACTGTTAAGATATATATAGTCTTTTATATCTTTACAATATCCGCTGTAACCCTGTGCGTAGATATCGGAGAAACCTGCGGTTTCAGCGAGTTTTCTTAAATTTTGATAAAATGAATGTCTTTGTTTTTTATCCATTTTAGTGATGAGTTCTTGAAATTGTTGTATTCGAATGTGATGTTGTATGCCTGATCTGGAGTTTAGACCTATCGAATGTAAATCTATTTTTGGGTTACGAGCGATTGCACTTATATATTCTGGTGAGAAGTTTTTTAAACGTGGTATGAGAGTAGAGTATGGAGTTAAGAGATAATATTTATCCTCGTTTGGGTTTAGCTGTACTACATTGTGGCTATTTTCAGATCCACATTGGACAGCTGTATCCCAAAAACATGTGCGTCTTGAAAGTGTATCTACAACATCTACTTTAAATTTGTTGAGTATTGGGATTTTTTTTATAATATTGCTCATTTTCAAAAACGTATAATGATGATACTTTTTCAGTACATGTGTAGTACCAGAGATTGTTTCCATAGTCAAGGAAATTTGATCTATTGCCTGATAATAGATATCCTGCATAGGGTATTTTCAATACTACTAAAACAATTGAGTGTAATATTTGTGTACATTCGAGTTCACATAGGTGACGAGATGTTTCTCGTTCGGATAATGACATTTCTTGAGAAGTTCTACTTATTCTGTATTCCAGTTTCATATCTTGCTGTATATCATAGTATCATAGTAGATTGCACCAAAACTACTCATGAGTGAACACTCTTGTAAACCTTTGCTATCTTATCTTGTGGGCGAAGTTTTCAGCCAGGGTTTTCTGGGTTTTTCAGATCTTTTTAGTCCTGGATCTTTTATAGGGGTTGGTGATTGAACCAACGTTTGAGGTCGTTAGCCAATTTAAGTTATGAGGTGGGAAGAACAAATTTGTTCTGATTGATCCAAGCAAGGCTTTGATGATTAGATAATACAAGTGAAAATGAATTCTATTTAGATTAAATTAAAAATCCAAGGGAAACCTGATGATATGTTTTGCAATGAAACGTGATTTTTTGAAAAGCAAGGATAGGCCTTGATAAAATTTTATTTTAAAACTTAAGTTAAATAAAGTTTTGAAAACTAGAATTTGATTGATATTAGTTTCGAATAATTTTGGTTATGTTTTAGGTGATAAAGCTGGGATGAAGAAAAAATGGTTTCTTGAGAAGCAAGAAATTTCTTATAAATTTCGTAAAACTTACATTATAATTTTGTACTAACTAATTTTTGTAATATTTTATTTGGAAACAGATGATTTGGAAGGGAGTGATTTGTGCATCTTTTCATCAGTCGTTATCTTTTTGTACAAAAGGCTATAGAGCACCAAGTAGGTTTTTCAAGAATTTTTCTTCAAAATAATTTCATGTTAACAAATGGAAATTTAAATTCACTGCATAAAGTATTCTGAATATTCGTCCTAATATCATGTAGTAGGTCGGTCCGTCGTTTAAGTTTTCAAGTTATTTTACTGCAGATTTGGAAGGGAACGACTTGTGCATCTTTTCATCGGTCGTTATTATTTTATACAAAAGGCTCTAAAGCCAAGTAGGTTTTTGAAGAAATATTTGTAAAACAATTTTAATGTTAATAAATGAAAATTTAAATTTTTACTGCATAAAGTATTCTGAGTATTCGTCGTACTAACAAGTATTCAATACTGCTAAAACAAATGATTGTGATATTTGTGTACATTCGAGTTCACATAGGTGACGAGATGTTTCTCGTTCGGATAATGACATTTCTTGAGAAGTTCTACTTATTCTGATGTCCATTTTCATATCTTGCTGTATATCATAGAAGATTGCACCAAAACTACTCATGAGTGGAAGTTCTTGTAAACATGTGCTATCTTATCTTCTGGGCGAAGTTTTCCGCCAGGGTTTTCTGGGTTTTTCAGATCTTTTTAGTCCTGGATCTTTTATAGGGGTTGGTGAATGAACCGACGTTTGAGGTCGTTAGACAATTTAAGTTATGAGGTGGGAAGAAAAAAGTTGTTCTGATTGATCCAAGCAAAGCCTTGATGATCAGGTAATACAAGTGAAAATGAACTTAACTTAGGTTAAATTAAAGATCCAAGGGAAACCTTGATGATATGTTTTAAATTGAAACGTGTTTTTTTGAAAAGCAAGGATGGGCCTTGATAAAATTTTATTTTAAATTTTCAGTTAATAAAAGTTTTAAAAATTAGAATTTGAATGATATTAGTTTTCGAATAATTTTGGTTATGTTTTAGGTGATAATGCTGGGATGAAGAAAAAATGGTTTCTTGAGAAGCAAAAAATTTCTTTTAAACTTCGTAAAACTTACATTATAATTTTTACTAACTAATTTTTGTAATAGTTTTTTTTGGAAATAGATGATTTGGAAGGGAATGACTTGTGCATCTTTTCATCAGTCGTTAGTATTTTGTACAAAAGGCTATAGAGCACCAAGTAGGTTTTTCAAGAATTTTTCTACAAACTATTTTCATGTTAACCAATGAAAATTTAAATTCACTGCATAAAGTATTCTGAATTTTCGTCCTAATATCATGTAGTAGATCGGTCCGTCGTTTATGTTTTCAAACTATTTTACTGCAGATTTGGAAGGGAACGACTTGTGCATCTTTCCATCGGTCGCTATTTTTTTATACAAAAGGCTATGAAGCACCAAGTAGGTTTTTGAAAAAAAGATTTTATAACAAATTTCATGTTAATAAATGAAAGATTAATTTTTACTGCATAAAGTATTCTGAGTATTTGTCCTACTAACTTTTATACAAAATTGCTAATACAAATGATTGTAAAATTTGTGTACATTCGAGTTCACATTGGTGACAAGATATTTTTCGTTCGGATAATGACATTCCTTGAGAAGTTCTACTTATTCTGTATTCCAGTTTCATATCTTGCTGTATATCATAGTAGATTGCGTCAAAACTACTCATGAGTGAAAATTCTTGTAAGCTTTTGCTATCTTATCTTCTGGGCAAAGTTATCCACCAGGGTTTTCTGGGTTTTTCAGATCTTTTTAGTCCTGGATCTTTTATAAGGGTTGATGAGTGAACCGACGTTTGAGGTCGTTAGACAATTTAAGTTATGAGGTGGGAAGAAAAAAGTTGTTCTGATTAATCCAAGCAAGGCCTTGATGATCAGATAATACAAGTGAAAATGAATTCAACTTAGTTTAAAGTAAAGATCCAAGGGAAACCTTGATGATATGTTTTTGAAATGAAACGTGATTTTTTGAAAAGCAAGGATAGGCCTTGATAAAATTTCATTTTAAAACTTAAGTTAAATAAAGTTTTAAAAATTAGAATTTGAATGATATTAGTTTTCGAATAATTTTGGTTATGTTTTAGGTGATAATGCTGTGATAAAGAAAAAATGGTTTCTTGAGAAGCAAAAAATTTTTTTTAAACTTCGTAAAACTTACATTATAATTTTTACTAACTAATTTTTGTAATAGTTCTTTTGGAAATAGATGATTTGGAAGGGAATAACTTGTGCATCTTTTCATCAGTCGCTAATATTTTGTACAAAAGGCTATAGAGCACCAAGTAGGTTTTTCAAGAATTTTTCTACAAACTATTTTCATGTTAACAAATGAAAATTTAATTTCACTGCATAAAGTATTCTCAATATTCGTCCTAATATCATGTAGTAGATCGGTCCGTCGTTTATGTTTTCAAACTATTTTACTGCAGATTTGGAAGGGAACGACTTGTGCATCTTTTCATTGGTCGTTATTATTTTAAACAAAAGGCTATGAAGCACCAAGTAGGTTTTTGAAGAAATAATTTTAAAACAATTTTCATGTTAATAAATGAAAATTTAATTTTTACTGCATAAAGTATTCTGAGTATTCAGAATGGCCAAAATGCAATCTCTGCAGAATTCGAATTTTAGCAGCGAGCCTTCCGGATTGGTGATTATTAAGAATTAAGAACGTTATTGGAACTATTGAACAAAACGTGAAGGTTAAAGGATTCGGAAATTGCTAAATTTTAAATTTTCGAAGTGATTACGTAACATTTCTGAGAAACGTCAGAAACGGCCATTTTAGCAAAAAGAACTAAGAAAAACAGAACAACATTAGTTGCGCGGACGATAAGTACGAAAATTGTGAGAAAAAACAATAGCAGATTGCAGGAATAACAGAGAGCACTCTGAGTTGCAACTATTGTGTCGCTACAATAGTTGCAAGGCTGTTGCAGACAACGGTGAAGGGTGGAGGACAGCCTTCCGGATTAAGAAGAAATCAAGATTAGCGAGCTTGATTCAGTGGATTCAAGAATCCGGAAGGGTTTCGGAACTGAGACTTTTAGCCTTTTATAAAGACTTTTAGCTTCTTGTCATGTCCTGATTTGAATTTAATTAACAACTGGATTCATTTTGATAAGGATGAGAAGCTAGGAGTTGGGGGAAGGGGTTGATCCATCTTCGATGGAGATGATTATTTTTATCTACTGAACAAAAACAATAGTAATATAATAAGTAGTAGCCCTGTTTTTAGGAGTGACCTCGTGGTCTGGGGATACTGAGACCCAGCCATGAGCTCACTATTTCTGCATGTAATTAAGTTATTTTGAGTGTTTTGACCGAAGCCGAAAGCAGTAGCGTTTTGTCGACCCGATGTTAGAAAAGACCACCGAAAAGTACTGGCTTGGTTGAGACGGTGAAAAGCATGCAAAGCTCTGTTTAGACGTTAGCCAGTCGTCTTAAGACTTAGTTTTGTTTTCCGTCGATATGTATCCTCCGGGCGAATGTTACATACATGTTTTTATGGCGCTCCTGGGTGTTATTCTTTTTTAACATCATGACCGGCAGAACCGTTAACGAGCACTATGCGCCGAGCGGATGCTCACATTAACGCCCTTAATAGGCCTAAACCGCCGGGGCGGAAGGGTAGTTCGGAACGCGGAAGCCTTCCGGATTACCGTGAATAGCTTTTTAACTTAGTTAAGACCGAAAATTCACGAACCAGGAAGGGTGGGGGGTTTCGCGGTCCCGTCGTTCCCTGAGGGGTTCGTGACCAAAAACACTTAAAGATATATATAAAACCAAACAAAAAGTAGTATAGTACCCAAGAAAAACAAAAAACATAAAAAATAACCGAAAAAACCAAAAACAGTTTAAAAAAAAAGTAAAAAATCAGTAGAAATCATCCCCCCAGACAAGATGTGATCCGACTCCCCCGTTTGTTGTTGATAGATATATTTTTGTTACAGACATTTATATCAGTCAGGATCGTTACGATCAGTTTTGTAGCCCGTTTGTGAGGCTTGTACTGTAGGGTTATTTGAGCATTTAAGCACGTTAATGATAAATTGCGCTCAATCCGGAAGGGTCAGCTGATTTGCGCTCAATTCGGAAGGGTGTTGGGAGAAGACTGATCCGGCAAGCAGTACAAGGAGCAACAAGAAGGGGCTCAACGACAACAACAATTGACTGTTGGGTATCGTTAACAAGTTTTGTATCCCTTTTGGTACAAAAAGTAAAATAGTAATCTGTGGGGTGCTCGACAGTGCTGCACTGTAGTGACCCTTCACCGAACTGCGAATATCCGAGTTAAGTACCTTAATTCGGATATTAAACAAACCCGGAGGGGTATATTATTACTAATATTATTACTTACCTATTTTAATAGTCTTATATCGTTTTTCAGTGAAAACAACGAAAACAGACCGGTTTTTAGGGTCAAAATAGCGATATTTTGATCCCCCCACAAGTCGCGATTTTTGAGATATCGATAATTTTTGAAACGGAAAAAAGCGCTAAAGTAGTGTGTTACATCGTAATTGCACTACCATAATAGATAGAACCGGATAAGTTTAGTTCGGAAGTGGTTGGAACTAATTTGGAACAAAAAACCGAATTTTCGTGATTTTTGAGAAACCGAAACACTAAAAATTCAGAGAATTTTTTGAAATTTTTGAGTTAGAACAGTAAAAACAGTTGTTCGGACAACGTTCACTAGTGAATCTACAAGTTTTAAAACCCGCTAACCGAAAGCCTTCCCGGTTGCAGAGAAATCGAACTTAACTTGTTTGATTTGGTGGATTCATCAATCCGGAGGGGTACAGGTAGCATAGTTTTTGCAAATTTTTTCAACTAAAGCGTTTTAGATCGGATTTTTTGCATTGAACTAGAAGAGTATAGGCCTTCTGAGCTCGGATCAATAATTTTTAGGTCGAAAGGACCAGATTTGCGGAAAAATTAGGCGGAACCTATAAGAGGGAAATTTCTTGACTTTAAAAAAAAGACGTTTTGGTTAATAACTTTGGAACTACTAAGCATATCGAGTTGATCTTAGTACCAATAGATCAGAAATTAGCTGAGCTTACTGATAGGGACAAAAGTTTTGCACAAAAAGTAAGCGTGAAAATTTTTTTGAGATTGTTTTTAGCAAATTCCTCAATTTGGAAGAGTACACCCTTCACGTCTTATAAATTTTTTTTAGAAAAGCCCTTATACCCCTACCAAAAGGTAATAGCGGTTGAATAAAGTAACTTTACGCTGTTCTAGACGAAAATTGAAGGCTAAAGGCACAGCAAAACCTTAATCGAGCCGAAGTTAGGCAAGCGACAAGACCCTTCACCGTTAGTGTGAATTGTAAAATAAGAGGCTTAACTTCAACCCGGAAGGGTCTAGGAAAGTAGTACATACCCTTCCTAGTTAATTGAAAAAGCAAAATTGCATCGGAGAACGTATCCGGAGGGGTATAGGTTGAAAGAAGGAAATCTCCGAAAAGCTACTTTTACGGAACCGGAGGGCTCCCAATCCGGAGGGGTCAAAATTTTTTCAAGTTAGGAGTGGTCCGAATCCGGAGGGGTCTTATAGTTGCTAATTCGGAGGGGTCCAAATCCGTAGGGGTCTTGTGTTAACTAACTCGGAGGGGTCCCAATCCGGAAGGGTCTAGATTTTGTTAGTCCGGAAGGGTCCTATTTGTGCCAATCCGGAGGGGTATTATTTTATTAAAGGACTTAGGTAGGTGAAAGAAAGACTAAAGTGAGAGGTAATAGGTTATTAGCACACATGCTAGGAAACAGTGACTGCACTGGTAACTTGCCTTTCAATAAGAACCAGACCAAAACAAAACAGGTCCGAACTCGGATATTCGCGACACTAAGTCTATATTAAAAAGAGCGTGATTCATTGGTGTGGATTGTAACATAATACGTTTTTGTGAAAAGTGACTGCCCTGAGGATTTTAGTAGGTCTAGCTCGGGCAGTCCGAAGGCAGATAGGTAACACAGAACTCGGTGGGTGCAATAGACGCCCACTTGAGAAAATTACTGCCTTCAAAGTTTTGTCTGTTTGGTGCAGCACCGAGCGGGGAAAGCTTTTTCTTTGAAAGACAAGTTCGACTATTGTACTGCGACCGACTAAAAGTACATTACACATACGTTTTTTTTATAGAGATATTCATATTCTGTCATTATATATTTTTTTTGTTTTTGATTTTAAATCAACATAAACTGTGCTTGATTGGGCAGTGAGTACACTATCTTTTAAATTGACTGATAACATCATATTGTGCTAGTTTTCAAATCTTACGACCGATAATCGGTTAGTGTGAATATATTTTATACAAACTGTACTCTGAAAACATACAGGGATTCGTGGTCACTATTTAATAGAATCTTGTGAAAGTTATTGTGTTGTGTCATTGTTATTTATAGTCAAACTATAAGATCACTAGCAATCGAATTATGTGTATAGGCATTAAGAAGTGACAAATAGAGAATGAGTCTAGATAAGTCAAGGATACCAAAACGAGGTAATAGCTCTAGGAAATTCATACCTGAAAAGCAAAGAAAAACGATGACCGATCATTTTGTGGATTGGATCAAGCGATCCCGGTCCGACAAAGAGGAGACGGTTTCAGGCAGAATGGTTGAAACGAGAAGTCAGAAGACCTCAGAAGAGCGTAAAGAACTGTTAGAAGTGGAGGTCAATAGGGACCATGCCATGAACGACGACCAGGAAGTACAGGGACTGGAAGGGAGAGGCAGAAGGCTGGCGAGTGAGTCCACTCCGGTACAACAAGGCCATGATTTTGCCACTTCCACCGGGACATTGGATCGAGAGGAGATGTCGGAACTGTCCGACATCTCAACTGAAATAGCGGCAACGAGAAGATCTCCGACAGACAGCACTATGATGGCAGGCGGAACTGGGAAACAAACAACGTCGTCATCGTTCTCAGAAATAATGAAGAACACCTTCGGAAACATCTTTCCATTCACCATGGGAGGAGGCGCAGGAAACGAACGTGAATCCCAGGAGGAAGAGGATGAAGAGGAGCAAGGGGACTTTGGATCTCAAGTCAGCCTCAATAGTTAGATCCAGGAGAATGAGGCATACGTCGGAAGAGAGACTGGAACCATGGACAAATTTGGTGTAGTGACAACGATAAGCAAAGAAGCAAACACACCGGGCCAGTCAAAAGACTTCGCGATTATGACAAATTCAGAGCCACAAACTGGAGAGAGTAGAGACAGAGGGCTAGGCAACGCATTGGCGAATCCTGAGGGGGATAATGAAAAGACGTCGAGGCAGAGAGTCAAGGCCCAGATCTCCACCAGCACGAAGCTACCTGGGACCGACAGGGTTACACCGCCACTAGTTACGCCACTCGTGGATAACGGGGCAGCACTAGAAGAAGCCTTAAACAACATAGTGGAAAGTTTAGGAGAATAAAATGAACAGATGTCAATAAGGATGAGTGAACTAGAAAGAGCAGTTCACATTGAAAGAGAAAGTCTGCGGGAAGAAATAAACCGCAATAGACAGGCAGTTGGCAGTATCGAAAAACGCTTGAAAGAAAGAACGGACGAGCATATGGCGAAGAACTTGTCGCGAATGACCAGAGAGGCGGAACAGCGAGAGTTAAGCTTAAGAGACGACATGGAGAGGTTAAGAATTCAGCAAGAGCAGTCTCTTGGGACTCTTGACACAAAGATAGACGCGATGATGGAGAGGCGAACTCAGGCTATCATGGATAGGTTGGACGGGCTACTAAGCAGCAAGAGTGGACCAAAAGAAGGAAAACCGAACTCGGGAGGTCCCAGCAGGGAACCGAGGGTGAACTTCAATGAACATCAAAAGAGGAAGACGTATGGATCCACTAGAGGCAGGGGCAGTTCATCAGGCTATGCCACAAGGGGTAATGGAGCGTGGGGCCCGAACAGTAGAGCAAGTTCAACGGGGAACAGACAAACCTCTAACGAACGACCAACGCAAGGCACACATGCGACTGGGAGAAGTGATTCCGGCAACAGGGGGCATGCAAGCCCGAGGAGGAGTCATGTGGGCCAAGCGGGAAACAATCACGGCGATTCGGATTTCAGGGATGTACCGCATACAGAGCCTTTGACGAGGTGTGAGGACACTCAAGCGGGACACTCAAGGGATGCTACGGCAATGGCCACAGCATTTGAACCCCTAAACAGGTCTTTGGAGAAATTCCTGACAAAGTTATCCAGAACCAATGAACGCAGTGAGAAGTCCAGAAGAGTCTTCAAGAAATCAAGATGCTATAAAGATGAATCTGATGGCTGCATTGATACCTGGATAGAGGTAATGAAGCTGCATTTCGAGGAAGAGGACTTGTCGGAGAGACAGGAATGCAGTGCGCTCACCAGCAACTTGGAAGGGACAGCCCTGAACTGTGTCATGGCCAAGAAGCAATATCAACGTGACACTGCTGAGAAAATCTTCGAAATCTTGTTAAACCGTTTCGCATCAGGGGTACAGGGGCACCAAGCGATGATGCGCTTCGAGAAACGGAGGCAACGAGAAGATGAAACGATAGATAAGTTTCTCGACGATTTGGAGATGCTGAGAAGACGCAGCCAACCGGATGAGTCAAACCGAAGGATGAACCTGGCCGTAGCCTCAAAACTCATCGATGGTGTGAAGAATGATGAACTTCGTACGATGCTAGCAACGCATTACACACCACTATCAACCAATGCGCCAACACCGGAGGAGTTGAGGCTCAAGTCGAAAGAGTATCTTTTGCTGAAACCTCCTTCGAGATCTGGATACTACAAGAACAATTATGGCAATTTTAACAACGGACCAGCAAACCAAGGGAACAATTGGTACAAACCGAGGGATGATATGGACAAGAGACGCTCTTGTGCCAATTGCAGTTCAACGGACCATCATGTGTCAGCATGCCCAGCTTACAAACAAGGCATGAAAGCAATAGGCTTTAGCCTCGAGGACGAAGATGCGTCAGAATTGGACCATGAGGATTTCATGAGAGGAGTAATTGCGAAATTCGGACCGAGGTGTTTCTTTTGCAACTTGGAAGGTCATTTTAAATCAGATTGTCCGCAATTCTGGGATGCAGTGGCAGACATAAAGCATCCAAGACATGAAGAAGCTTTGTCAGGAGTGAAAGCCAGCAAGGCTCGACTTTTGAGTGAAGCGGAGGCACGCAGAAAGGATAAACCTCAAGAGCTGGGGGCAAAGAAAATGCAAGCGGTAACAGAGGAGACACGTGAACCGGAGCCAGCAACTGCGGCTGATGACTTCAAGATCGATTATAAGGCAGCCGTGAGGGATGCTCTAAATAGAGTGCAGCAGGAACTGGTGACGAAAGAGATCGAACAAAAGGTGAAACTTGAACTGGAAAATGAGAAACTTCAGGAGCAACTGAATACCTTCGAAGCAACGGAGTTCGAAGAAACGAAAGCACCAAGCAGTTTGAGCATGAAACTTAATGTGATCTCCGGTCAGAGGTTCGGCATGGTGCCGCAAGGAAGCAAGATACAGTCGATAATCTCAGTGCCTGGACACCAGGTAATAAGAAATCTGAGTGAACCATCCGAGTTCACTTTGATGCATTTGGACACATATGCAGATTATCTGAAGCAGGTGGAGCCACGCAACGAGTCGAGAGCCGTGCGAGCACTACTAACGACGGGTGGCCCTCGCATGAAGAAACTTCATGGACGCTACCTAGAGGTCTATGGGCCGTATCAAGTGATGCTGAACGTGGATGGAATCAGTATCTACACCAGGACTTATGTAACAACAGATGATGACCAAATGGGGCAGATCTATTTGGGTGAAGAGGAACTCAAAGTCCGCAGGATAGGCCATGACGCCATGATGGAACAAGACGCAGTACACATTGGGTATGAAGCAGATGTGACCGCACATCTGCTTGACACCAACGGAACAAAACTCGGAGTCACAGGGCTTCTGGACACAGGAGCGGTAGTGAGTGTGATGCCGATAAAAACTTGGGAAAGAATGGGCTTCACGCGGGAAGATCTAATTCCAACGAATCCTCGATTGGCCGCCGCCAATCGAGGAGCTATCTACGTGGCCGGAAGAACACCAATAACGGTCCTCCACATGGGAGGACGGGATCTTTGGATGAGCTTCCTGGTGGTAGAGAATCTGGACGACGCCGACCAATTCATCTTGGGCAGAGATTTTGTCAGGAATTTTGACGTGATGATTGACTTGAACAACGGTCTGATACGGATTAGAAACCCGGACCGAAAGTATGTTAAGAGACCTAATTATTAGGATAATAACAGACGAAAACAAGGTACCAATTTTTTTGGATAGAAAAGTAAAATTACAACCAGGACAGGCTGTGGTAGCAATTTTTAGAATGAGAAATTTGAATTCGTTAAGTGATAGTGTAAACAGGTTTGCTTAGTACCGAATCCAAATAGTCAGAGTTCGGTGATTTTAGGCCGGAGCTTCTCGGTAACGCGAAACGGACTGTGTGTCAGTGTGTTGTTGAACACACTGGACACCACGGTTTCAATCCAGCGTGGAAAGAAGCTTGGCTACGCTTTGCCGATGAGGACCGACTATGAGGAGACACAAAACTTGAAGAGATATAGTGTGAAAGACTGTCCTTATCATGCCAATAAAGATAAAATTTTAAAGAGGATTAATGAATTAAAATCTATTCATAAATTGTTTTCAATGAAATCCGAAACGGACGACGGCTTATCAAGCTGCTCGAATTTTCCGGAACGCCCCTCGTCATATGAACGAGAATCTGACAAACCGGTTTTGCCAGAGATAGAACATTTAAAAGGGAAAATAGGTGAGGGAGATTTCGAAAAATTGCGGGACCTCCTAAATCGGAACGCAGATGTATTTTCAAAACATAAGGCGGATATCAGTTGCTGTAATTTCGTCGAACACGAAATCGAATTAGAAGAGGGCGCCGTTCCCCATAGGGAAGGCGCAAGGCGAATGACGCCACACAAATCGGAAGCGTGCCGAGCGGAAATAGAAATGTTGCTTGAATACGACATGATAGAACCCTCGAAATTGCCATGGGCTTGCGGGGTAGTAATGGCGAAAAAGAAAGGGGGGCAGCTTAGATTTTGTTGCGACTTTCGTTACTTGAACGCGGTAACGATAAAAGATGCGTACCCGATACCGCGAATAGACTAGAGCTTATCTAAGCTTGGTGATGCCAAGTTCTTCACCACATTGGACTTAGGTTCTGCCTTCTGGCAGGTCCCTCTGCGGAAGAAGGACAGAGAGAAAACAGGATTCGCGTGCGAATTGGGATTGTACCAGTGGAAGAGGATGCCCTTCGGCTTGTGCAATGCAACGGCCCATTTTCAAAGACTGATGGCTCAGGCTTTGACGAGAGTGACCAAGAAGTACGGGAATCTCGTGATGTGTTATGTGGATGACGTAGTCATAGCGACACCGACCCTGGAAGACCACATTGATAGGCTCGATGAGGTCTTTGGATGCATGAAAAGAGCTGGCTTGAAGTGCAAACCATCGAAATGTGAAATCCTTAGGGATTCGATTAAGTACCTAGGAAGAATGGTGGATAGGCATGGTGTGAGGCCGGACCCGGAAGCAGTGGAAGCAGTGTTGATATGGAAGGCCCCCAGAACGGACACACAGCTCCTGAGCTTCCTAGGGTTTGCCAATTACTACCGAGAATTCATAAGAGGATACGCGGACAAGGTGTATCCGATGCAGAAGCTGATGCGCAACAAGGGGAAAAAGTTCGAATGGAACGATGAGGCACAGGTTGCTTTCGAGAACATAAAACGGGAACTGTGCGAAGCGCCAGTGCTGGGCATGCCTACAGAAAAGGGCATGTATGTTCTCGACACAGACGCATCTGTGGTAGCCATCTCAGGAATCTTGCATCAAAAGCAAGAATGGAACGAAAGAACAGTTCTTTGTCCCATTGCATACGGCAGCAAGGTCTTGAGTGACACAGAGATGAAATATGGCGCACCAAAAGCAGAAATGTTTGCAGTAGTCACCTTCGTGGAAAAGTACCGTGCATACTTGGGGAGCGCTCCCTTCAAGTTACGCGTGGACAACAGAGCATTATCCTGGTTGAACACCTACTCGATGGATCAGAGTTATATTGGTAGATGGATAGTCAGATTGGATGGCTACCATATGATAATCGAACATAGGATGCGTGATAAACACCAGAATGCTGACAGCCTCAGCAAGAAAACTGAGCTTTATGAAAGATTGGAACAGAAGCAGGCCAATCAGGCGGAAATAAAGGAGGGATTCTCGTTTCTGGACAAAGAAACTTATGAAGCGCTTCCCTTAACGAGATGGTTGGATAAGTCTGGACATCCATTTCCAGGGCACCCTGAGTTACCTGTAGAAAAAGCGGCCGAGATAAAGATCCTTTCCAAGGAGGACCCAGTCCCCTTGGATCTGTTGCTGCGCTCGAACCTGTTCCAGCAAGAACTCTCTCGCATGAACATAAAGTGCAAGTCACACCGCAAGTGATGCGGATGCTGGGTGGATTGTTAGAAAGAGAAGTGACCAGAGATGACCCCGAGTGGACAGCAGCAGTGACATCGCTAACAGTTAGTGAGAAGGTGAAGATCATACCGTCCAGACGACAGCACGAAGAGAACGAGAGGGATTGTAGGAAGATAGTTCAGCAACTAGTATCCTCAATACCCCAAGAGATTTTAACCAGTACTTCTTACGGACAGAAAGAACAGGGGAGCAGCAAGCGAACGAAAACCGTCACCTTCGTGGACCAGGATGAGGAAGGTAAAAAGGTAGAACAAAATCTGCTGCAAGACTATTTGTCCGGGGAGACGAATGATGAAAAGAACCAGCGATCACCAGATCAACACCTGAGACAAGAAAATTTGTCCGGGGAGTCTGCGATAGACGAGAAAATTCCTGATGAGAAACAAGACCTAGAGAACAAGGTTTTGTCCGGGGAGTTCAGATGGATGCGAAGAAGGCACAGACATGATCTGGAGGAACGTGCAGTATCCAGCACAACCTCTTCGACGGATGATGATTACCGAAACTCAGGGATGGACACCTATTCAGACAGGAGCTCGAGTTCAGGATCAGAACTGTCAGAACTAGCGATACACACGCTACTAGTGGAAACTCGGGCAAGGGACCTGGACAGAGAGGTGTACCAGGATCCTGACAGTGATCACTACCTAATACCAAGCGAAAGAGTCTTTGACAACACAGCGGATGACTTGGAGACGATAGCGGTATCGAAACGTTCGATGAGGCTGTTGCCGCAGAAAGAGGTAGCCAGGACTGATCTTCAGCCGTTTAAACAAGAAACACAGCCGTTGGCGAAGATTTGGTGCGTTAAGATGGAAGAAGACACACACCAGCCCAACGAGCTGAATAGTCAGATGAGGGTCATGAAGACGTACTTAAAGGCGAGATACCGACTCTCGGATCTTCTAAGGGCGCAGAGAAATGATCGCATGACAAGCGACCTGAAAAGGTGGATCGAGAATGGTTCGCCGGATAAAGGGGACCTCGAGGAAGATAGTTATCGCATCCTGAGACAATACTTCATGCAGAAGGAAGGGAGGTTATATTTGAACAAAGACGGGATTGTGGCTTGTAAGAGAAGAGAAGAAGACAGAGTCCTATACAAATATAACGCGATAGTGTTACCGCAACTCTATCAGACAGAACTATTATTCAGGTCACATGATCAGATGGGCCATCAGGGGATCGACAAAGTATATCAGAGGATCCTGAAGCGCTTTGAGTGGCCTGGGATGAAAAAGGCATGCGAGAAATGGGTAACAGCATGTCTGTCATGCCAGCAGGTCAAGGATCCAAGGAAGTTGCGATTTCCTTTACAATCGATCGAGTCGTCTGAATTTAACGAGATGGTGCAAATAGACCACCAAAAGATATGCATGACAGACAATGGTTATAATCAGGTGCTGGTCATGATAGATCATTTTACGAAGTATGCAGAGGCCGTGCCCTGCATAACTGCCTCGGCGGAAGAGACATGCGACCACCTGATCAACACGTGGATAGCGAGACATGGTTGTCCGATGACGTTTCAATCGGATAATGGAACAGTTTTCGTAGGAGAGCTTACGAAAGAGCTTATGAGGCGCTCACAGGTCGCTCAGGCTCACTCCACGACATACCACCCTCAGACGAATGGCTTAGTGGAAAGACAGAATAGGACGTTAGTATCGATGCTGAGAGTATATGGTTCCAGGTACATGACCGATTGGGACAGATACCTTCCACAGGTGATGTGAGCATATAACAGCACGCAACACTCCACCACCGGAGTCAGTCCACACATGATGCTAACTGGGCACGAAAAGTCTTTACCATTAACCTTCTTCTACCCAGAGTATGAGGGAAAGAAAACGTCCCCACAGGTCTACGTGAGGGATGTGATCAGACGCCAACAGGAGTTGAACGATTTGTGTAGACAAAACACTAGCAGGCACAGGCAAGGCAGAGGAAAAGATTCGACAAGAAAGCAGCTGGTGCAAAGGCTTACTCGGTGGGAGACTACGTATGGGTATTTCAGAACGTTATACCACCGAAAGGGACAAAAAAGCTCCTAAAAAAGTGGAGGGGACCCTTCATGATTATAGAGGTGCACCAGGAGGGACGCTTTTATAGACTGAGTACTGGCCGAGCCGCCCACTACGAGAACATCAAGCCACACAATCCATCGACAGAAGACTGTTGTATACCTGCAGACATGGAAGAAGGGGATTATCTAATGATGGATCCTGCTTGTAAGGTCAATGAAAAAGGCACCAGGGAGAAGAACGATGGAAAAGAAGTCGTAGAGGAAGGTACGGATACACCGCTGGACCTGTATCCAAACGAGCAGATCGAAGCGGGCGATGAAACATTACCCTACGCAGAGGAAGATTGGCAGGATCCCGAACAGATAGAGGTTCCCAAGAACTTGGAACCGGATTTTCCGTTCACGATACAGACTCGTCAGAAGGACGGGATGAGACCAAGAAAGAAATACAATCCTTACGGTGACGACTTTGTAGTGGATAGGATAGATCTGAAGAAGATAGTGGAGGAAGTAGTGGGTCTAGAGGAAATAACTGTGTCACAAGATATTGACATAGTCGATGATCACGACGATGAGTGGGTTGACGACTGGTCAAAACCCGAGGTAGAATTCGACGACGAGCAACAGCAGTCATACGAACAAGACTTGACGAACCTGCGTGTCTTAGAGTGGCTGAATGAAACGATCTCGGATCTAGAGGAGACCAGCGTCACGATTCAAGACGTGGATCGTGGAAGCATGAAATACATCAAGACCGAACGAGATGATCCTTCCTGGGCTGCCCAGGAAGGACGACTACTCATTCCAGCTTCTAACCTCGACTTGATACCCGGTATGCGATCGACGGGGACGTCGATGGATATTTTTGTCCGGGGAGTGGGGATAGGACTTACCCACACTGAAAACTTGATAATAAAAAAATTGAGAAAAGCGAGAGAAACAGGAGACTTAGAAGCAGAGACAGGCGAAGAACCTAAGAAACCTGACATAGGCAGGGTAGTTGAGTCATATTTTAACTTACCAAATGAATATTCAAGTAACATAATACTAACAGACAGTGATTTCATACTCACAAACAGAACATGTGCGATAGCAATCACAGCAGACATGAGTTTTAGGACAGCGTTAGCGGCAGATTTTAAGAGAGAATACAAAAACGTGGAATTCCTTTCGAAGGAAAGACCAGGGATAGGGGGCGTGGCAGCCTTACCTCCGGCGGCGTCGCAGATACCGGGAAAATACCTATGCTTCTTGGTAACGAGAGCGACGGAGAAGCAGCACGTGGACCCGGAGAACCTAGTCTTGTCCTTGACGAGGCTGAGGGACTTCCTCGTGGAAATGGACGTGAAGGAGCTCTCGCTTCCAGTGTACGATCCAAACAGAGGGAGACTGCGTCCTCGGGAATTGTACGCGCTTGTACACGTGATATTCTCTGATACGAACATACAAGTATATCTACATAAGAAATATTACTTAAGTATAGGCTGAGTGATGCGCGAGAGGGTGTTAGGCCAAAGACTAAGTTGTATGTAATATGTGTTATATTATGTTATGTTATGTGTTAGGTTATTAAGATCATGGGTAAGTAGGGGTTAGTGACCATGAACAACTGAATGACAATCTTAGGAATAGATCCAAAATTTGGACTGTCCAATCTTAGGTCGAATTCCAAAATTTTAGAGACCGATTGATTTTAATAAATTTTAGGATAAATATCTTTTTATCTGAACTGTTTTTAAGCAAATTTTAACGATATATGTTAGGTTGAAACTGACAAGTGTGTTATTTATGACTTCTTTTCTAGATCCTGATTGATCATTTAATTACTCACTTGAGTCAAAATCTTGGAATCGAATCGAATCAAATCAAACTTGAAAGAATAGAATGGATAACTTCAACTTGGATGAATTGATGGATGTGGCAGAGGCATATGTAGGACCGATGATAGATGCGATCTATCGTCGGCTGATCGATCGAGACATCGCTCTGGAGGACCCAGAGGTAGTCATGTTGCTGACCGCCCTGATCAACATCTTGGGGCACGACAACCGTGGGGACCGCCCCACGGAAGTCCTGTTGATGGCAGCATATGGAGAAAGAGGAGTACTAGACCGCCCGAACATGAGAGTGATGAGGTGGAGAAACGGGGCTCTCTCAGGGAGTGACTTGGCGAATGAGCCTGGATTGGGAAGTTCTAGGACCTACCAACCAGGTGAGATGCCTATGCCCTCCAAACCCAAACCTGGGTTGACGAGAAGGCATCGGGAGATGAACAGCTAGGCGACCTCGTCTGGTTCACCACTGAGAGCAGCTGTGCCACCAAAAAGGGCGAAAGTAGGACAGGAAGTTCAGACGAACCAAACCATGCAAGATCTGGATGAGATGAACGATGAACTGAAAAGTACGAAGAAGGAGCTGGACGAGATGACCAGAAGCATGCTCCAGATGGAGGAAGATCGGGACATGTGGAGAAAGTTGTTTGAAGACTGCAACAAAAAGCAGAGTCAAGAGATTGAGCGCTTAAGACAGGAGTACAAAGAGCGATCGGAGCAGATGGCGTTGACAACGGCCGTGGAGAAAGTGATACCTGCAAGGGATATTCCTCGTGGGCAGTCCCCGATGGAGCTCTTGACGCCTCGAGAAATGAGTCAAACAACGGAGACACGACTTCCAGTAGAGACAAATCGATTAACGATCCCGGATCCTAGTGACACCTTGGGTGACCCCGTCGTGGAACAGACAGTGAGGAAGCTGATAGAGACAGCTGGACGACTGGTCGCTAACAAGAATGCGCCAGGTTCCGGGGTAACTGCACCCTATGGAACGATTGACGACACGGGCAGAGTGCGACTCTCCCAGACCGTGATCAGACAGGAGATAAGTGACGTGACACCACTCATGGCATGGGGAGCTCGAGAATCCCAGAGAGGAAAGTACGGAAGATGCCAGCGAAGAAAGTGTCTCGCATAATAGACGTGCAAAAGAATAATCAATTGAAATATAATTTCATGGGAGTTCCGGAGACAGATCCGAGGGCCTGCTTCAACCGAGCTACTTGGAGCCCGGCTGTAAGCCTGCAGCAACCACCACTCGGGACATCTCATCTGATACTGGGAGACAGCTTGGTCAGAGTGCTGTCTAATTTGGGGACCTCGTGGGTCACCACGGTGATGGCCTTTGGAGGCGCGACGATAGCCTAATTATATCGGATGGTGGAACTGATGAATCCAGGGAGGATTCCCAATGTGATGATCTTAGTTGGGACGAATGACATCTCCAGAGGTTCAGATGAGCAGGAAGCACTATGGGAGTCAATGATGGTGTGTTTGTTTACGACCCTCTGGCAGAAATTCAATTGCGCGGTACTGACCGTTTGCACTGTGCCAATGAATACGAGAAGCCTGACAGCATCAGGAAGAAGGCACAACGAGGGAGTCGTCAGGTGGAATAACATCCTGAGGAACCTCGCAAGTCGAAACGCCGGAAGAATGATCCTCATGGACATCGAACATGAGTTGAGAGCAATGGATCAGGCCAGACTGACCACGGACGGCATTCACTTCGACAGTATCGAAGGACAAGCTTGGTTGAATCGAGTGTTCCAAGAGCGGTTGGACGAGCTGGAGGCAGAACTCTTTGACACAGGAGTGCTGAAGGAAGAAGGAACAGTGAGTGACGCGGTGATTACCACCTTTGTGCCTCCTAGCCTGGAAACACGCTTGGGTACAGTCCCGGCCGTCACGAACTACAGGCAACAAAGCTCCAGCGAACCAGGTCAACGGACCGACGTACAGGATTGATTGGGAGAGGCACCGATGAGGAGAACCATCCATCCTAGGAGAAGAATAGGACCTGTCAACCCAATCGAAGAGACAGCCGGCACACCTAGATCAGACACTAGATCGGAGACTTCAAGTAACAGTCGAGAGGAGAGACGTCCGAGCAGAGGCTCGTTGATGTGGTCAAGACCCATACCGTCTCCCTGGCATATATACAAAGACGAGCTAATGAAGCTGGATCTCCAGAGAGTAAGCTTCATCGAAGATGCAAGGAGGATGCTGAATGGAGCGACGCTATCCGTCAGCAGATTGTACTCGATAACCGGCGTAGACTGGTTGATAGCCGCTAGCATAAATTTCAGCTCCACGACGGCCTTGAGATTTGCTGACTTGGAGGGACTGCCATCTAACAACACGATGGGACCAGTGAATGCGAGACCGTTGCAAGATGTGAGACTGAATCATGAGGAGGGGAATCGTGAAGAGAGACCAGGAAGGTTCCTGACGACGAGAGCGCCGATTGGACAACACGTGAAGATATTCAGGCAGCTGACGACACCCCCTGGTCATGTGAAGGAAAGATTATACCCAAAACTAGTGAACCAAGATGGTGATGCCCAAAGATATGGCGGATTGACAGCGATAAAGAAAGATGAGACCATCTTCGCCGCCTACGACAAGGCAGAAATGAGGAAGGCCAAGATTATGATAGTAGCTAATTCAGAGTTCGTGTACACCTCCAAGTCTTTGTTTTGGCCGGACGTCATAATGTTGGCATCGGTCGACTTAGACTTACTGCAATCGATATCTTTGGCTATAGGGGTGCAAAGGCAGACGGACATGAACCCAATTACGATCGTGTTCGCTGGCATCAATGACCATCTACACAGTAGAGGTTTTCTGAGCAGACTCAGAGATCCTACAATGGTAGAGAACGCTGTATGGCCAGCGATAAAAGATATCCTTGAGTCGATGGGTTTAGTGGTGGATGCGACGAAGGAGGGATCATTCAATAAAGTGACACTGAGAGTAGTATTCGCGTTGTCTCCGGGATATGCACATCTCCCGGATGGACTGAAATTTGTGTATGCGATTGTGGCCTTCATATCAGCCCCGAATCGCATGATAGAGATGGAGAACCTGAGGCCACTAAAGGCTGAACTGCCTGCAGTGTGGTCAGATATCTCAAACGCGATGAGAGGATTCAAGGACCATGCGCTGCACATGTTAGTGTTGGACGAGGTGCTGGGGTTGGAACTGTCCAATTTCAGTCGACAACTCAAACTGAAACCGGGAATAGACGATGACCATCGAGTGATCGCGGCAATGTCCAACGACTTATGGTTCCGAGCAATGGAAGTGGCAGGTGAAGACACAAGAAGGAAAAATTCACTAGAGACGAGAGCTCACTTGGAGGCAATGGTTCTGAGAACCAAGCCGGAAGCCAACCAGTGGCTACACCTGAACCCTAGAGTAGCGGCATTGGGTGCAGATGCTTTTGAGCAAGGCCCCGTGATGATCACAAAGATACATACCTACTTGTTGAAGGAGGTGAACCTGGCGGAAAATGCTGGAGAAAAGACCGCTGAATTTTTGAACAGAATGTGTCAGATTACTCTGGAAACCTTCTGGACCCGGGAAGTGAAGGGACAGCAGGGCTTTGAAAGGACAGACAGCATGCTGGAAGGGTTGGGAGCCGGATGGACCGCGTCCTTCTTGGCAAAAGTTTACCCGAAAGTCTCGCACTACTTGATAAAAGAATTCCTCCAAGCAGTAGTGGAAGTATCGATAGTGGAACTAATAGCCTTGTTCGTGACATTCGGAGAAGAAAGTTTCGTGAAAGGACCGGCGATACTGCTAACCGATGGAATCCAGAACCTGCGGCTAGACGGACTTCTGACATTGATTGCAATTACCCATGGAAACTTGGGAGGACTGATGAAACTGGCACGTTGTCCAGAGCAGATGAGAGAGAGAGTGAGGAACTTGGATATGAAGAAATCCACGGACTCGTGGAACAAGATAAGAGACCTGAGACACACTCTTATCCAGTAACTCTTACAAAAAAAATCGCTTTGGAACGGGAGAAGACGAGACGATTGAAAGAGAGGAAGATGTTAGGTGACATGTTGGAGGCATGCCGCTGTTAACCGATCTGAGCTTGGCTATGAGAACCGATCCCTTGGCGTTGATCAGAGGAGTCACGGAGTTCGTGACAGTGATCTATGGACCAGCAGTCATGTTTGCGTTCCCTGACGTTAAGGCGGAAGCATATAGGAGGTCGATGCTGCACCTGAACCTCATATCGGCAGTGGACGGTAGTACACTGAACTGGTGTGAGCAGCACACGTTGCGGGAGCTCATGAGTGAAGATCTGTTATTTGCGAAAATATCGGAGCCAGAGATGACAGTCATCAATTTTGACGATCACTTCCGTGATCGCATGGGAGAAGTAGAAAGAGGACACATCGAAGTGTTTCCAAAGCTTTGGAATCTGTGACCCTATGATAGAACGAATGGTGAAATAACCAGAGTGCCTCGTCTCACTGCAGCATATCACAAAGTGAGAGAAGAGACGAAGGACTGGGGCGATTACAAGAAGCTGCCGGAGGCAATCCCTGAATTCCCTCTGATAAGAAGGATGTTGCTCGGAGCAGTCTCCGTGGTACAGACTCCTAGATTGGGAGCATTCGAAGCCAATGAAAGGAGAGTAGAGAATTTCGTGGGAACGATGGATCCATACTTTGTAGGGAGAAATGCCGCCGTGTTACAGTACACACGATTTGCATACACAGATCAAGCAACAAGAAGGCGAATGAGCAACGCCGCGACTCCCAAGCCTGGAAGATTTGATGAGGAATGGAAGGGATTAGGCTTAGCTCCGATGAGGATGAGAGGCAGGACCGAATTGCCTGAAGCCTCATTAATCCTGACTAGTGTGAAAAAGGAGATGAAAGTGGGAGGAATATTGCAGACGAGAACTTTCCTAGCACCCTTCGGCTGCGAAGAAATCAAAGTGGTCCATGGAGAAGAGGAAGATAAAGCGGCCGGTACATTGCTCATACCGAGATTCCAGGAAGAAGCTGACAATGACGAACAAGGACCATCGAGCTCGAACAAGGATAAGTCAGAAGGAGATGACGGACAGGGTGGAAGTCGTCAAACCGAAGAACCCATGCAACAAGATCAAGCTGGTGGGGAAGACGACAGGGCATCGACAGGAGGAACATCCAGCCTGGATTTCAATATCTTCAGTGATCTTGAGAATAATGCAGACACGTTGGAAACGACTGAGCCAGCGGATGAAGGCATCTCGACACTGGAGCCTCCGTCAGCCTTTATGGAAATGAAACGGAATTTGCCGGAGAGCAGCTCTCCTGGCAATTCAAGAAATAACGACCAAAGAATCCTCATGGAATCACCTCGGAGGAGAAGAATAGAGGCCTCAGCCAGAGTACCTTTCTTGGGAACGCTGCCCGAAGAAGAATGGGAAGTACATCACCGAGACCACGAGAGTAGGACGGGATGCAAACTGGACAGAGTGGCGTTTATGGAAGAGGTCTGGACCGTAGTTCAAAGCTATGGGACCCAGTCCATTCTGAAAACGGGTCTCAACCAACCCTTGATGAGAGAAGTACTTGACAAGCTTGATGATTGTGAAGGGAGACTGAGTGAGTTGTTGATCGACTCGGCCACTGATGAAAGTGAAGCGAATTCTCCAATCAAGATGACACCGCAGGATGATAAAGGAGAGGTGGTGTATCTGTCAAGAACCAGGAGAGGGACGATGCGATCAAAATTGGTGATTGATAAAATCAATGCAATGAAAATGAAGTTAGGTAGCAGAGTGATGCCGAGGAGAGTCGGGAAGACGAAGGTGGATTCAGAAATATCGATGAAATCTGGTAATTCAGCGAAAAGGAAACGAGTTGAGGAGGTCATGGACTTGGGGCAAGGTGATTATCAACTGTCTGGCACAGATAAAATGTTAACTGATATAGCGATGGTGCCACCCATTCTCATGGCGGGGATAAAGTCCACAGGTTATAAATCCAAAAGGAGTGACCGCACTCTGACTGGAGCAACCTTAGAAATGGAAATACTCAGCCAATGTGGAGAGAGCACAATGAAAGACTTCAAGCCATCTCCCATGAATCATGGAAAGGGAAGTGTCGCAGGACAACTAATACCAGTGGAATATAACCGACTAACAGTGTCGGAGACTGTGTCGATAGATGAACCCATCGGTGGATACATGGAGATGTTAGAATACCGAAACTCCGCTAGAGGGTATGTGATGGCCCTGGAAGACGGAAAAACCATGGAGGGTTATCTGGAAACGATGTTGCAAGGCACCACCCTCAAGCAGAAGGCGTACGGGACTTTAGCGTCGTCCGACATACAAGCAGAAACGATAGAGCAGTTGGTGAGCCTTCCATAGAGCAGTTGGTGAGGTATTTCGAAGAAGAAATGAGGACTACGCCAAAAATACATGCTCTCGTGGCAGTACCTTACGTAAGAACAGAGTTGCAACTCAGGTTCGCCTGGTGCATGATGGGACTGACTCGCAAAGAATATGATTCAGAAGAAAGGAAGAGATCAAAAGAGGAGAAGGTTTTCCTTATGACGAACCTGAGGGATCTGATAGTCCAGGAGGGAGCAGCAGTAGCGTGTGCGAAGCGGAGAGACGCTCTCTGTTTCATTCGATTCCTGATAGAGCAGATTTCAGTACCTGCATTAAACACATGTGTTAAAATGTTGAAGGAAGGCGATGAGCGAACGAAAGCCTTATTCTTGCTAGCACTGCTGGATATGCAGCAAAGTAAACCGATGAGGGTGAACATGAAAGAACCTGAGGAATTGGAACCCATGAAAAAGGTAGACGAAATCAGGAGATTCTCAAACAAGGAGCTGAGACTCACTAAAGAATCTATGGGAGTATTGCCGAAATCCAGTGAATACTGTGGACCGATCAAGAAGAAATCGTATGGCTATGTATCCGGGATCATAGGGATCGCGTACAACCCTTTCCTGAGTGAAGACATACGCGATTGCTTCTTCGATTATGAGCAGGCGGTGTTGCTAAGATTCTGGACGTCCAGAATTGTAACGATTAAAAGCGTTAACAATCCACAGGCCAAATTGGGACTGGTCTTGGAAGAAGAGGTGACTGTACCTTCAGTACCAAAATCCGACAAAAGAGTGGAGTTTGGGTTGGGATTCTCAGATGAATTACTGAGAACGAGCTTGATGGCAGTGTGGGAATTGATGAGGCCATCATGGTGTCCTAGTCCCAACGATGAATCGATATTGCGAGCGACACAAGACGTGCAGAGGGAACTGAATGCAGACTGTAACCTGCGTGACCTCAACATCATATATAATGTGATGATAACGGCCTCTAAGAGCAACGGAGAAGATAAAGTGGAGTTGCCTGGCTGGGGACCAGAAGAATGGGTCAAACCTGGTAGCTGTCTGGCGGAAGTCTGTGGACTGGAGGGTCACGTTTGTGGAGATATGGACTGTGTGAAGACCCTGGAAAAACAACACAAGCAATTGACGGTATTGTTTGGAAATGTAGTGCTGAGGGCAAGAACAGAAACGGAACTGATAGCAGATTGCCATGGAGGAACCGATGTGAATCTAGTGACTGCACTAGGATTCTACAGCATGTTTGGTTCTTTAGAGTCACTATTGAATCTAGAACAGAAACATGAGATGGTCACAGCCATCAGTGTAGAAGTATTCCCAGGAGTTCTGCAGACTGAGCAGAAATACATAGGAAAATGGAGGGAAGCAATTGAGACGGAAATGAACATCAGACACAGTGAGACTTTTTGTAGACCATCAGGAGCACGATATTTGTTGGGTTCAACATTGGCTCCAATGTGCAAGAGCAGATACCCTGTACATTTCGTAGCTGTGGACGTGAAGAGTACGAGAACGATTGTGGATCAAGCCTTCTCAGTGCCGAAGTGTGTGAGACTGGCGAGAATGTCCGAGAAGTCATACGAGTTGCTATGTTAGATGTTCTCAGCAGTTCCAGAGAGAACCAAAGAAGAATTGGAGTCAATATTAGGAAAGAAGTTCATGGGATACGTGAGCGGGAACTTCAGTGACTTCGAGAGACAGAAATAGAGAGGATCAACTGTCACAGATTACAATGCAGTAGATGAGAATGATGAAGTCCACCGAGTGCTGATGGAAGTGGAACCATTGCTGGAAGCTTCGGGAAAACGTAATTGGAGGAGCCACATGTTGACGCATGACGAGTTTCCTTGCCACTGTTTGCTGCAGACCTGGTGGTATCCCAAGCGTAGTAATCTGATGTTGATCTGGGACTCTGGAGAGCTGCTCTCCATGGGTTTACCAGATTCATCACAGCCCATAACAATAGTGATAGTAGGAATTATGATGGCGATACGATGGCTGGAAGCTCATGTGAGAGAAAATAACAGACAGGAGGCACCGACAAGAGAACAGTTGCGGAAGTTAGATTGTCTAAAGATTTAGATCTTTTTGAGACAATGTGCAAAATTCTAAACATTCCGATGGAAGTGAAGAAGATATGGGCAAGAAAACGATTGATGCCATGGTTCAGAGCTAACATGACTGCATGGTTGTACGAGTATGCGAAAAAGCATATGTCGAAGCACGGCAGGGTGTACAGTGAATATCAGCTGGACATTGGAGCAGGAGCTTTCAAGCGAACTCTCGTGACTCATCGGAATGCAGTGACCACCGCTGTGAAAAGAATTTCCAGGACGAGTGAACGTAGTGGAAAGGAGAAGGCAGAGATGTTAATGGAAGATTTGGAGAGAAACGTGACGTTGTGTCTCCACAACAGCTTCTGCAGGAACAGAGAATCTAACGTGGATCCCCTACCTTGTTGTAAACAGAGGGTAGAAGAGCAGAAGTGTTGGAGGACGGCTTCCAGCAGCGTCAGGATTGCTAACGACGTGCTACAAGATACGGAGACTGAGAGTGCAGAGTCAGTATCACAGGAGGAAGAAATGGAGCATTGATGAATGATCGAAAAGCAAGATGGAAAAAGAGACAAAAATTAGAAGAATTTAGAAGTTTTAGAACTTCTAAACGACAAAAAAAGAAGAAAACAAAGGAGTGATGAAGAAAAAGTTAAAACTCAGAATTGTTTTATGTGTGTGAAAAAACTCAAGTGAGAAACCAAGCAACCAAGTTGTAATTGAAAACTGAAACATTTAGTTGAGTTTTGAAATTGTTGCATTTATTAATTTGCATTTTGATTTTAGTCGAGTGGCTTTAGAGACACTCACTTACTATTTATTTAGAAAGGCTCAAGTGAAGGAGTATATTTAAATATTCCAGCCTGCATGACTGTTTTTAATCAGCTAGGAGAACTGATCACTTTGTGGTGACATGGAAGGCTTGAGTAATCTCTCGAAGAGGGAGATTGTTTCATTGTTCTTGCTAACCACCGAGTTTCTTAGTTTTAGTATTCAGGACAATAACAAGCAAGATTTCCGAAAGGAGAAGCATAGTAGGATAATTTTAGCGTGTTGGTTGGCAGGACTGTCCTGCAAGCCAACACCTTTTAAATCTAAGAGAAAAAGTTTTAATCGAGAGATTGACACTGGAAGTCAGAAAATATGTTTTATCTTAAGTCATATCCTCAATGTGCAGATTGATGAAAGAATTTGAAGGCTATAGTAATGTAGTATGATGCCAATTATATTCTGCAGTGAGTCGATGTGACGTGGATAAAAGTGGTTTCGTGCATTTTGTAAATTCTGTTCGATGACACTGTATCTATTTTACGAACATTGCGTGATTCAATGAGGACATTGACCGGACTGTCCGGGGAGTATGTGACATTCGACCAGAATGGCCAAAATGCAATCTCTGCAGAATTCGAATTTTAGCAGCGAGCCTTCCGGATTGGTGATTATTAAGAATTAAGAACGTTATTTGAACGATTGAACAAAACGTGAAGGTTAAAGGATTCGGGAATTGCTAATTTTTAAATTTTCGAAGTAATTACGTAACATTTCTGAGAAACGTCAGAAACGGCCATTTTAGCAAAAAAAACTAAGAAAAACAGAACAACATTAGTTGCGCGGACTATAAGTACAAAAATTGTGAGAAAAAACAATAGCAGATTGCAGGAATAACAGAGAGCACTCTGAGTTGCAACTATTGTGTCGCTACAATAGTTGCAAGGCTGTTGCAGACAACGGTGAAGGGTGGAGGACAGCCTTCCGGATTAAGAAGAAATCAAGATTAGCGAGCTTGATTCAGTGGATTCAAGAATCCGGAAGGGTTTCCGAACTGAGACTTTTAGCCTTTTATAAAGACTTTTAGCTTCTTGTCATGTCCTGATTTGAATTTAATTAACAACTGGATTCATTTTGATAAGGATGAGAAGCTAGGAGTTGGGGGAAGGGTTTGATCCATCTTCGATGGAGATGATGATTTTTATCTACTGAACAAAAACAATAGTAATATAATAAGTAGTAGCCCTGTTTTTAGGAGTGACCTCGTGGTCTGGGGATACTGAGACCCAGCCATGAGCTCACTTTTTCTGCATGTAATTAAGTTAATTTGAGTGTTTTGACCGAAGCCGAAAGCAGTAGCGTTTTGTCGACCCGATGTTAGAAAAGACCACCGAAAAGTACTGGCTTGGTAGAGACGGTGAAAAGCATGCAAAGCTCTGTTTAGACGTTAGCCAGTCGTCTTAAGACTTAGTTTTGTTTTCCGTCGATATGTATCTTCCGGGCGAATGTTACACTAACTTGTATTAGATCGGTCCGTTGTTTAATCGTTTTTCACGCCGTGATCTCGTACTTCCTGCAATATCTGGTTTTTCTCGAATTGTTTGAAAAATTGGCCTAGATTTATTTAGACGTAGAGACATTTCTATTAAATTGTCTCTTCCATCTACTATTTTGCAATTTTGCAATTTTCTAATTCTAATTTTAACAATCTAAATCTAGGTTAGTTAAGTTCTTGTTCGAGATTTTTGGTCGCACCAGATGAATTATGTACGAGGCACTAAACTCATAGAGTAATTCAGATAAGGTACACTGTCTGTTCGTCACGCTATCTTATTTTCGGCCGGATAGATTCGTGGAACTTCTTATTCTTATACCGATCTTAACCTTGCTCTTACATCTCCTAGTCTCAAAAGATCTAGTGTATACTGATATTTACGAGTTAGTGGAGTTTATCCAGAAGGAGAACAGCAGTTGTCTAAGATTTATTCAAATTGTTCTGGTGCTGAAACTACAAGTAGTTTCAGCACCTACAAATAAGTGTCACTGTTAGTGAAGGAATATGATTGGTTAGTTGGTAATGTTTTTTGAGATAGTTTTTTTCAATAATATAATTGGTTTATACACACTAGTTTAGAACTGGTTCCGATATCATCTATCATATTTAGAGTTTTTCAGTTCAAAAGAATCCTTTCTATTCAGGTTTGAAATCAGTCCGCGACAGTCTTATGATGTAGCCTTGATCAAGCTGAGAGACCCAATCAGAGAAACCCACCGCGTCATTGCTCTGTGTCAGGAGGACATCGCGCACGGAGGCCTCCTGGGTGCTTGTGGAATGGGCGCAACAAACCGAACAACAACCAACCGACGAGTAAAAACACTGCAGCTCTTTTCCGCCTTTTTGTCAATTTTCATAGAAAAAATTACTGGCTCTTTTTGCATAATCCCCCCCCCCCCCCACCTCACGCCAGCTTCAACTAATAAGTGTAACGAGTGGTTTTACGAGGTTGAGTATGAAGACCAAATATGTTTGTCGTGGCCTTATTAGTCTGTATGTAAATTTTCATAACATCGGACAATGTGGTCAACAAAATTACATGTAAAATTTTGCAGGTGGGGGGGGGGGGGGTGGGGGAGGAAAAAGAGCCAAATTATTTAACAAAATAATTTTCTTTTTCTTTTAACATCTTTTGAAGCTTGCTAGCATAAACAATTGAAAAAAAAAACTTTTGAACCAAACTTCTTTCGCATGGAGTTAGTTCCTTCGCCTGTGTCCATTCAGAGTTTCGTTTGCCTTAGTAATTAATAAGGTACGGTAAGCTGGAAAAGAGCACAAGTGTTTTGTACAGTACCCCAACCGGTTAATGGAGGCACATTTCACACTCTCGGCTTTTTCTTCGAACCCGTTTGACTCGAACATGTGGGCGCCAGATAGAATCGTAGTTCGCAAGATCCACAACGACAACAACATGTGTTATAACGACGATGGGTCCCCTCTGTATACGTTCCACTGCTGGTCCCTCATTCCAGACTGTCTTCTGGGGGTATCCAGTTTCCAGGAAACCAGGTTTGACAACCGTCAAGAAGGTCCACAATGCATTAGACGGGATATTTTTACGAGCATCCCCAAAGTTTACCACTGGATTGAAAAGACGATACTCCACAATGACTTCTGAAGCAACAGAAATACAATGCTGTATATTCAGCAAAGAAAATTAAATGAGCTCTGAACAAAACGACCCTTAACTCGATAATGTATTATTAATATTTTCAATATCAAGTAACTTTCTGTTTTTGGGGATATTAGCATTTGTACTATGAAAAGGATCGGGTGGACCTTCGCGATGCCGTTCACGGTGGCTTCCGATGGCTTCTAACCTCTCCATTACGAGGTCAAACTGCAAACTTCGTGAAATGAAAACGGATTCGGCAACAAATTGAAAACAGATATCTTGCGGTATCCGCAACATTACAAATTTTCTCTGAGTGTCTTAACTCAGCATCCGAAAATTTTCCCACCATGTGTTCAATTTCAGGCAAGACCGGTTTATTTAAACTTAATTCATCCAAGCATGGTTTTTCTGGAGTGTGCGAACAAATTGAGAGAACATGAGACATCTCGAGTCTCAAAGACAATTTTTCACTAGAAGAATTAAATTTTTTTTTGATGGTACAATATCCTACTCCCATGATTACGCCAGTCGTTCTCCTGATAGAGTTTGGGATTGGAGTCTTCTTCTCATCTTGTGCTCGGGGGAGTGTTACAGCCAAGTTTATTTCACCTCTACATGGCCACTGGGGCTTTTTTGATTGTTCGAAAACGCACTCACCCATTCACTGTTCTTGGTTACAAAGGAGCTCCTATCTAAAATAATTACGATCTGATTATTGGGATTCGGGCTCGAACAAACCCGACTAATTCACCAGCTCAATAAATGTTTTTGATTTCCATTGCGATGCAACATGTAGACTGCCACTTCACCGATCATGCCATGCGCGTAATCGTCCTGTAGTTCTGCGCTAGTTCCAATGTGAAGTATATGGTTTTTATTTTTTCTTGCCAAAGAAGATCTGACCGCACTCAGCCAAAACCGTAGGAAAGATAGTCATGGTTCGGATGTGTAAAAAATTAAAATTTAATTCACTTTAAATCCGCTTAAATCCTCAAGTGAACCCGGGTCGAGATCCCACTCAAAAACCGCTGAAGATATTGGCGGTTTGGGCGATTTTCCAGCAAAATTTGAGCGGTTTGAGCGGTTTGGGCGGTTTTTTTTGGAAAAACCGCTCAAACCGCTCAAATCTTGCTTAAAAAACCGCTCAAAAACCGCTCATTTCTTGCGGTGATTTTTTAACGGTTTTTCAAGCAAGATTTGAGCGGTTTTTAAGCGGTTTTTGAGCGGTCTTATAAAGAAAACCGATTAAAACCAACAAAAAGGCCTGGAAAGGTAATATGACGCTAAGATGCAGTTGAAATACTACCCGGGTTGACCTCCATAAACCGAAAATGCTTATCTTACATTTCCCCACACCGAAAATGCTTATCTTACAATTTCCTACATCAAATGTATGGAAAAATGCTTATCATACAATTTTCATACAATTTCAAAAAATCATTGAAAAAAGATTCAATACAGTTTCTCCGGCTGTTTGAACCAATTAAAACAGTCTGGTAATGAAAATGATTACGTTTTTTTTTTTTGGAAAAAAAAGTTTATCCTACAATTTCCATATATGAAAGTTGTATAATAACCATTTTTCATGAGAGGCAAGATTTTCAGAAACTTGTTAAAACTTGTTTATAAACAAATTTAAAATATTTAAGAGTACTTTTGCTCAATTTAAAGCACATTGCTCGTCAAAAGTGAAAAATTAGTTTGAAGATAATAAAATGGTTATCATACAATTTCCATATATGAAAATTGTATAATAACCATTTTTTCATAAAATCAAGATGTTCAGAAACATGTTAAAACTTGTTTTTAATTACATTTAAAGTAATTAACAGTGCTTTTGCTCAATTTAAAGCACCTCGCTCATCAAAAACGAGGTTTTAAAACCAGGCAGCCTCGAACTATGTGCTTGGTTTGATCTCTCGAAGATAGTCCGCCTTGACATGCGAATGCTTGAGGTTTTCTTCAGTCGACACATTCAAGTCTCCTACCACCTTATAACGTCCTGCCGAAACCAATCGATTTTCATCATAATCGTGCCATCTGTTTGTCCAGTGGCTACCTTCACTGTAATTGAGCTTGCATCTTCCTTAACAAAAAGGTCAAAAATCAGAACGAACCAAAACATACGTTTTTACTCAATATTTATAATGTTTCAAACATAAGGCTGCCCTAAAAATCAAACTGAGAAGTTTTGTGGGTAGATAAGTACTGAGTTACGTACCCTTCAAAAGAGCGTACGCAGGCAGACCTCGCCCGATTATCACAGAGCAAATAATTTTCCTATTCAAACAAAAGTTCGTCAGTTCTTTTAAGTTCGCCTTCATCAGTCCTTCAAAACTTGTTCCGTTCCTTCTCTTCTCTTTGCTCCATGGCCTCTTTGTCTGCCTTCTTTGTCTGCCAGTTTTATTTATTTTCCTCACTGTCCTCGAGCACTCGTTTCAACTTTTCAGCAGAGATGCGCATCGTGTCCTATTATTTGTTCAGCTATTCTTTGCTTGCAGCAGCGCAAAAGTTTCACGCTTACTTTCAGCTCCCTGATTTTGGGTAAGCACAGGCATACGTTTCGCCCCAGGTCAGCACTCAAATTGTCTGACTTTATTCTTCTCGTCTTCTGCTATGCAAAGCTTTCCGCATCAAGCATTCACCGCTGTTGTGACGGCATTCCTTCATGTCACTTAAATTCTTTTAAAAGCACCAGGTTCTGTATTCAGCTGGATTGGGGTGTAAATTTCTGTGCATACGACGTTTCACGCAATAACAAATACCCGTCGTCGTTGAAGTTCCAAAACAATTCACGAATCTCCGTCTCGTCCAAATTCTTTTTTTTTGCTTTTGGTATCTTCAATACTCTGCAATACTGTGAAACACTCTAAACTAATGATTGAAAAGTAAATTCAAATGTTCAGTGCCTTGCAGTTGCTAAAAAGGCAACGAAAGTTACTAATAACTTAGTATGCATCGGTCCTCTGAATCCACATTTTCCGGCATACACCGGTATTAGCATCCCAATTTCCGGGTCCGCGAGGGTTCGTATTGATTCCGAATCTGCCGTTGAATCTTCCGGCTTTTTTCAATTTGAGAAAAAAACAACGCGCATCCTACCAGCTTTTCACTTTTCAAATCCGGGATTTTCTTTTTCAAACTGATTTTTCTCTTTTTATGGACCGTGTCTAGTCTGACTTTCGGCTGTTCTGTTCACTTCAATATTCCGTAAAAATATAGAGAAACTTTAGCTTTTCAGTTCAGAATAGCTACTGAACCGAAAACTAAAACTTCAAAGATCTAGAATTTTCCGATCCCTTCTCTTAGGATGAAGGCAGAACATGACCGACTCCCTGACCACCTCATACTCCCTGACAGCCTAAATTTTTTTTCAGGATTATTGTCAAAAACAATGATCTTGTTTCGATCTGCAAAATTTACAAATTTTGCCAGAAAATTGAAATTGTCTAATGCACTTCAACTCACGGCGTGTCGAAAAATGGCCCAGCAGTATGTTTTCACCGCCGTCGTATAACTATCACGGTGACAAACCATAAAGAATGTCTTGGATATTTTTTTTCTGGTTGCTGATTCCATCGATAAGCCATCGATTTTTAGAGTGGTACTCATTAAGTATAACGTTGCAAACATCTGGCTGCCAGCGGAATCAAACTGAGAATTTTTGTGGATAGAGAAGTTTCGAATTACCTAGCTTTCAAATGAGCGTACGCAGACCTCACCCGATTCTCACAGAACAATTACTCTTCCTATTCAAATAAAAACACTCAGTCAGGCTTAAAGAATTGAACATGTTGATGTTTTTTGCCCCTGTAATTATTCAAAAACTCATTTCTCAAGATTCAATTTCAAAATTGAATCAATTTTTACAATTTTAAATTTTTAGCTGACCTAGAAAAAAAACGCGTTTAAGAACCAGCTTCTGCAAGTTTCATTCATTATTTTTTACCACGCAAAGACAAAATCGAGCTCTCATCTTGTTCTTTCAAGTTCGTCTTCATCAGTCCTTCATAATTTTTCCGTTCTTTCTTTTTTCATTGCTCAATGGCCTCTTCCTCTGCCACCTTGTCGATTTTCTTCTTTTCCTAAGTGTCCTCGAGCACTATTTGCAATTTTTCATCAGAGATGCGCATTGTGTCCCCTTATCTGTTCAGCTATTTTTTGCTTGCAGCAGCGTAAAAGTTTCACGCTTACTTTCAGCTCACTGCTCCGGCAGAATTTTTTGGATAAGCATAGGCTTACTTTTTGCTCCAGGTAAGCTTTCAAGACTTTTTTCTTCTCGTTTTCTGTTATGCAAAGATTTCGCATCAAACACTCACCCCTGTTGTGACTGTATTTCTTCAAGTCACTAAATCCTTCTGAAAGCACCACGTTCTGTATTCAGCTGGATTGGAATGTAAATTTAAGAAAATCTGGACATTTGACGCTTCGAGCAATGTCGCATACCCGTCGTCATTAAAGCTCTAAAACATTTCATTATTCTCCGTCTCACCCAAATTCTTTTTTTTTTGGTTTTGCTATCTTCAAAACTTTGCAACACTGCGCAATGTTCTGAACTAGCGATTGAAATCGAAATTGAAACGTTCAGGGCCTTGCAAAAGCTAAGAAGGCAACGAAATTTACTAATAACTTTGTAGGCATCGGTCCTCTGAATCCACATTTTCTGGGATACACCGCACTTATTCTCCCAAATTCTGGGTCCGCGAGGGGCTCGTATCGATTCCAAATCTGCCATTGACTCTCCTGACTCTACTCAATTTGAGAAAAAAAAACAACTCGCATCTTGCCAGTTTTAACTTTTCACATCTGGGATTTTTTTTCAATTTGAAATTATTTTTTCTTCGACTGTGTCTGGTCTGACTTTCGGCTGTACTGCTTACGTCAATTTTCCTTAAACTTATAGAGAAACTTTAGATTTTCTGTTAAAAAATAGACTTTGTATCAAAAACTAAAAATTCAAAGATCTAGAATTTTCCGATCCCTTTTTTTCTTGAATTTTGCCGTTAACTTGTTCAGTGACGATTTTTACAATAATCGAAAGGTAAGGCAGATCATGACAGTCTATCTGACCACCTCATACTCCCTGATGAAAGCCTCTTCTTTTTTCAGGGTTATTTCAAAAACATTGATATTGTTTTGATCTGCAAAACTTTAAAACTCGCCAAAAATTTAAATTGATCTGATGCAATTCAAGTCACAGCGTGTGAAAAAATGGCACTGCACTATGTTTTTAGCGCCGTCTTATAACTATCACGGTGATAAACAATGAAGAAAGTCGTAGATATTTTTTTTCTGGTTGCTGAATCCATTGATAAGCCATTGATACTTATTACTCATTAAGTATGATGTTTCAAACATGTGGTTGCCCAAAAACTCAAACTGAGAAATTTTGTGGCTCGAGAAGCACTGATTTACGTTCACTTTCTATTAGCGTACGCACACCTCAACCGATTATCAAAGAGCGGTTACTTTTCTATTCAGATAAAAACAATCGGTCAGGCTTGAATAACTAAACAAGTTGACGTTTTTTGCCTCAGTAAATGAAAAAAAATCTCATGATACATTTTGAAAAATGTGTAAATTTTGCCAATTTCAACTTCCTAGCTGAAGCAGAAAAAAAATTAAAAAAAGGTTTGAAAACCGTTTTCTGCTAGCTTCATTCACTTTTTTTGACTACACAAAAAACAAAATAGAGTTCTCATCTCGTTCTTTCAAGTTTGTCTTCATCAGTCCTTCATAATTTTTTCCATTCTTTCTCTACTAACGGCTTCATGGCCTCCTAGTCTGGCATCTTGTCGCTTTCCGTCATCTACTCACTGTCTTCGAGCACTCTTTTCAATTTTTCAACAGTGATTCGTACCGTGACCCATTATTTGTTCAGTTATTCTTTGCTTGAAGCAGGGCAGAAGTTTCACGCCTACTTCCAGCTCTCATTCCCGGCAGTTATTGTTGTGTAAGCACAAACCTAATATTTGTTACAAGTCAGCTTCTAAGACTTTATTCTTCTCGTCTTCTGTTAATCAAAGCATTCAGTTCAGGGCTTCACCGCTGTTGCGATTGCGTTTCTACAAGTCAGTAAACCCCTTTTTGAATGTATCCCGTCCTACACCCAGCTGGAATGGTCAGTGGGATCCAAAATTGTGGAGTATATCACACTTCGACATTGATACATCCAGATCATCATTACTGATCAAAACCAAGCCATCAAAATCTGTTTGGTCGGGTTCTTTTTTTAATTTTCTATAACTTCAAAATTTTGCAAACGCTTTTGAAAAATTTTATGTTACCCTTGAAGTCCAGGCTGCTCAATTGCTTCGAGTTTTGCATGGTTTTGTCCTAATCACGCCTATTTTTTAAGCAATGGCTCGGCTTTCATAATCACCCAATGCGTCTCAACTGTTTTGTTAATTGTGGTCATATCAGACGACAGTGCTCCACTAGCTTTTCCTCTCCGGAGTTCTTTTTTATTCTTTTTTCTCAACTTCACGAAACTATCTACCACCACTTCCCTCAGCTTTTTATTAGATCTATCTTGGACGTCCCACAGAAATGTCGTCAGCAGTTCATATGATATTTTGGCCCATCATACTCAATTAGGCTTCACATCCGCCATGTCTAAGTGTTATTTGAACACCTATGGTACCCCCCACTGTTCTCTGAACACAACTCAATCCTTTTCCGCGTGTAGCAATTCGGGGAAACCTTCCACGCGTAGCGTTGTCACAGGTTTTCAACGATCCAATGAATATATAAAGCTTATCATACTGCGAAGTTGCATAGCAATTATCAGATTCATTCTAGTCAGGCCACGGCAATCTGTAACCAATTCCATTTCACTTTTACTCGCAATGATAGTTTTTCCGTTTGATTTTGCCAAGTGACAAACTGCTCAGCGCTTTCAAACAATGGCCTATACCACGCGTGTCGTGTGCCCTTCCAGCTCACTTTTGGAGGCTATGGAAACGTTTTCTCCCATCTGAACAGTAACTAGTGTTTAAGTTACTTAAAACTAGACTAATTGAGCCATTCAACCTTCCCTGTGAGGTAAAAGCAGCTTTTTAGATTTTTTTGTAAACGTTTTTATGGTCGTGGGCGCTTCAGTTTTGAACGCTCGAAATCGTATATTTTTTTAAAAGTTTTTTCCAAGCCTTTTGAACCTGAGAACGATCATTAATTAGCAGAAGAGGAAAAATTGCTGACTTAGAGTACCGAAATTAATAGTGTTCCAGTAATCATCAAAAGCTGAATCTAGGGCTGATTTTTTCTGCAAGTTTTTTTTGCAAGATTTTTTCAATGGGAAATGAGCTACGATGTAAATTGCTGCGCAGATGCTTCTTCAGCCTTAAGAAGTTGGATATCAAAAAAAAAGTTGGTTCCCTGATTGGTTTGAAAAATGGCTATTTTTATTGAAATGGGTCTTTACGGGTCTAAAAGAGGAAATAATTAGTATCTAAAGAGGGTGATACTTAATCATTATTCGTTAATCACTTTCACTATACCCTTTGTTTCTCCTAATCATCCAAAACAAAACACCTCGACTTCAAAATTGGCAACCGATTGTGGGTACAGAAGGGACCGGTTCCAATGCATCTTCCACCAACGCTTGCATCTGTTTCTACATATTTAACACCCGATTGATGGTGATATTGTTCTAACCTTACCCAATAACGTTGTGGTTGTTCTTGAAGACTTTAGTTGTGTCTGGAGCCGTCTGTCAGCTTGCCGCAATACCCTCCGGCGACAGGCCACCGGCCACTGGTCACCGGCAAAACGACTATTTAGTTGCTTAAATACTCAAACGAGACTCTGTTGAGGGTTTTGAAAAAATAACCAAAATAAATGGTCTATCAATCAAGAATGTAATAAAACAAGCTGGAATACCAACAAAAAAAATCAAAACGCATCTTCCCCGGAAACATTATGTGAACTGTCATTCATACTTTTTCAACGTTTTATTATTTTTTGAGATTATGAAGTTGTTTGTTCTATTTTGTTTTAAACTAAATTGTTTTTGATTTGCACTATTTGACAACACATTTGCTAAGTTTTACGCTTTCTCCAAAGTTGATCTTGGTTCCTAGGGAGAAGTGTTTCAACTCTTCTTTTTGTCACCAGATTTTTTTGTTAAAAGTAAAAAAGGAAGCTATTCGATGGAGCCGTGATCAAACTGGAGGACTCGTCGCTGATAATCTTGGTCAATTGTGTTAAACAGGCCTATCCAAGAGCGCCATAAAAACCGCTTTGTTACATTATCCCATAAAAGCACAGCAACGAAAGGTAGATAAAGTCCATTTTGAGAAATGGCTCACGTCAGATATCTTAACTCTACGTTTTTTTCACCGTCTCATTTTCGCCAGTTTTTAAACGGTCAATTTTTAAGGGACAACCAACAAGTTCCTACCTTCAGGCCAACAGCCGAACTATTCTTACTTAGCTTTTGACTATATGCAAATAACAAGCTAGCGCATAATTGGACTTCCGATACTCAAACAATATGTCTGAAAACGGGGCCATAAACAATTATTATAGTTATTTTCATTGAGAGTTACAAATGGGACCCAATAGATGTGGTATGAACCTTTCCTCTTCTCCAAATAATCATTCTCTGAATTGAAATACTGATTTGGAATTCAATTCAAACGTTCATGGCATAACAGTAGCTAAATGGGCTTTAAACGTTACTATTGAGTCAGAAGGTAACCGGACCTCTGAATCCACTTGTTCTGGGGAATAACGCTGTAAGTCTCCAAAATTACGGAGTCAGGAGTCAGGTCATTCACGAATTTGCCAGCAAATCCTTCCGGCTCCACAATATAGGGGAACAATTCACGTGCCAATTGAAAGTTCTGCGTCCAGTGGCTTCTTTTACGATCTCGTTTTTTTTCTTCTTCTTCGAACGTGTCTCCTCTCTTATTTGGCTGTTCTGTCAGTTTTGTCCAAAAATAGCATATTTGGCATTTTTGAGAAATAGTAGCTCGCTAAACAAAAATTTGAAATTTAAAATTGTAGATCGTTCCGATTCCTCTCTTTCAAGTAATTTCTGTCGCTAAAGTTTATGTGACATTTCTGCTGCTTTTTGATTTTTGGGGCTGCGCCTTCTGGGCGAATGCCACGGTTATAAAGATATGCCACAGTCGTGATGCAGTACCTGAGCAAGGCAAGTGTGATCTGTATAAATAAGTTGCTAAAGCTAATCAAAGCACCAACTGTAAGCATCACCAGACAGCTGAAAACCTGCTTACCAGCATTCTTATTTTTCAATCAGTATCCCAGACCACAAGGGTACTCCTAATAACAGGGCTACTTTATTATTATACTACGATTGTTTTTTTTTCAGTAGATGAAATCATCATATCCATCGAAAATGGATCGACCCTGTCCCTCAACTCCCAGCTTCTCATCATCTGAAAGGGAATTAGATGTTAATTAAACTCAGTTCAGGATAATACAAGAAGTTGAAAGATTTTGAAAAATACAGTTTGCAGTGATTCTCCGAGACCCCTAGGGCTTTCGGAATCCGCGTGAAGAAGCGTCTTCTTCACGATCGATAAGGGCGGCGAGTTCTCCCGTTAGCTTTAATGGTTCGCGGAGTTTGCTCTGTAACGGTTGTAGCTGCAAAATCTTTGCATTTTGGAGCTTCTTCTTTTCAAGTTCCACTTTCAACCGTTTCCTATCTTTTTTTCTCTCCCGAAACTCTGTGTCTGCTTTTTCTGACCAGTTAAAATTTTTGCTTTGATTTTCGCGCCATTCAGTGGTCGCGAACAAAAAGTTTACATGTAAATCTAACCAAACTCGAAAACCTTAAAATAAGTTATTCGTACCAAAATGACCCTTTCTCTTTCGTTTTATTTTTGCCAACAAACCACGTAACCATCAATCTCGGCATATTGTACGCTCAGCTCTCAGCTTCCTATAAAATGGATATCGTTTCACTGCACCAAACTCGACTACCTTCTGGTGAATGGCACAGACCGGCAATAAAAGATCTGATTTAGATTACAAATATCGATTAAATACAAGGTAACTATGGCCCAAAATGGTCTGTGAAGTTACACTTTCTAGAGAGTAAAAATTTGAATTTGCATTTAGTTTTGTTTATTTGTGTAGTTTGTTGTGGAGTTCAACTATGTAGGTCAACGATTCGACGTTTTAACACCACCCGGGTCGAGATCCCGCTCAGAAACCGCTCATGATTTGAGCGGTTTGAGCGGTTTTCCACCAACATTTGAGCGGTTTGGGCGGTTGTTTTGGAAAAACCGCTCAAACCGCTCAAATCTTGCTTAAAAAACCGCTCAAAAACCGCTCATTTCTTGCGGTGATTTTTGAACGGTTTTTCAAGCAAGATTTGAGCGGTTTTTGAGCGGTCTTCCCGGGTCGTGGTCCCAGACTCATGTCCATACTTTCGCGACAAAACTTTGGCATGTCCAGACTTTCCAGACTAAAACATGGCATTTCCAGACTTTTGCGACCATGATGGCTTTTGCGTTCTAAATTTTGCAGTTTCCCTGGAGCTTCAAAAAAGTAATTCATGTAGGGGCGGATTTAGGGGGGAGGGGCAGTTTGGTGGACGTTTTTTTTCAGGGATTTGACCCCTTGCCATTTGAGCGGTTTGGGCGGTTGTTTTGGAAAAACCGCTCAAACCGCTCAAATCTTGCTTAAAAAACCGCTCAAAAACCGCTCATTTCTTGCGGTGATTTTTGAACGGTTTTTCAAGCAAGATTTGAGCGGTTTTTGAGCGGTCTTCCCGGGTCGAGGTCCCAGACTCATCTCCATACTTTCGCGACAAAACTTTGGCATGTCCAGACTTTCCAGACCAAAACATGGCATTTCCAGACTTTTGCGACCATGATGGCTTTTGCGTTCTAAATTTTGCAGTTTCCCTGGAGCTTCAAAAAAGTAATTCATGTAGGGGCGGATTTAGGGGGGAGGGGCAGTGGGGGGGGGGGGGGGGGGTTTACGTTTTCCTTCAGGGATTTGACCCCTTGCCAAAAGCAACAAAACAGAAACAAAGTAACTGTATTAAGCAAAATGATAAACTAATGAAACTTTGAAATACAAAACGCTACAGATGGTTGTATAAAAACAAAATCGTATTCTTGTAATTTATATTGGCTTCGCTGCGCGACACTAGTTTCAGGGCAGCATGGCCTAACGGATAAGGCGTCTGACTTCGAATCAGAAGATTGGGGGTTCAAATCCCTCTGTGGTCGACTTTTTATTATTAAATTTTGCGCGGTTTTTGAGCGGTTTTTTTAGATAAACCGCTCAAAACCGTTCAAATCTTGCGCGGTTTTTGAGCGGTTTGTTTAGATAAACTGTTCAAAAACCGCTCAAACCGCTCAATTTGAAGCAAGATTTTGAACGTAATTGTCTAAAAAAACCGCTCGAACCGCTCAAATCTTGCTTCAAATTAGGTGAAAAATCTCGACTCGGGTAGAATTGATGCACACCGAAATGAAGATTTACTCCTAGAAACTCATCTTAAGCAGTATGGAATTGAGCGCACGCGACCGCAGGTGTGCATTGAAGGATTTAAAGCAAGCTAACACCAACGTAAGGCTACTGCCATTAGAAGCACTTCACATGGGAAGAAGGGACCGGGAACAAACACGCGCGATGAGGTCAAGAGCAGGATATTGACGCTGAAGTTAAAAATCTGAATTGAAATATCGGCTAAAACATAAACGCATGTTTCAAAAAAAATTAAAATCTTACGAAAATGACAAAATAGGCAATTTTACAAATCAATTTCAAGAAACTTTTGATAAAAAGTAGATTTCAAACGCTTTGGCAACTATGTGCATTGTCAGGATTTTTAAATAAAATTGATCTAAATGATAATAAAGCATCAATCATTTTACGAATGTTTTTTAAAATGATTTACATAAAATTTGATTATTTCTAAACCAGCTCGTTAAAAAATTAGTCCATGGCAATTGACCTCTAAAACTTTAACTTAGATTAAAAAACTTTCAATCTCGAAAAATATTCAAAAGATTTTTAATTAATTTGTGTGGAAGTTTTTGGGTCAAAACTGCGATTTAGACACGTACGTTTTTCATTGAAAAAATAATTGTTTTAGGAACGTACATGTCTAATTCAAAATTATGACTAAGGAATTTCCAGACAAATTAATTACAATTTTTTTTTTGTTTTTAGAGGTTAAAAGTATTTTATTCGACATAATCATTTTAGAGGTAAATTGTGTTTGGCTGATATTTTAACATGATGGTTTAGAACCAAAACTTTTGTGATTTATTGTAAAAAAAAGTTTGTACCGTGATGTTTTATTTTCATTTGGATTCATTAAGTTTCAATTGCTGACAATGCCCATAATGTGAAAACATTTGAATTTTTTTTTAATCAAAAATTGTTTCAATTATATTCATAATTTTGTGATGAACCAAAAAAAGAGCTAAAAATTTCGACTGTTTTCCCATTGAAAGGCCATTATCTAAAATTTTGATGGTTTTTTATCAATGTGAAGGGAATTTTTAATGTTTAAAGGGAAGGGAATGTTTTTATTTATCGATACGTAAAAAAAGGTCGGTTTTTTTGAGTTACCGAAATGTTTCATTTTTTTGAGCTAGCTCCCTGTTCCACATCATCAACACCTTCAACAGAATTGAGAAAAGTCAATACCAAACCCTTGTTACAGCAATTCCTGGCCTATCCCTCTATGCCTTTAACAAAGCGCTGAACCGAGGAAAGAACCTTCGACGATTAATGGAAGACATCCTTTGATGGAAAAAAATGGACGTCTGGCACGACGTGTTGAACAACGCCCATAACAGCCACAGAACCAATAAATATTGCACAGCTTGTGTCGCTGAGCTGACAAACAATTTGACGTCGAAGAAGCAGCAGATTTTGGCAATCACCTATTGCAGAAGGGAAGGAACGCCCGACTTGTTTAACCAGCTACTCGGCACTGGAGTGCTCATTAATCCTGCAACAAAACGGTTACTCTCCATGGGCAAACTGAACGACCCAGAGCAGCTCAGGAAATATTTGAAGCAAGGCCAGACTGCTGAATTGGAGCTGAAGTCTCTGCAATTTGTTGTGGCACACCACGAAAGACTAGCAGAACTGGTTGGTAATGTCAAACAACAGAGACCATCACAGACAAGGAAGAATGCGAAAGCAAGACGTGAGCAGACGTTGAAGGCAGAGGAAGAGTCTGCGCTTCAAAGACAAGGGTGAGGATAGTGTGATTCGTTTTACTTCGTGCCTTGTAAATTTTATTACTCGTAGCCTGCATAACATTGACCGCAGTATTTTTCCTGCTATTTGGCTCAGACAAAACTTAACAAGAAAACTAAGTTGGATTATTGGCTTAGACTATTTAAAAATTCTTAAAAAACCTCAAGTATCTGTAATAGACTGAAATGTCTGAGAAAGTGTCTGAAAAACTTTCTAATACCGGAGTTTTTGAAGTTTAGGGTCCCCGAGAACGCGTTTCATCGGAACATGCTGTTCAATATTTTCAACAAAAACGACTCAAGCGTCCCTGAATCCTCAACTAAAATATCCCCTAAAAATACTACTCAAACGTCCAGGGCAAATGAGGACAGGAAAAGGTATGAAGAGATGATAGTGAAAGCCCGATCACTGGTTCAAAAAGAAACCGACGAGCAGTTGTGGGCATCCATTTTCCAATTTGTGAGGCGTCAAGTTGATGCAAGCTTAAAGACAGCATCAGAAAACCATTAAAAAGTTAGAAAAACTGTCCGAGAGACAAGATAAACCTCTTGGGTGTAGAAAAAAGAAATCAGTGTGGAAAAAAGCAATCAGAAAAAAAACAAACATGAATTACTGCCAATGGGTCCGAAGCATCCAATAAGATACAAAAATAACGAAACGCACATTTTTGTCTGATATTGACATTTTCCTCTCACAATTGAAGAACAAAAGACATCTGATGAAACTTTGTGTGGAATAGAAGCCGCGGCAAAGTCTTATGCAAAACAAACCCCAAGAGACAAAGCCGTTGCAAAACGAGGAAAAATCTCAAAGATAGTAGGTTGCTGGCAGTGCATTTTGAAAAGTTGGTTGATTTTTGCATAATGATGAAACAAACGTGTGAATCAAAACTGGACTCTTTGTGGCAATCTGCTCAATTTTGAAATTGGAGGCAACCACTGATGAGGTTATATTGAAAATTGAGAAGGAACTTAACAAAAAATTACTTGTCATGAACAAAAGAGACGAGATAATTGATCAAATAGATTCTAAGATGAGGTCAACAAGGGGAAAACTGCCGTTGGTACACATCTATGGAGCCAATATAGAAACCAATACTAAAGATGCCAGAGAAACAATTGAAAACCTTGCTCTAGATCAGAATGAAACCATAATATCTCTTCATGTGGAAAGTTTTTACCCTAATGTTCCCTTGAAGGAAGCAATTGCAGTTGTCTTACAGAAGCTGTACAGCCAGGAGTCTCCTGAAATTCAAAGAGTAACCATGAAAATGCTTTTGAATACGGTAGTCAGCAAATTCTGTTTCGAGTGTAATGATTCATGTTATGTGCAAGTTGATGATCTAGCAATTGGCTCTTCCATCGCTGTAGTTCTTACAAACATCTGGCTGAAAGAGGACGAGTTTGCTCTAAAACACGAAATACCGGCGGGAACGATGATACAGCAAATGGATGAAAAAAAAGGTTTGTGCCCATGTTTCAGCAGGAAAATAACGTTTATATCACACGGTGTTAATTGCGAGAGTTGCCGAAAAGAGTATCATCTTAAGTGCTTGAAAATATCCTATAATGTAAGCGCATCAACAACCGAGATAGCCTGGTATGGTGAAATCCACTGACGCGTTAAAAACCAGGAGAAGGATAGTCCACAAGTAAAAATGTTCCTCAGGTATGTGGATGATATTTACAGAACAGTTAAAGGTCAGCCAAATAAGGTACTTGATGCCGTCAATTCTCTTCATCCAAAACTGCAGTTCACTCTAGAGGAAAAAATTTCTGAGGGGAAATTGCAGTTCCTATGTATGACAAAAATGTATCGCATGATAGGTGTGTAACCTGCAATTGGTATGAAAAACCAACAGATACCGGGTCTATAATGAACTATAGAAATTCGCCCAACTCAGTATGCGTAGTGATATCCAAGGCACTGTACATCGAGTTTTTAGGAGTATATCAAACTGGGAGCAAAGTGATAAGGCTATGGAAACTAATAGAGCGCAATGGCTAACAAATCAGTACCCTGAAAATTGGTCCGCGAAAGTGACAGCAGACTCCTTGTGCAAATTATCGTGATTAAGAGCAAGAACTGGATAGTTAGAGGAGTTCTTCAACTCATACACCAAAGGATCTGCAGCCCCTAATGCTGATGATGCAATATAGAGGTAACCAAAGCCAAATTTTGCTACCAGGGTACAACGTTTAACCAACGCTCAAGTGGTTTTAACCACAAGAAATCTAGAATCCTGTGTACCATCGCTGGAGTCAGCATTTTTGGTGACATGTTGTGACACTAAAAGCTGTCAGCAATTTTTAGTTACAAAAGTGGTATATAAACTATCGTGTAGTAGATGTTCTTCCACCTATGTTGGTCAAACTGTTCGATATTTGACCACTAGAATTGAGGAACACAAGAAAGCAGACTCACCGTTAATCTTCCACCTTCAGCAAGGCAGACTTGAGGGAAATAGCGTAGATCATACTTGGGAAATTAATGTTAGGTCGAACAAGCAAACAAAACTATTAACACTAGAGGCAATACAAATCAGGAAAGAGAAACCGGGCTTGAACACGCACGACGCGTTTAGGATCAGGGAGTTAACACTGAAAATTTAATATCAAATTATTTTTTGTTTTTTAATCAAATTTTTTTATGTCTAAATCAAAACTATGAACCAGAAACTTCCAGACAAAAAAGTTATTGTTATAGCTTAAAACTATTTTAACCTAACTAGTTATTTTAGAGTTTAACTGTGATTGGCTAATTAATTCACAATATGGTTCAGAACCGAAATTTATGTTCTAAAAGATTTTTAATCAGCACTGAAAACTTGTTTTTTTTTTTAAACGTACATGTCTAATTCGAAATTATGACTCAGAAGCTTATTCTAAATAGTAAATTTAGAAGTCAACTTTGATTGCATAAGTTTTAACATGATGTTTTAGAACCAAAATGTATGTGAATTATTGTAAACAATTTTTGTAGAATGATGTTTCATCGTCAATTAGATTAATTTTTTTAAACGTCCTGACAATGCACAGAAGGAACTCCCAAGAGCAAACAAAACGACCCGGAGCGGCTCAAGAAATATTTGAAGCTACACCAACATGCTGAGCTGAGGCTGAAATAGCTGCGATTGGTAGTAGCACATAAAGAGAGACTGCCAGAACTGATTAGCAATATCAGGGACAAACAGTTGAAACCATCGCAGACAGGGAGAAAGGCGAAAGCAAGACGTGAGCAGAAGCTGAAGGCTGAGGATGTGTCTGCGCTTCCAAGACAGGGGTGAGGAGAGTGTGATTTGTTCATTTTGAGATTCATTACTCGTGTCCTGCAAAACAATGACCACAGTACTTCTTCTACTGGTTGGCTCAGACAAGTTTTCAAAAAAAAACTAACTTGGAAAATTGTGTTAATATATTTAAAATACTTTAAACATATATCTGTACATCGACTAAACATTAAGAAAATGCCTGAAAAACGATCAACTACGGACGTTTTCAAGTTTAGGGTCCCGATAACGGCTTCTTTTTGGATCAAGCTGTGCATAATTTTTAACTAAAACTACTAACGACTGAAACTCTTAGGGCAAATGGGACAGGAAAAGGTATGAGGAGATGCTTAAGAAAGCCCGATCACCGGTGCAAAAAGAAATCGACAAACAGTGGTGGGCATCCATTTTACGCTTCGTGAGGCGTCAAGTTGAGGTAAGCTTAGAAATTACATCAGAAAACCATAGAAAAAATTAGAAAAACTGTCAGAGAGACGAGATAAACCTCTTGGGGGGAGAAACGCGCAATCAGTTAAGGTGCTTGCTTACATTTAACTGCCTGGGTTAGTCATGACGTGCTGTCAATGGGCCCGAAGCATCCTTTAGAGACAAACTTAATGAAACGCACTTTTTGGGTGATATCAATACTTTCCTCTCACAATTGACAAACCAAAAAGCATCTGGTGAAAATTCATGTGAAATAGAACTCGCGGCAAAGAAAAAGTAAGGCAAATCCCAAGAGACAAAGCCGTTGAAAAAGCGAGGAATTATCTGGAAGAACATGGATTGGTGGCTGTGCCTTTTGATAAGAGGGTTGGTTTTTGCATGATGAGGAAGCAAAACGTATGAAACAAAGCTGGAATCATTGTTTTAATCTGCTCAGTTTTTAAAAAAAGAGGCAACCACTGACAAGGTTATACTGAAAATTGAGAAAGAACTTACTGGAGAATTACTCGCCATGAACAAAAGAGACGAGATAAGTGATCAATTATATTCTAAGATGAGGTCAACAGGGGGACAACTCGCCGTTGGTATGGTTTAGCTAAGGCAGACAAGGCTGAGACACCCCTACGACCAGTACTATCACTTCCGGGCAGCTCGTATGAGAAATCTAACAAAACGCTCGCAAAGGTCTTTGACAACATCGATGGAGCCAGTATTGAAACCAATACTAAAGATGCCAGAGAAACAACTGCTATTGTCCGGATGAAAGCATAATATTTCTTGATGTGAAAAGGTTGTACATTAATGTTCCCCTGAAGTAAGCAAATTAAATTGCCTTTTAGAAGCTCTACAGCCAGGAATCTTCTCCTGAAAATTCAAGGAGCAACCATAAAAAGGCTTTTGAATATAGCGGTCAGCAAAGTGTATTTGAAGTGTAATGATTCACGGTATATGCAAGTTGATGGACTAGCAAGGGGTGCTTCCCTCGCTGTAATTCTGGCAAACAAATGACTGAATGCTCTAAGACGAGAAATACCGGTGGGAACGGTGGTACAGCCAATGAGTGACAAAAATAGTTTATGCCTATGTTGCCCCAGGAAAACAACATATAGTTCAAAGGGGGTTGAATGCGAGAGTTGCCGAAACTGGTATCATCCAAAATGCGAAAAAAAAACTCGATGATGTATAAGCATCAATAACCGGAATAGTCTGGTACTTTGAAAGCTGCTGCCGCGCTAAGAACAAGGAGAAGGATAATCCACAAGTGAAAATGTTGCTCAGGTTTGTGGATGGGATTGTTCGAACAGTCAGAGGGGAGCCGAGTTTTGTTCTCGATGCCACCAATTCTCTTCATCCAAATCTGCAGTTCACTCCAGAGGAAATTTTTTATGAGGAGAAGTTGCAGTTCCTAGTTTTGAAATAAATCTATTGCAGGATAGGTGTGTAACATGCAACTGGTATCAAAAACCAGTAGATATTTGGACTCTACTGAACTATAGAAGCTGCGCTCAACTCAGTATAAGAGTAGTGTTATCCAAGGCACTGTATACAGAGTTTCTAGGAGTACATCCAAGTGGGAGCAATTAGTAAGTTTATGGAAACTAGTAGGGCGCAATGACTCACAATCAGTACCCTGAAATTTGGTTCATGAAGGTGGCGACAGACGCCCTTTAAAAATCATCAAGGGTAAGGGCAAGCCCCTGGATAGTGAGAGCAGTTCGTCAACTCAATCACCAAAGGATGTCCAGACCCCAATGCTGATGATGCAATATAGAGGTAAGTAAAGCCAATATTTTGCAAGCAGGTTACGAAATTTAACTAACGTTCAAGTGAATTTCACCACAAGAAAACTATCATCATGTTCACCATCACTGAAGTCAGCATTTTCTATTGACCTGAACTCAAGAGTGGTTTACAAACTGTCATGTAGTGAATGCAATTCCGCCTTTGTCAGAAAAGCTGTTCGACATTTGACCACTAGAACTGAGAAAGATAAGAAAGCAGACCAACGGCACAACTCCACCTTCAGCAAGGCAGGCTTGAGGGAAAAAGCGTAGATAATACTTGGGAAATTATAGAAAGGTCAAACAATCAAACAAAACTGTTAACACTAGAGAATTTACATATCAGGGAAAAGAAACCCGACTTGAACCCGCGCGAGCAGCTTAGGAGCAGGGAGCTAATACGGAAAAAAAATCCAAAGTATTTTTGGTTTTTTAACTAAAATGTTTATTTTTAACTCAAAATTATGACTCGGAAACTTCCATAAAAAGTATTTAAAATGTGTTTAATTCAGTTTAGGGGTTAAGAAGATTTTAATCTAAATAGTAATATTAAAAGTCAACTAAGATTTGCTTATTTTTAACATCAAAGTTTGGTTAAAAATCAAAATGTATGTGAAATACAGTAAATAACATGTGTAAATTGAGGTTTTATCGTCATTTAGATCATTTTTTCGAAAAAATCCTGACGATGCACACAGATGGGAAAGCATTTGAAATTCTTTTCTTATCATAAATCTCATAAAAAAAAACAAAAAAAAAGTAATTTAGATGATAAAGTCATCATGTAATTTGGGCGAGCTTTTGCAATTTGCAATCGTTTGATTGATGAAGATACCATTTTCTTATACTATTTTTATCGTTATTATGATTGTTATTATGATTAACATTGTCTAATAGATTTAAATGCGGGCTTCACTATCTCAATCATGTTAAAGTTTTTTCAACATATTTTTTTTTGCATGTTTTACGTAAGAATTTTTTTTCACGTAAAGCTAAAACGTATATTGCAATATTTAAGAAGTTTGTTTTTGACTGCAATTGATTTTCTTAACCAAGTTTGAAATTAGCAACTCAATATAAGGATGCTGTCAGGGTGTCCAGCTGTTGAGAATTTGGACTCCAATTACGAATGTCCAAATCCTTTTAGTTTACGATTTACGACAATTTTTGTGATTTTTTCATAAATTTTCAGAAAAGTAAAAATACCAAAAAAAATATTTAACAAGACTTGAAACTCTCAACCCTGCATTTGAGTGCTGCAAAAATACTCTCAAAAATAGCAAATTTTGTCTCCAAAAACGACTGCTCAAATCTTTGTGTTTTTGAGTTATGACGTGTTTTATGATTTTTTTGAACTTTTTTTTAGAAAACTTAGATTTTAAAAAATTCAAAACAATGCATATTCCTAAACTTGTAGTTGCGTACTGTGAAGGTACTCTCTGGATCTCAGCAGTTCCAAATTGCAATTCTGGCGTTCGAATGCGATTTCTCAAATACTGTTTGTTTCCGAGATGTTTTTTGTTGTCTTTTTTTTCGAAACTCCAACACTATGAAAAGGAATTACAAGAGTACTCTCAGGAGTTTCAGATCTTGCGTTTTAATGCGATTGCTCAATTGCTATTAGTTTCAGAGATGGGACGTTTTTAGTTCGTTTTATAATTTTTCAACGAACTTGGATAAGGCATGGAGATTTTATTTCCAATATAAGCGTTTTTCTTTAGTTGTTAAAATTTTGAAGCACCGGAGTTGCGTTACACGCTAGTTCCTATGATTTTTATGGTTATTATGAATACCGCAAAAAGAGGCATTAATCCCAAAGATACATCTAGAGATCAGATAAGGGATTTTTCTGTCTACAATAGTTGCAAATGCAGAGCAAAGTCCAGTAGAAGGAAGTACAAGTAATGTAATTGTTCGGGAAAAAGGTCACATCAAATTTAGATTTCTAAACAACAATATATCTAACTGTAACAACAAAATATCTAACAACAACAAACGGAACGGTCGGATCACATCTTGTCTGGCGGATGATTTCTACTGATTTTATATTATTCTTTTTTGGTTTTTTCCGTTTTTTTAATGTTTTTTTTTAGGTACTATACTACTTTTTGTTTGGTTTCCTGTATATCTGTAAATGTTTTTTGGTCACTAACCATTCAGAGAACGACGGGACGGCCAGTCATCCCACCCTTCCTGGTATGTGGATTTCGTTCTTAACTAGGTTAAAAAGCTTTTTTCGGGAATCCGGAAGTCTTCCGCGTTCCGACCTACCCTTCCGCCCCGTTGGTTAGGACCTTATTTTGGGCATCCGCTCAGCACCGGCGCGTAGTGCACGTTAACGGTTCTGCCGGTCATGATGTTAAAAAAACACCCAGGAGCGCCATAAAATCATCTATGTAACATTCGCCCGCAAGTACATATCGACGGGAAAAAAAGCTAGGTTCTAAAACGGCTGACCAGCGTCTAAACACAGCTCTACATGCTTTTCACCGTCTCTGCCAAAACCAATTCTTTTAGTGGTTTTTCTAACATCGGGTCGAAAAAACCCGTTACTGTTTCCGGCTTCGATCAAAACGCTCTAATTAACTCAATTATATGCAAAAATTGTGAGCTCATGGCTGGGTCTCAGTATCCCCAGACCACGAGGTCACTCCTAAAAACAGGGCTACTACTTATTTAATATTATACCATTGTTTTTGTTCAGTAGATAAAAATCATCATCTCCATCGAAGATGGATCAACTTTTTCCCTTAACTACTAGCTTCTCGTAATCTGAAAGTGAATTTAGATGTTAAATGAATTCCACTCAGGACATCTCCAGGAAGCTAAAAATTTATAAAATAAAGTTTGCGTTCTCCTCCCGAGACCGCTCCGGATTCTGGAATCCGGGGAAAAAACGCTCTTTTTTCTATCAGGAAGGCTGAAAGTGATGTCCCAACACTCTTCCTAAATCTCGGGATTCGGGTTGAAACGATTGTAGCGGCCCAATCGCTAAAACTCGGAATGGTTGTCGGTCACAATAGTCTTCTTACCGTTCGTATTTCTCGTCTGACTCTTCTCTGTCTAATTTTAATTTTGCTCTCGTTGAGAATACTGTTTTTCTCTGTTCGCCGTTGTCAGTGTGCGTGAAAGATTAAAGAAAGTTACGTGTGTTTTATGTCTGAATCGAAATTTTAAAAATTTATTTGTAAGCTCAAATTAACCCTTCTTCGTTCGTTAAAATGCACGATAAACACCGCTAATCCGTTAAAACTGTTACTCTCCCCACTCCGTTGTCATAAGAATAATTCGAAATCTGACTTTGCATTTTCGTACATGCAACATACTCCCCGGACAGCCCGGTCAATGTCCTCATTGAGTCTTGTAGTCTTCATCAAAATGGTACAGTGCCATCGAAAAGATTTTACAAAATGCATGAAATCACATTTATCTACGTTACATCGACTCACTGCAGAATACAAATGGCATCATACTACACTATTATAGCCTTCCAAACTCTTTCTCTAATCTGCACTTTCGAGGTTATGGCTTAAGATAAAACATTTTTTCTGACTTCTAATGTCTATGTCCCGATTTAAAACATTTTCTCCTAGGTTTAAAAAATGATGGGACGCAGGAGGGTCCTGCCAACCAACAAACTAAAATTATCCTACTATGCTTCTTCTCTTCGGAAATTTAGTTGTTATTGGTCCTGAATTTTAAAATTAAGGAACTCGGTGGTTAGAAGGAACAATGAAATAATCTTCCTCTTCAAGAGATTACCCAAGCCTTTCATGTCACCACAAAGTGATCAGTCATCTTAGTTGATTAAAAACAATCATGCAGGCGGGAATATTCAATATATTCTTCACTCAAGCCTTTCTAAAGAAATAGTAAGTGTCTCAAAAGCATAACGCAAATATTATAAATGCAACAAATTCTTTAATCTTCGAAATTCAAATAACTGTTTTCTCTTCAGTTTCAATTGCAAACTTAGTTGCTTTGTTTCTCAATTGAATTTTTCTCAAAAAACAATAATTCTGAGTTCTAACATCTTCTCCTTCGTTGCTTCTTTGTGTGATTTCTAGTTCACTCTTTGTTTTCGTCGTTTACAAGTTCTAAAACCTCTAAATTCTTCTAATTTTTCTTCTTTTTGCAACTTGTTTCTCGGCTATTTGTCAATTTTCATCTCCTCCTCCTGCGAATTTGACTCCGCATTTTCAGTCTCAGTGTCTTGCATCACGTCGTTAGCTATTCTGACGATGTTGAAGGCAGTCAGTCCTCTAACACTTCTGCTCTTCTACTCTTTGTTTGCAACAAGGTAGAGGATCAATGTTAGTCTCCCTGTTTCGGCGGTCTATGATAGGTTTCACTGTGCCGCATGTTCAGTTCCGCCTCGATTGCTTCCCTCCATTTTCCAATATACTTTTGTTCCGTTTGCAAAACTCCCGGAAACACTTCTACACTGATAGTCGTGACCATCTCATGCTTTTGTTCTAGATTCAATAGTGACTGTAGAGAACCAAACATACTGTAGAATCCTATTGCAGTCACTAGATTCACCTCGATTCCTCCATGGAAATCTGCAATCAATTCCGTTTTCGTTTTTGCTTTCATCACGATGTGCCCAAACAATATCGTTAATTGCTTGTATTGTTTCGCCAGGGTCTTTACGCAGTCCAGGTCTTCAAAGATGTGACCCTCCAGTCTAAATACTTTCCTCAGACAACTACCAGGTTTTTTCCAGTCCTCTGGTCCCCAGCCAGGCAACTCTACTTTGTCTTCTCCGTTGCTCTTAGAGGCTGTCGTCATTAAATTGTAAATGATGTTCAGGTCACGCAAGTTACGGTCTGAATTCAATTCCTTCTGCACGTCCTGCGTCGCACGCAATATCAAATCGGCGTTAGGACTCGGACACCATGATGGTTTCATCAGTTTCCACACCACCAGTAGACTCGTTCTTAGCAGTTTGTCCAAGAATCCCGATCCAAACCCCACTCGGTTGTCAGATTTCGGCACTGAAGGTGCAGTCACCTTTTCTTCAAACACAAGTCCCAGCTTAGTCTGCTGGTCAGCAGCGCTTCTTATCGTAGAAATTCTTGACGTCCAGATTCTTAGCAACACTGCTTGCTCATAATCGAAGAAGCAATCCCGTATGTCTTCATATATGAAAGGGCTGTACGCCATCCCTACGATTTCAGTTACGTAACTGTATGATTTCTTCCTGATCGGTCCACAGTGTTCACTGGACTTCGCTAGTGCTCCCATAGCATCTTTTGTGAGCCTCATCTCCTTGTTAGATAACCTCGTTATTTCGTCAATCTTTTTCATTGGTTCCAGTTCCAAAGGTTCCTTTATGTTAACTCGCATCGGTTTACTATGACGGATGCCCAAAAAAGCTTGTAAGAGCAAGGCTTTCGCTCGTTCATCGCCTTCTCTTAGCATTTTGACACAAGTGCTCAACGCCGGCACTGATAATTGTTCTATCATGAATCCAAGGAAACAGAGAGCGTCTCTCCGCTTCGCGAACGCTACTGTTGCTCCTTCTAGGGTCATTAGATCCCTCATACTCGTCATTAAGAACACCTTCTCCCCCTTCGATATTTTTCTCTCTTCTGAATCATATTCCCCCCGTGTCTTTCCAGTCATGCATCGAGCGAACGTCAGTTGTAGTTCTGTTCTCACATAGAGTATCGCTATCAGAGCGTGTATCTTCGGAATGGTTCTCATTTCTTCTTCAAAGTACCGTAACACTACTGCTCTCCATGGTAGGCTCACCAACTGCTCTATCGTTTCCGCGTGCATTTCAGAAGAGACCAGAGTTACGTATGCCTTCTGCTTCAAGGTTGTGCCTCGCATTATTGTCTCCAAGTAACCTTCCATAGCGATTTTGTCTTCTAGAGCAATTAAGTGTCCTCTAGCCGAGTTTCTGTACTCCACCATCTCCATGCATCCACCAGCGGGTTCATCAATTGATACAGTTTTCGACATTTTCAGTCGGTTGTACTGCACTGGGACTAAATGTCCTTCGACGATTGTTCATGGAAGACGTTTTGAAATCTTGTAGGGTACTCTCTCCACATTGGCTGAGTATTTCCATTTTTAATGTTGCTCCAGTCAGAGTGCGGTCACTCCACTTTTTATAACTGGCTGAGTTCAATCCTGCCATGAGAATAAATGGCACCATAGCTACGTCAGTCCACATTCTGTCCGTGCCAGGCAATTGGTCATCACCCTGTCCCATGTCCATGGCTTCTTCAACACGCTTCCTTTTGGCTGAATTGTCAGCTTTTACCGAGATTTCAGAGTCCACCTTCGTTTTTCCAGCTTTCCTCTTTGTCATTTTACTGACAGGTTTCATTTTCAAATCGTTAATCTTGTCAATCATCACATTTGATCGCATCGTTCCTTCTCTGGTTCTTGACAGATACACTACTTCATCGTTGCCTTCTTGCGGTGTTGTCTTTATAGGAGAATTTGCCTCACTTTCTTCAGTGCCCGATTCGATCAATAATTCGCTCAATCTCCCTTCACACTCGTCGAGTTTGCCAAGGACTTCCCGCATTAGTGATATGTTGAGACCTGTTTTCAGTCTAGACTGAGTCCCGTAGCTCTGAACTAGTGACCAGACCTCTTCCATGAAGGCAACTCTGTCCATACTGCATGCCAACCTACTCTCGTGGTCTCTATGATAAACTTCCCACTTTGCTTCGGGCAACGTTTCCAAGAAAAGTACACTGGCAGTGCCTTCTAATCTTCTTCTCTTCGGTGATTCCATTAACAGTTCCTTTTCGGCATTTTTAGAATTGCTCGGAGAGCTGCTCTCCAACAAACTCCGGTTCATTTCTATGAAGTCCGACGGAGGCTCCAGCATGGAGGTTCCCTCGTCTGCTGGCTCAGTCGTTCCCTCCAATGTGTCTGGGCCACTTTCAAAGTCGCAGAGGAAGTTGAAGTTCAGGCTGGACATCCCGCCTGTCGAAGCCTTGTCGTCCTCTTTCTCAGCCTGATCAATTTCCTGTTGCATAGGCTCCTCCGATCGACAGCTTCCTCCCTGCTCATCGTCTTGCTTCGGATTTTTTCCTGAACTCGAGGGTCCTTGCTCTTCAACTCTTGTTCCATCTGGAAACTTCGGTACAACTAGTCTGCCAGCTGATCGATCTTCTTCCTCTCCGTGCATTACCCTGACTTCATCGCAGCCGAAGGGTGCTAGCATGGTTCTAATTTATAGTTTCTCGCTCACCATTAACTCCAGTTTAGCCCTCATCAAAATTAGTGAGGCTTCTTGCAAGTCCACCTGGCCTCTCATGACCATTGGCGCCAGATCCAGTTTCGCCCTTTCTTCGTCCAGGTTTCGGAGTTGCTGCATTATTCATCCATCTCCTCGTCGTTTCATCCGTGTAGATAAATTGCGTATACTGTAGCACGGCAGTGTTTCTGCCCGCAAAGCACGGAGCCATCAGCTCGGAGAATTTGGCTACTCTCCTTTCGTTGGTTTCGAAGGCTCTCAACCTAGTGGTTTGTAACATCCTTCTAATCAAGGGAAATTCGGAGACCTCTTCTGGCAGTTTCTTGTAGCCACCCCAGCCTTTAGTTTCTTCTCTCAATTTTTGATATGATGCAGTCAGACGAGGAATTCTTGTAATCTTGTCGTTCGTCTTATTGTAGGGCCTTAGATTCCAGAGCTTCTGAATACCTCAATGCGCCCTCTATCTACTTCTCCCATACAATCACGGAAGTGATCATCAACATTTATGACAGTCATCTCCGGCTCCGACGTTTTTGCGAACAACAAGTCCTCACACATCATTTCTCATAGTGCGCGCTGTTCACCCCAGTTAAGCACTTCCGTCCACTGCTGATAAGAGGTTCAGGTGCAACACCGACCTCCTGTATGGCAAACGTGACTGAAGGACCGTATATCACCGTCACGAACTCCGTGGCTCCTCTGATCAAAGCTAAGGGATCGCTTCTCATGGCCAGTCTCAGGTCAGTTAACAGGGGCATGCCCCAGCATGACGTCGCACGTCTTCTTCCTTCTGAAATGTCTCATCCTCTCCTGTTCCAAAGCGATTCTGCTGCAGGAGGTACTGGATAAGAGTATGTCGCAAATCTCTTATCTTGGTCCAGGAATCAGTGGGCCACTTCCCGTTAAACCTCCTCACGTTCTCTCTCATTTGCTCAGGGTAGCTGGTTAGATTCATCAATCCTCACAAGTTCCCGTGCGTTATCGCAATTAGCGTCCGAAGTCCATCTAACCGCAAGTTCTACACTCCTTCAGTGAGCAGTACCACTGGTCCTCTCACAAAGCTCTCCGCTCCAAACGTCACGAACAAGGCTAGTAGTTCCACGATTGATAACTCTGTGACTGCTTGGAGGAACTCTCTGATCAGGTATCGAGAGAGCGATGGGTAAATTTTGCCGGGAAGGAATCGGTTCATCCAGCTCCCAGCTCTTCCAGCTCTTCAAGCATGCTGTCAGCCGGTCAAAGCCTTCTTCTCCCTTTACACTCTGTGTCCAGAAAGCTTCCAGGGTAACTTGGCACACCCTGTTTACAAACTCGGCTGACTTCTCTTCAGCATTTTCGGCCAGGTTCACTTCTTTCACCATCTAGGCATGATCATCACTGAGCCTCGCTCGAAAGCGTCCGAACCCAATGCGTTTATTCGAGGGGTCAAGTGCAGCCACTTGTTAGCCTCTCGTTTGGTTCTCAAGACCATCGCTTCCAAGTGAGCTCTCGTCTCTTTGGAGTTCTTCCTTCTTTCTCCTTTCTCTTTGATTTCCATTTCTCGGAACCATAAGTCGCTACTATTACTCGATGGTCGTCGTCAATTCCTGGTCTCGGTTTGAGTTGTCGGCTGAAATTGGAGAGTTTTAGCCCCAGTACTTCGTCTAATTTCAACATGTGCAATGAATGATCCTTGAATTCTCGCATTGCTTTCGAGATGTCAGACCCCACTGCCGGCAATTACACCCTAAGTGGTCTTGAGTTCTCCACTTCTATTCCTCGATTCGGGGCAGATATGATCACATCATATTTGCCTTCCGAGAGCAACGCCACCATCGCATTTACAAACTTCAGCCCATCCGGGAGATGTGCATATCCCGGAGACAGTACAAACACAGCTTTCGGTGTTATCTTTGGGAATGCACCTTCTTTCAGCGTGTCCATCATTTCACCCATCGACTCGAGGATATCCTTTATCGCTGGCCATACTGCGTCCTCTGCCGTTTTAGGCTCTCTGAGTCTGCTCCGGAAACTCCTACTGTGTAGAAGGTCGTTTACGCCGGCATATACGATCGTGATCGGGTTCATTTCCGTTTGTCGTTGTATCCCGATTGCTATTGACACCGACTGCATTAGGTCTAGGTCGACTGCTGCCAGCATTATAACGTCAGGCCAAAACAGAGCCTTGGAGGTATGCGCGAAGTCTGAGTTTGCGACTATCAAAGTCTTTGCTTTTCTCATTTCCACTTTATCATACGCTGCAAAGATAGTCTCTTCCTTCCTACTCATCTGCATCCCACCATATCTCTGAACATCGCCTTCTTGAGCCACCTGTTTCGGGTACGCTCTTTCCTTCACATGACATGGGGGTGCTCGTATTTGCTTGAACATTTTCACATGTTGTCCTATTGGTGCCCTCGTTGTCAAGAATCTTCCGGGTCTTTCTTCTCAATTTCCTTCACCATGTTTCATTTTCACGTCCTGCAAAGGTCTTGCATTCACTGGACCCATGGTGTTGTTGGAGGGCAGTCCCTCTAAATCGCAAAATCTTAGTTAAGTCGAATCGGAGCTTAAATTAAGGCCAGCTGCTATCAACCAGTCCACACCTGCGATTGAGTACAGTCCGTTGACGGATAGCCTTCCTCCATTCAGCATCCTTATGGCATCGGCTGCAAAACTTACCGCCTGAAGGTTCAATTTCACCAGGTCCTGTTTAAAGGTCCTCTTATCAACATCAAAGAGCTTCTGTCCGGTGGTCGTTCTTTTCGGCTGGCGCTCGTAGTCTCCGATCTTGTTTCCGGTCTCGAGGTACCTGTTGTCTCAAGATTGCGTTGACAGGTCCTAATCTTCGCCGTGGATGAATAATTCTTCTTACTGGCGCTTCTCCCAATCGGTCCAGTACATCCCTTCTTTGACCTGGCTCGCTGGAAATTTGCGGCCTGTAGGTCACGGCTGGGACCGCTCACAGACGTGTTTCTAGGTTGGGGCACGAAGGTTGAGAGTGCTGGCTCATTCGTCGTTTGTTCTTTCTGTAGTACTCCCGTGTCAAAGAGCTCGACCTCCATTTCGTCCAGTCGCTCCTGGAAGACTCTGTTCATCCAGGCTTGTCCTTCTATACTATCAAAGTTGATTCCATCGGTGGTAAGTCTGGTCTGATCCATAGCTCTGAGCTCGTGTTCAATATCCATGAGGATAATCCGTCCAGCATTACGACTCGCCATATTTCTCAGTATGTTGTTCCATCTGATGACTCCTTCGCCATGCCTCCTTCGGGCCGATGTCAAAGTTCTCGTGCTCATCGGTACAATGCAGACGGTCAGTACCGCGCCCTTGAACTTCTGCCAGAGAGTAGTGAATAGGCACATCATCATGAATTCCCATTGAGCCTCTTACTAATCTGAACCTCTGGACACATTGTTTGTCCCTATTAGGATCATTATGTTAGGGATTCTTTTTGGGTTCAATATCTCCACCATTCGGTATAGCTGAGCTATCGTGGCCCCTCCAGAGGCCGTCACCGTGGTGCTCCAAGAGGTCCTCAGGTTTTGGAGAACTCTCAAAAAACTGTCATCTGGTATCAAATGAGATGTTCCGAGCGGCGTTTGTTGCATGTGTATCGCCGGACTCCAAGTCGATCAATTAAAGCAGGCTCGCGGATCCGCATCCGGAACTCCTGTGAAGTTATTCTTCACCTGGTTGTTCTTCTGCACATCAAAAACTCGGGACACTTTCTTCATCGGCATTTCTCTTATTTTTCTCTCAGGAGCTCCAGAGGTCATTGCTGGTAACGTGACACTGTCAGCTCCCATTTTCCTTATCGTTGCTTGGGAGACCTCAACTCTGCCCGTGTCGTCGATTCTTCCAGAGGGTGAAGTCACCCCAAAACCTGGCGCATTTCTATTAGCGACAAGTCGTCGAGCTGTTTCTATCAACTTCCGCATTGTCTGGTCTACGACTGGGTCACCTAGGGTATCATTTGGATCCGGGATCGTCACTCTTCCGGCCGTAGTCGGGAGTCGCATATCGGTCGTTTGATTTAGTTCGCGAGGCGTTAGGAACTCCATCGGGGACCGCCCACGAGGAACACTCCTTGCAGGTATCACTTTTTCTACTGCCGTCGTCAACGCCAGCCGTTCCGATCGCTCTTTATATTCTCGCCTCAAGCGTTCTATTTCTCGACCCTGCTTCTTCTTATATTCTTCAAATAGTTTTTTCCACATATATCTGTCTTCTTCTGCACTGAGCATCGTCTTAGTCACTTGATCTAGCTCTCTTCTGGTCTTCTCAATTTCTTGCATCGTTCCGTTCAGATCTTGCATCGTTTCATTCGTCTGAACTTCTTCTACTCTCGCCCTCTTTGGTGGCACAGCAGCTCTCAGTTGTGAACTAGACGAGGCAGCCTCGCTGTTCATCTCTTGATGCGTTCTTCTCAGTCCAGATCTAGGCTTGGTTGGCAGAGGCATCTCACCTGGTTGGTAGGTCCTGGAACTCCCCATCCCAGGCTCGTTCGCCAAATCACTTCCTGAGAGTGCCCCGTTTATCCACCTCATAACCCTCATGTTTGGGTGGTCTAGCACTCCTCGTTCTCCATATGCGGCCATCATTAAGACTTCCGTGGGGCGGTCCCCACGGTTATCATGCCCTAAGATGTTTATTGAGGATACCAGCAACATGACTACCTCTAGGTCCTCCAGAGCGAAATCTTGATCCATCAGCCGACGATAGATCTTATCTCTCATCGGTCCTACATTTGCCTCCGCTAGGTCCATCAGCTCATTCAGATCGAAGTTGTCCATTTCGTTAGATTCGTTTTGATTATCAGTTTGCTCAATTGAAATCTGATGAATAATCAAATGATCAATCAGATCTAGAAAAAAGGTCACGAATATCACTTACGCTAATTTTGTATTAAAATTGATTTAAAACATTCATATAAAAAGATTTTGATCTTAAAATGTATTAAAATCAGTTTAACGCTAAAATTTTAGAATTCGACCTAAGAATGGACAGTCCAAATTTTGGATCTGTTCCTAAGATCGTCATTAGGTTAATCATGGATCTAATTCTCTCGTATCCAGGGTCTTAATAACATAACACATAACACACAACATGTCACACATAACACATCACACACAACACACATAGTATGACACCTCCTGCATGCAACCTAAACTCAACCTAGACTCAAATAATATTTCTTATGTAAGTATAATTGTATGTTAGTATCAGAAAAGATTACGTGTATCAGTGCATATAGCTCCCATGGATGTCCTCGTTTCGGGTCGTATACTGGAAGCGAGAGTTCTTTTACTTCCCTTTCCACAAGGAAGTCTCTCAGTCTCGCCAAGGACAAGACCAAGTTTTCCGGTTCCACATGCCGCTTCTTTATCGCCCTCGTCACCAAGAAGCATAAATATTTTCCTGGTGTCTGCGAAGCCGCCGGAGGCAAGGCTGCTACGCCTCCTATTCCTGGTCTTTGCTTCCAATGGAACTCTAAGTTTTCATATTCTCTCTCAAAATCTGCTGCTAAGGCTGTCCTAAAACTCATGACCGCGGTGATCGCTATCACACATGTTTTATTTGTAAGTATAAAGTTGCTATCTGTCAAAAATATGCTACTTGAGTACTCATTTGGCAAGTTAAAATATGACTCAACTACTCTCCCTATGTCCAGTTTCTTAGGGTCCTCGCCAATTTCAGCTTTTAGATTACCTCTCACTCCTGCGATTCTTAATTTTTTATTAATAATTCTAATTAGTAATTTAAAAATAAAGCTTCCTCATGCTTTGGATGCTTGATGTCTGCCACAGCATCCCAAAATTGTGGACAACCCGATTTAAAATGACCTTCAAAGTTACAAAAGAAACACCTTGGGCCGAATTTTGCAATTACTCCCCTCATGAAATCATCATGATCGACCTCTGGCGCATCTTCATCCTTGAGGCTAAAGCCTATCGCTTTCATGCCCTGTTTGTAGGTTGGGCATGCTGACCCATGATAGTCCGTCGAACTGCAATTCGCACGAGGGTGTCTCTTGTCCATGTCGTACCTTGGCTTCTACCAATTGTTACCTTGGTTAGCTGGTCCATTGATAAAATTGCCATAATTGTTTTTCTAATAGCCAGATCTCGATAGAGGCTTCAGTAAAAATTATTCTGACTCTGCTGTTGGCACATTGGTTGAAACCGGTGTGTAATGTGTCGCTAACATCGTTCGAAGCTCATCATTCTTCACACCATCGATGAATTTGAGGCTACTGCCAGGTTCATCTTTCTGTTAGGCTCATCTGGTTGGCTACGCCTTCTAAGCATCTCCATATCGTCTAGAAAATTGTCTATCGTCTCGTCTTCCTGTTGCTTCCGTTTCTCGAAGCGCATCATCGCTTGGTGTCCTTGTACCTCTGAGCCAAAACGACCTTCAATATTTCCAAAATTTTCTCAGCAGTGTCCCGCTGCTACTGCTTTTTGACCATCACGCAGTTTAGGGCTGTCCCTTCCAGGTTACCGCTGAGCGCACTGCATTCTTGTCTTTCTGTCAAGTCCTTCTCATCAAATTGTAGTTTCATTACCTCTATCCAGGTATCAATACAGCCATCAGCTTCGTCTTTATAGCATCTTGGTTTCTTAAAAACCCTTCTGGACTTTTCACTGCGTTCACTGGTTCTAGATAACCTCGTTAGAAAAGTTTCCAAGGACCTGTTCAGAGGTTCAGAGAATGTGGCCATTGATGTCGCGTCCCTTGAAATCCCCGCTTGAGCATCATTGCCCCCTGATAGAGGCTCTGGGTTTTCCCTCCTGATCGAATCGCTGGGATGACTTCTTACCTGATTCGCATGATTCCAGTTCATGGAATCACATCTCCCAGTCGCCTGTGTGTCTTGCGTCGGTCGTTCGTTTGAGGTCGGTCGGTTGCCACTTGAACTTCCTCTGATGTTTGGGCCCCGTGGCCTATTGTCTCCTGTGGCATAGCTGGATGAACTGCGCCTTCCTCTCGTGGATCCATATGTCCTTCTTCTATTGGGTCGTTCATTGAAGTTCACTTTCAGCTCCCTGCTGGGTTCTCCTGAGTTTGTTTACGCAGTCTTCGATCCACTCCTGTTTCCTAGTAGCCCATCCAACCTATCCATGATAGCCTGATTTCGCCTCCCCATTATCTGCTCTTGCTGAATTTTTGACTTCTCCATGTCATATCTCAATCGTACCTTTCTTTTCTTTGCTCAGCTTCCCTCGTCATTCGCGACAAGTTTTTGGCAAGTGTTCATCCGTCCTCTCCTTCAAGCGTTTTTCGCGTCTGCTAACTTCTTGTCTGTTGCGGTTGATCTCTTCTCGCAGGCTTCCTCTCTCTCGACGTGGACTACCCTCTCTAGTTCACTCATTCTTAAGGACATCTGTTCATTCTGTTCTCCTCTGCTGTCAAGGCTTCTTCGATTGATGCTCCGTTGTCCACTAATGGCGTCACAAATGGTGAAGTCACCCTATGGGTTCCAGGCAGCTTGGCTCTGATCGAAACTCGAGTCCTACTTCTCTGCCTCGACGTCTCTTCATAATCCGCTTCTGGATCCGCTGTTAGGTTGCAAGGCCCTGTATTTCTGTTTTCCCAGGTCGCACTTCCGAGTTCGTCATTCTCACAAAATCATTTGACTGGTTTGAACCATTTGTGGTCTTGCTTATTGTCCTGACCACACCAAATCGGTCCGTAGAGCCAGTTTCTCCATTGGTGTATTCATCGTTACCCTGAGTCGAACTACCGAGGCTTGTTTGAGATCCGAAGTCATCTTTTTCGTCATCGTCCTCGTCCTCTTCCTGGGTTTCTGCTTCATCGCCTGTACCCGTTCCCATGGTAAATGGAAAGAAATATCCCAAAGTGTTCTTCACTCTTCCTAAAATCGAGGAGGACGTTGCTGTTTTCTCCTTCACACCATGCATCATAGTGTTGTCTGTGTTTGATCTTGTAGTTGCCACGTTTTCCGTAGAGATGTCGGACAGTTCCGACATCTCTTCTCGGTCTAGAGTCCCGGTGGAAGTGGCAAAATCTTGGCCTTGTTCTACCGGAGTAGACTCACTTGCTAATCTTATTTTTTCCACTACCTTCCAAACCATGTCCCTCCCGATTCTCATCTATGGCAGGGTACGGATGGACCTCTACTTCTAATATTGCCATTGTCCTTCTGAGGACTTTTGACTCCTGGTTTCAACAATTCAGCTTGAAACTTTCTTCCCTTTGTCGCTCCGGGTTCGTGCAATCCTTTCCACAAAATGGTCGTTCATTATCTTTCTTTGTTTCTCTGGTATGAATTCTCTAGAGCTATCACTTAGTTTAGGTATCCTTGGCTTGTCTAGACTCATTTTATATTTATCACTTCTTACTGCCTATACACTCAATTCGATTGCAAAGGTTCTTGTTGTTTGACTACTGATAATAAAACCCAATACAATTAATTCCAAAAGTTTCACTTAAATACTTCTATGTCGAATCGAACTAACACGAATTCTTCTATGTTATCACAGTACAGCGTGTACACAATTTATTCACAATGATCGATTATTAGTTGTAAGATATGAAGCTAGCACAGTCTGATGATATCGATATATTTAAAAAATAGTGGTCTCTCTACCCAATCAAGAACAGATATTATTGATTTAAAACCAAAAACGAAGGAAGAACAAAATATTATCAAAGAAAAATGTATGTGTTTTGTACTTTAGTCAGTCGCAATACAATAGTCGAACTTGTTTCTAAAAAAAAGAGCTTTCCCTGTTCAATGCCGCACTAAACAGACGAAACTTGAAGGCATTAATTTTCTCAAGTGGGCGTCTATTGCACCCACCGAGTCCTGAGTTACCTGTCTGCCTTCGGATTGCCCGAGCTATTCCTACTAAAATCCTCAAGGCAATCACTTTTCCAAAAAAAAGTTTGGATTTTGATCCGCACAAAATAGTGTCGAACACCGTTTTCAATTAGACTTAGTGTCGCGAACATCCGGGCTTAGAGCTGTTTTGATTTATTCTTGTCTTTTTAAAAGGCAAGTTACTAGTGCAGTTTCTGGTTTCTACCCTGACACCTAATAACCTAATATTCTTTACTATTTAATTTTCTTTCGTCTACTTAAGTTTTAACAAAATCGCACCCTTGCTAATTGGCAAAGTTGGGACCCTTCCGGATTGGCAAATTTAGGACCCTTCCGGATTGGCAAAATTAGGACCCTTCCGGATTGGCAAAATTGGGACCCTTCCGGATTCGCAAAATTAGGACCCTTCCGGATTGGCAAAATATGACCCTTCCGGATTGGCCAAACTAGAACCCTTCCGGATTGGCAAAATCGGGACCCCTCCGGATTGGCAAAATTGGGACTCTTCCGGATTGGCAAAGTTAGGGCCCCTCCGGATTGGCAAATTTAGGACCCTTCCGGCTTGGCAAAATAGGACCCCGCCGGATTGGCAAAATTGGGACCCATCCGGATTGGCAAAAATAGGTTTTCCGGAACTTTTTAAAAATTTCACCCGAGAACTTTCCAAATACGTTCTCCGATGCTAATATGCTGTAGGAACTTACTAGGAAGGGTGTATTTTCCGTCCCTAGACCCTTCCGGATCGTAGTTAAGCCTCTTATTTTACTATTCTATTCAATTGTGAAGGGTCTTCTAACTAGCCTAGTTTCGAATCGACTATAATTTTTTGGTTCATTGGCCCTCCCTTTTTGTATAGAACAGCTTAAAATTGCCTCATTCAACCGTTACTACGCTTTGGTAGGGTATAAGGGCTTTCCAAAAAAAAATTCCTAAAGGTGGAGTGTCTACCTTTACAAATTGGTATTTTTGTTAAAAACAACCTTAAAAATTTTTACGCCTCATTTTCTTTGGATAATTGAAGACTTTATGAGTAAGCTCACCATATTTCTAATCTAATGGTAACAAGATCAACTGGATCTGTCCAGTAGTTCCAAAGTTATTAGCCAAAACGTCTTTTGTTTAGGTTCAAAAATTTTCTCACTTATAAGTTCCGCCTAACTTTTTTTAGCAATTCTTATCTTTTCGACCTAAAAATAATTGATCCGAGCTCAAAAGGCCAATACTTTTCTAGTTAATTGCAAAAAAAACTCGATCTTAAACATTCCAGATGAAACAACTTGCCGAAGACAATGCTATTTAGACCCTTCTGGATTGATGAATTCACTAAATCAAACGCGTTAAGTTCGATTTCACTATAAACCGGAAATTTATTGGCAAACGGGCTTTAAAACCTGTCGATTCACAAGTTTACGTTGTCCTAACAACAACTTTTACTGTCCTAACTCAAAAATATTCTTTTTTGTAGCGTTTAGTTTTTTTTTCAAAAATCAAGAAAATTCGAGTTTACGGTACCCAATTAGTTCCAACCACTTCCGAACTAAAGTTAACCGGTTCTACTAATTATAAAAAAACAGTTACAATGTAACTAACTAATTCGGCGCCTTTTTTTGTTTCAAAAATTATCGATATCTCAAAAATCGGGATTTGTGGGGGATCAAAGTATCGCTATTTTGACCCTGAAAACCGGTCTGCTTACTTTGTTTTTCAATGAAAAACGGTATGGGAATTTTATTATAGCCTGTATAAATAGTAATACTAGTCATATTATACCCCTCTGGGCTTGTTCAATACCCGATTTCAGGTGCTTAAATCGGAAATTCGCAACTCGGTGTAGGGTCACTTCAGTGCAGTCACTGTTGAGCCCCCCACAGATTAATATCTTACTTTTTGCACCAAAAGGGATACAAAATTTGTTAAGGATACCAAACAGTCGATTGTTGTTCTCCTTGGGCCCCTTCTTGTCGCTCCTTGCACTGCTTGCCGGATCAGTCTTCTTCTCTAATCGCGAGACCTTCTGGATTGAGCGCAAATTAGCATTAACGTGCTTAAAAACTCAAATAGCCCTTCAGTACAAGCACCAGAAACAGGCCACAAGTTTGATCGTAACGATCCTGACTGATATAAGTGCCTGTAATAACAATATATCTAACAACAATAAACGGTAGGGTCGGATCACATCTCGTCTGGGGGGATGATTTCTACTGACTTTATTTTTTTTTGCTTTTTTTTTTCGGTTATTTTTATGTTTTTCTTAGGTACTATACTACTTTTTGTTTCCTATATATCTTTAAATTTTTTTTGGTCACAAACCTTTCAGGGAACGACGGGACAGCCAATCTTCCCACCCTTCCTGGTACGTGGATTTCGTTCTTAACTAGGTTAAAAAGGTGTTTTCGGGAATCCGGAAGACTTCCGCGTTCCGAACACCCTTCCACCCCGGTGGTAAGGGTCTTATTTTGAGGCATCCGCTCAGCGCCGGCGCGGAGTGCTCGTTAACGGTTCTACCGGTCATCATGTTAAAAAAGAATAACACCCAGGAGCGCCATAAAAACATCTATGTAGCATTCGCCCGCAAGTACATATCGACGGAAAATAAAGCTAGGTTCTAAATCGACTGACCAACGTCGAAACTACATGCTTTTCACCGTCTCTGCCAAAACCAGTTCTTTTGGTGGTCTTTCCAACATCGGGTCAACAAAACACGTTACTGTCTCCGGCTTCGATCAAAACGCTCTAATTAACTCAATTATATGCAAAAATTGTGAGCTGATGGCTGGGTCTCAGTATCCCCAGACCACGAGGTCACTCCTAAAAACGAGGCTACTACTTATTTATTATATTAATATTGTTTTTGTTCAGTAGATAAAAGTCATCATCTCCATCCAAGATGGATCAACTTTTTCCCTTAACTACTAGCTTCTCGTAATCTGAAAGTGAATTTAGATGTTAAATGAATTCCACTCAGGACATCTTCAGGAAGCTAAAAGTTTATAAAATACAGTTTGCGTTCTCATCCCGAGACCGCTCCGGATTCTGGAATCCGGGAAAAAAAACGCTCCTATTTCTTTCAGGAAGGCTGGACACGATGCACCAACACTCTTCCTAAGTCTCGGGATTCGGGTTGAAACGATTGTAGCGGCCCAATCGCTACAACTCGGAATGGTTGTCGGTCACAATAGTTCTCTTACCGTTCGTATTTCTCGTCTGACTCTTCTCTGGCTATTTTTAATTTTGTTCTCGTTGAGAAAACTGTTTTTCTGTGTTCGCCGTTGCCAGTGTGCGTGAAAGATAAAAAAAGTTACGTGTGTTTCACGTCTGAATCGAAATTTTAAAAATTTACATGTAAGCTCAAACTAACCCTTCCTCGTTCGTTAAAATGCACGGTTAACACCGCTAATCCGTTAAAATCGTTAATCGTCCCACTCCAATGTCACAATAAAAATTCGAGTTCTGACTTTGCATTTCCGTACATTCTGGTCCAAGTTCACATATGTTAAGTGCGGAACCAGTAGTTGTTCCGCAAATCTGGTATCTGTATCATCAGCCCGGAAGTACATACCGACGGAAAGAAAAGCTAGTTTGTGAAACGACTGGCTAGCGTCCTAACACATCTTCACATGCTTTTAACCTTCTCTTCCAATGCCATTTCTATATATGGTTCCTTAACATCGTGTCGACAAAGTCATTACTCTTTTGGGCTATCCGTCAGATCGGTTAAATTAACTTAGTTACATGCCTGTTTCCGGCTTCGATCAAAACGCTCTAATTAACTCACTTATATGCAAAAAATAGTGAGCTCATGGCTGGGTCTTAGTATCCCCAGACCACGAGGTCACTCCCAAAAACAGGGCTTCTACTTATTATCATAATACAATTGTTTTTGTTCAGAAGATAAAAATCATCATATCTATCGGAGATGGATCATCCCTTTCCCTCAAATCTTAGCTTCTCATTATCTGAAAACGAGCATTAATGTTATTTGATTGAGTTTAGAGTATATCCGGAAGCTAAAAGCTGTTAAAGATACAGTTTCAGTTTCTTTCTGATACCCTTCCGTTTTTTCGGAATCGCACGAAGAGCGGTCTTGTCGACCATTTGGAAGGGTAGTAAAATCCTTCCGTTACCCCTCCGAATTCTCAATAATTGCTCGGTATCGATTGTACCGTTTCAGTCGTTACAGTTCGGAATGTTCTTCCGTAAGTTTCGTCAATTATAATTCGGTCGTTCGCTTTAATTTCTCGTACATCTTGCTAGTTTTAGCGGTTTTCAGTGTTGACGAAAATTTAAATTGTTACGTGTCATGCACACGCAAATCGAAATTTAAAAAATTGTTTTGTCACTCCAAATTGACCTCTCCCAATTTGTTAATTTGAACGATAAACGCGGTTAAATCGTCACACTGCCAATTTTCCCACTCGGCTGCTATCAATAATATTTTGTTGTCGTCGCGCGTTTTAACCGTCATTCTGGTCGAATGTCACAATCTGAAAGCGGGTAATACAAAAGGACTAGTACGGCTAGAATCGTGAAAAATGGACGAATTCATTTTTATTGCAATCGTGTTTTCCTGCCAAGACGCTAGATAGTGTTAAGAAGTCCTTCATAACCTGAAAATAGGCATTGGTAGAACAAATGTCTTATAATTTTTTTATAGTCCAATATCTTATGATATTTTTATGATCGATGATCATTTTTGTAAATTTCAATTGTTTTAAAGCCTGATGATGTACAAATGTGCGAAAACGTTCGTAATTTACATTGTGCAAAGCTGAAATCCTGCAATAAAAGTGAAATATTTTGTTCAAAGTTTGATTTCAATTTATGGATTTCCAGCAGAAAGTTAAAGTTACCTATGATCTAGTTTTTCTCAGATTGAGCCAAAAAGTTTTTCTCTTTATAGAAAAGTGTCTGTCATAATTTTTATAACATTTTTGTTTTGAGAGCTTTACAGCTGATCGAAAGAGGCGCAAAATCGCCTATATGATCAGTACTCATTGAACTTGAACATAATAAATTTGAGTCGAATTAATCGAAAAGGAGTACATCATGAGCTGATCGATAAAGGCGACAAAACGCCTAAAAGATAAAAAAAAAACAACTGAACTGAACTGATGTTTTTTTGAAATTCAAGTGTCTTTCACACAAATTGTTCTGTTATAATGTTTACTTCTGTTCATTTGGTAATTTTTAACAGTAGTAGTAGTAGTAGTAGTAAAAAATTTAGAGACAGTTCTCAAGGGTTCGCACCCAGATTCAAGTTCATTGGTTTAGTTTTATCTTGTTTGTGATGTTACAGGTTGCACATCTGCTATTACCTATTCTCCATGTGCATTTGTTTTCCTCGGAATAGTGTCTAATACAAAAGTGCCAGTAGATTTTCTGCAAGGTATCTTTGTTAAGTTCGTTGTCTGTTGGCTATTTTCTCTTAAAGATGTTAAATATATTTTAAAAAAAATTTGAAATGGGTAAGGAATCAGTTTTCTGTGGCGTCATTTGATTCAATTTTTTTAGAACGTCTTGAGCAACAATTTATGCTAATATGCCTGGATTTAATTCCGAAGTATCTATCCCATTTTTTGAAAATTTTGCTCAGATTAGGAACAAAAACGAAAACCAATCAATTGGAAAAGAATCACAAGTCCCAACACTGAACGACAACTCGGCCTTTGAGGCAGCTTGGGCGGAGTCCAAAAACAATGATATATCCTATCGAAATTCATCTGAGGGCAGTGAGTTGGCTGTTAATAAGCTTCTCACCGACCCATTTCAGTTTTGGTCACCGTTTATTGCGAATCATGAGGCCGAGAAACTCGAAGATAAAGAAGAAAGAGTGAAACAAGTTGATGGTTCGCGATCTGGACAACGGCTTCAATTAGAGCAGAAAATGGTTGGTATTTTCTCATAAGTTTTTTTATAATTACCTAATACAATCGACTGTTACCAGAAGAAAATGATTAATTTTTTTTTGGATTTGATTCTAACAAGGCTTTCCTTAACGATTTTAATCCAGAATTACATATGCTTAATTGCCAGGAAAATGTGCAGCCAGTATGTGATCCGGAGCTGGAGTCAAACGGGTGTCATAGCGAATTGATTGCTCAAGGTGTCCCAAATGATTATTTTAACTTGAATCAAATCTGGACGGACCACATGTCACGTGCTAATTCAAAGATGACGGACCATAATGCAGTTTTGGGCTTACCGGAAACTGTTCAGGGTTTCACAAATCAGAACACTTCCGAATCGTTTATTCCTTCGCAGTATTCGTCCAAAAAAGAGTTTGAAAACTATTTAAAACGACAGCAGATGAATTTAAATCAAGCTAGAAACAAAGCAGTTGAGCCTTTCATGAATGAAAATGCAACTCAGAAAGCATTGTGTTTCCAAATACCTCCCCGAGTTCTGAGGGAAACAAAGTGCAATTCGTTTGACGAATTCGAAAGTTACATAAGACGTAAGTCGAAAAAAAAGTCAGTTGGTTGCCTTTGAATTACGTTGAGTAGAGAACGGCAAAAAAGAATGCTAGATGGCTGAGCAATCAGCATAGATTGGTGCGATATCATTTCTTTCAATAATTTTTTTATTCGTATCTAGATTTATCAAAAATTTGGCCATGGTATGTTAAGTCCAATTTTTCGCGTATTTTGTCCAGGATACACGAGCTGTAGGACGGCTGACCGGTCCTAGTCCCCAAACTAGCTGGGTGCAGTTTGTTTCCAGCTACCACAAATAATTGTCGGAGAGTTGAGTGGTATATCAGTCGTGATTCGAACATTATGCTTAAGTTTATTTTAACTGAATTGAAATTAGTTTTTGGAGATTTCTAGTGCCATTTTGGGAATCAAAAACTTCAAACACTCAAAAAATGTCTGCTAAAAAGTGGAATTTTTTTGAATGATTTGTTTTTGTAGTCATTTTTTCAAGACCTGTACAAAGTTCGGTATCCAAAAATTTTGTCAACTGTACTGGAGTGCTCTGAAAAAAAGCGGCTGAAGATCGAACTTTTTCGCCGTTGAATGGTTTTCCTAAATTTTTTAGGGTTGATTTTTTCGCCGTTGATTGTTTTCTCGTGTATTTGAGGTTAATTCAAAGAACAACTACCATTGGTGTTCAAACGTTCGCCGGCTCTGGATCACTTTCTCTCTTGGTCATTTCTGATCTCCTCTCTCAGCTTTTGTTTTTTCATTTTTTTTTCGTTTTCTGTTTTATTGTCGCTACTGTTTTTATTTGATGTGAAATTGCAATATTATCCTTTGGCATGATGCCTAGGCTTTTTTCGTTGTTGAAACGCACCTCTTGAACACATTTTGCTTTATCCTCAGAGGCGTATCTGAGTTGGTTTGCTGGAGAGTTTAAGATAGTTGATATTCGAGGAAACTTGTTACAATTTGGTCGCTCCTGTGATGATTCAGTTGATTAAGAGGGCTAGCCCCTATATAGTGAACTTTTTCGCAGCACTGATCTGAAACTATTTAGTGAGTTTATATAAAAATTTGGCCTCTTGTTTTATTTTAATTTATCAAGGGGCCTAATTTTTTGTTGTGGGTAATGCTGAGGTCTTTTCATGGGTTTTGTTAATGCATACTTATTGGTTTCCGGCCGTTCGCTTAGATGTGTTGATGATTTCCTCTTGTTTTAATTCATCAATGGGCCTAATTGAACGGATGTTAGGACTATCGACGTACATGAACGCATATATAGGAACGAGTATATAGATATTTTCATTCTGCAAAAAATGTAATTCTGATTTCCTTTTTTTTGCTTGCGTTCTTTGCTATGCCTATTGGACCTGGCGAACGGATTAAATGTTTTCCTCGTATAAGATTAGGTCACGAGTTCTGGTTTACAGGTATCCTTAGTAAAATCGAATTTCGAAAAAATTTGATTTGAGAGTTTCATATGTGAGAAAGTTTGAATAGTTCTGGCTACCAAAGGTCAAGGTCGTTTTCCTTAATTGTTTTTAATGCATTCTCCTGAATAATTTCACATATATTTATCCGAACTTGAGATAGAGTCGAATTGCGGAATCGAAATTGAAAAGTAATGACTGCTAAAACTTCTGAACCATACTACTCTCTCTGGACTAAATGTTTTGGCATTTAAAATTCGATTCCATTTGAGATTGTGCGTATTTAAAAAAGTTTTATTTGCTAGTAAAGTTAATTACTATACTGTTTGACAACAAAAGTTTTGCTGATGCATGCCTGGTGTTTAAAACTTAGGTTGTTGAAATAAAATTTAAGCTAATATAGATACCTAAATATCATTTTTTTTGAAGAATTTTCGACTACGTGAAAACCATACAGATTGGGTATTGGTGCCTCAGAGGCGCCTCTGTTTTGTTTTTCTTTTTCATTTCAATTTTGTTTAGACATGAGTTTCAAAGAGAGGGAGCTGTTCGAAGTTGCGCACCAACTGTGTCCAGGTGCTCTGGATCTCATTCCCTATTCCCCACTTCCCCAGTGCAATATCAACGGATCTTTGCCTCCAGTTGTGTCTGATATACAATCGCAAGGTCAGTAGTCAATAAATAAAGAACAAGAATGGCGCACAGACAATTCGGCCAAAGACAATTCAGCCAATTTGAAATTCAGACAATTCAGCCAAAAATATACAGACAATTCAACCTGAGACAATTCAGCCTGAGACAATTCAGCCAGTTTTACAAAATGCTAAATTCGAAAGAAAAATATCGGAATTGGAGCTCTTTCTCGGTTTAAGGTCGCCGGTAGGCGCGCTACGCGCGCGTCGCCGCTTTGCGGCGATAATCGGCTCTAAATTTCGTATAGAGTTCTACCCTCTGTTGGCAAGCTCGCAACACGTTGGCGCGACTGCGTCGGTCACTATATTTTTGGCTGAATTGTCTATGGCTCAATTTTCTGCATAATTTTGGCTGAATTGTCTGAATTTCAATTCGGCTGAATTGTCTTTGGCCGAATTGTCTGGATACAAGAATATCGAAACACTTCTCATTATTTCAAACGCAAACATCATTCTCGTTAAGAGTCGGTGAACGTAGTTTTTTCTTGAAAGGTCTTAAAATTTGTTCACGAGGCTCAAGTATAGTTTTTTGCGGTTAGTTCTTTGCGGTTAGTTCTTTTCAAGTTTAATTGATTTCTTTTTTAAAAGAAAGGCAAACTCCTGTCAAATAGCAAAAATGTAAAGTTCATAAAAATGTGATCGACTTCTAGTTTCGAAAAGGAGTTTATTTTTCAGATTTCTCAGTGAACTAAAAAAAATTACCTATTACTCCAGTTTTTTTAAATTGGGTTTATTGATCAAATAAGTGTCAATCATACACTTTTCTGGAATTAAAAAGAGCTTTAAGGACATCTATTCTTTTTCGAAAGTTCGTAAATAATATTTTTTTTCGGCTTACTTGCATTCATTGGCTCTTTTCCAACTGTCTGTTGGCTATGTTTTTCACTATCAAAAAATTCATTATCATTATTTTAATTCCTAATTTAGATGAACTGCAAAGCATGCTGAACGCTCTTGCTTTGAAAAATAGCCTGACTCAGAACGTAGTTTCCCTTGGCAACGGATCTACTATGTCATCTCAGGTCAACAATGCAAAAAGTTTCGACAAGAATAAACAACCGTCTGGCTTGATGGATTTTCCGTTTTGTGTTCCAAAGATGCCGAGTAGGATGGAGTCTGATCCAGTCAAACCAAACTCGAATACTAGCAGCGATATGAACCCTAATTTGGCCTCCTTGCTCTACACGCACCTACCTTATTTCCAAGGTAAATTAAAGACCTATCTGTCTTTAGAAAAGTCAATCGGCAAAATTTCTGCGCTATAATTCTTGTTTCGTCGTTCTGTGGTTTTAAAAAGTTAAGGTCTGACGTTTGACTACGATAACTTTTGATGGCTAAGTTTTTGATCTCTTGACCTCCTTCTGTTACAATCCAATTTGATTTTAAAAAATGGGCTGAGGGTAATTTGGGTCAAATGAAAAAAGGTGCCGAAATTATACTCGAATCCCGTTTCGGTCACAGTTGAAGTGGAAGTGTGATCCGCCTCCTCAAGGTGGTACCGGCTGCGGCCAAATAGATGACATCTCTCTCCCCTCGGAAGAAATGTCCAGGGTAGAACGGTGGGAGCTGGGCTGCGGCGGCTTGTAAAAAAATCTTATAAAACAAAAATCCTTCAAAAATGTGCTTTAATTTTAGTTAGTATATACTGATACTGAGGGGTATTGTCATTGTGGAGAAATAGGCAAAGTTTTTTCGTGGTAAAATAAAGTCACGAATTTGTAGGAGCTTTGGCGTGAGTTTTGCTTCCTCAATTTAGTAACTCATCGCTATGATTTTAGCTTTACTCATGCTGCAAAATCAACAAAGTCTACTCAACATGGCCTCAGATCCCGCGACAAGCGCCAGTACGCCACTTGAACTCTTTCAAAATGCATCATCGCAGAGCCCTCTGAACGTCTCGGGAAAAGCCAACGTAAACAATGGAGCCAATAACCTTGTGCGCAATATCAATTTCAATTATACTCTTTTCAACGAGCTGCTTAGTCAACAACAATCGATTTTCCAAGACAATCACAAGCAAACTTTGCCCAACGGAAACATTAATTTAGTCGATGATAAAGACGAGCTTAAGTTTGATTGTCCGCGACCTTTTTCGGTCACACCTACTCCAGCAACGACTCAATACAATCTTCCAAATTCAAGCAATTCTAACCATTTCAACCAGAACCAATTTGATCTGAATGCATACATGACGTTGTTGGCATCCATGAATACTGGCTCGGAAATGGTTAAGGATGTTATGGGGTCCGGAAATCAAAGTATGAAGAATAGTATGGCACCAAGTAACATGCAAAATCCCGCTTTCATGGCTCCAAGTCAAAAGGATATCTTGGAGCAAGGAGGTCCCAATTTTGGTTCGGCTGTTAATTTCAAAGTCCAGAGTCAACCCAATAACTGGATGAATTTGTCAAACGGAGGGACGAAGATGTCAGTCAATCGTGGAAATCACGGGGGTCAAATGCAGAACAGGAGCAATAATGGCAACCGTTTCAAACAGAGTTATGACTCAGCGGGTGGGGCTAGTGGAGGCATGCATGGTAATAACTCACATCATGGACATGGGAGACATCAAGGTTACCAGCCGGGATCGAAGAGCCGGGCGACAGACTTGCTGCTGGCAAATGTGGGACTTGCTGTTGAACAATTCAAAGCTATCGAAAATGAGCGGAAAAAGGTCTAACTGTTTTCCCACATTCAGCTTCGAATTTATTCGACGTCTTCATACTAAAACAAGAAGTTTTATCTCCCTTGACCTCGTTATCTTGAAGTCACTCTGAGTGAAATTTCCTAATATGGCTTGAAGCCTTTTGTGCATAAGCTGAATCATAGTTACGCGACATATTTTTTCCACTACAAGTTGCAAATTTCCTTGAACGATATGTATTTGTTCATTTAAAGCTGATTCATTGCTTCCAGTAATTTTTTACCCTCTGGATACCAATGGTATTGCAATCGGGTACTAGACTTTTTTTCCCGTAAGCACTTCTGTCCACAGACGCATTGGACTCCTGGTGGTACCTTCCTTGGTTCATATTCAAATTTTGTAGTGTCTCTTGGCAACTTAGGCTGGTGGTATAGCATACGCCTAGGATGGCTAAGGTACTGACTTAGGTTCGAATCTGACCAGGACCAGTTTTTTTTCAAACGGTAAATGTTCTGGTTTAAAAAACGGCTTACTATTTGTCTGTTATGTTTTGTCGGCTTAGTTGCCTTATCTAACAATCATTTATTTTAGCTGTAAACAATTTTCATTGCAGTCAACTTCAGCATTTTAAAAATCCGGCCCGAATTGTAATTTGCTTTTCACATTGGTTGTAATTTTACCAGCTCGGTTTGTTGAAATTTCTTTTTTTCGTCTTTTTTATTGGCTTAATAAATGTCTGCCTAATTAACATCGACTTAGTGGCCTTTTATTTCGTCGTTACGTCCGAAAAAAGTTTTTGTGCGCGTGTGTGTCCTCTGAGAGGAAATTTTAAAATAAGTTTAGAATTTTTTTATATGTCTTTTCGACATGAAGGGTTTCTGATTAGGTTTTTTTGGCTTTATTACCGCTTGGTCATTATAAATTGAAATCCAATCAAACATGTGGCGCGTTGTATAAAAAAAACTGCTTGAGACGGCGAAGATTTGCGGTTCGAATCCGGCTGGGCCTTTTTTTGCCAACTAGTTTATGTGCTTTTTCGGACTATCGTCTGTCTGTTTATATTTGTCGGCTTAGTTCCCGGCGCTCAATGGTTTAACTTTATTCCAAGTTGCTGTAATCCATATGCTTGAGACAATAAAGCCCGGCAGTTCGATTTCAGTTGAGACCTGTTTTTTTTGCAAATTGAGATTTTTTGGCTAATTTAGATTTGTCTGTCTGCTTATTTTTGTCTGCTTAGTTCCGCAGAAAGGACTTTTTTTTATAAAAAACTTGGACTCTCTATAGTTTTCCCAAAGCTCCATGTAGAGTTTCTAATGGTGCAGGCAAATTTTTAGGATATTTTGACTTCTGTTGCAGTTTTTATTGACAAAAACGATTTTTTGAATTTTTTCGTTTGATTCTTATAGTCATCCGTATATGTATCGCAATTGATGAGAAGCTCAGCTGCGCCTCTGTGTTTAAAGTGAAGTGAAGGCTAATATCATCTAAAACAATTCTGGCTTGTGACACAGCAAGTTGGCATCTGTATCAAGCCCCGGTTATTTCGTGTTAGCAAGTCATTGAAATTATTGTTTTCAAATTTTTTCTTCAATTTTGCGAAATTTATTTTCTCTTCCTGATACATCAGCGATCAAATTTCACTTGTTACAAAATCAGCTGGTTGATGTGAAAGTTGTACAGTATAGTCCGTGATCGTTTTCGCAATAAAAATTGTTTCAAGGTTTTTCTCGCTAAATGATAATGAACGTAATGACGGTACTAATATAGGTCGAGTTGCTAACTTCCCAATTGTCTTCTTCCCAACTTACTCAATACCCAAATTGCTCAAAATTCAATGATTTTTCAGCCTAGTTTTTTTTCCAGAATAAAAAAAATTTTACTCCAAATTTAAACCTTTGCGGTTTGGCTTTTGATTTCTTTTTCAGTTTAATTCAAATTCATTTGCTAACACGCCGACTAGTTACATTCTCCATTTTCAAACGCAAAATAGCGCGAAAAACACATGATACATTTCTATTTTCGAAAGTGGATATTAATTTATAGATTTCCCAGCGGGATAAAAAATTTCCCCAATTTTTTTAAGTTGCATTATTATCAAAAAAAGTGTCAACCATGATTTTTTTAAAAACTAAACAGCTTAAGATCGTGTATTTTTTCTTTGTAATTCGTAGTTTGTTTTGTTGTGGGCGCTTTGTTTATAGTCGATTAATGCTGTGAAGACATGTTGACATGTTAAAAGAGTAATTAAGTGCCTTGAAGCTTGCTGCCTTAGTTTGAGTTTTTTTCTTGGTGAAAGTTGTTTGTTGCGTCGTTGCTTCAATATCTAACACTGCCCCCCTCCCCCAAGATTGCCTCTGGATAGAGGGGGACCATTGTCTAATAACTGACATGTCCAAAAGTTCTGGAAGTGTCGCCGGTTTTTTGTGAAAACCCAAGTATTCAAACAGGGATATGTTTTTAATATCACTGCTATGGTGTCTTAATATCGTTTCTTCCGTATTAGTGGACACCATAATGAGAGGTTGTCGATTCAAAGTCGAGGCTTTGAGTCAGTGTTGAGTCGAAACTGGCCCTTAGGAGTGAGCTCAAATGATTTGCTTGATTATTGATCCAATCTCAGGAATGAATAAGCCTCGACTGGAATGCATCAGAGTGCTAAAGTATTCAATGGGGTAGACTTTCGGGCATTTAAAAGTGAAGCGATTGGTTTCGTGTGGGTGTTAAAGCACTTCGGACTTTCTTTGGGAGCATTAAGGTCAAGTCTCTCTTCCAAACTGAATGCGAGATCAGTTTGTGAGATAAATGTGATTTTTAGTGAGTAACCTGGGTATAGGAAATTTCCAAAGTTAAACAAGTCAGTCATCTCTATTTTCCTTGAGCTCATTGATACGTTGAGTCATGCTGTTTCTGCTCACATAATTTTTTTTCAAATTACAACATGCGATCCACAATTATCTCTCGAAGTGCAATGCAGAATGAAAGTGAGGAAAAACCTCAGGCAAGCAGTGATCTCTGCATGATTCTGAATGTTTTTTGACGATTTTGTTTACTGTTTTGGATATTAATTTTATGATCATATCAGATTCAAGAATTAGTTTTCTGGATGGACTATTTTAATCGGGCTATGTTTGAAAGGCAACGATCTGAGCAAATTAAAGGTTTCATATTGCAATACTGTCAGCAATTTTTCTTAATAATTGGATTGTAGTAAATTATATTGTTTAAACCTAAGGGATCCAAATTTTGGAGCAATTTTATGATGATTGCTGTAAATATCATTCATTTCGCTAGTTGGCAATGATAGCATCAAAGAGATTGTAGCATTCAGAAAGAAAACATAACAAGACTGCTCGTATCAGGGCGAAGCCCTGAATGTTCCGACTGCCTTTTAAGGTTTATGGAGCAGTAATAACTTTAAAAAATTAAATGAAATAAAATAAAATGAAATTTTTTTTTCTAAAATTTGAAATTTTTTTAATGAAAATCATCCCCCCACACGACATATAAAGTACAAAAGGATAGAGTTCGTTCCTTGTAACAAATCAATTATGGCAAATAAGCTTCGTTCAACCAATTTGGAACGATTTCTAAGACGGATTAAATCTCCGCTTACGCGTTAATAGCTCGAATTATATCGCGCGTAAATTGTCCCAAATTGGTCAAAATGGCAACCTTTAAACCCTCATAACTTTACGAAAAATGATCACAGGTGAAATATCTTTTCAAATTTAAGCTCAGGACAACAATACCTTTTGAATGATATAAAAAATTCCGTCAAAAATGGCTAGTTAAAAAGTCGAAATTTGTCTGAAGAAAAAAAAAACCCACCCCGAGCACAAATATTCCGTTACTTTCGTATCGAAAGTCGGAACAACAAGACTGCTCGTATGAGGGCGAAGCCCTGAATGTTCCGACTGCCTTTTAAGGTTTATGGAGCAGCAGTAATAACATAAAAACTTAAATGAAATAAAATAAAATGAAAATTTTTTTTCTCCAAAATTTGAATTTTTTTTTGAAAATCATCCCCCCACACGCCATATAAAGTACAAAAAGATAGATTTCGTTCCTTGTAACAAATCAATTATGGCAAATAAGCTTCGTTCAACCAATTTGGAACGATTTATAAGACGGATTAAATCTCCGCTTACGTGTTAATAGCTCGAATTATATCGCGCGTAAATTGTCCCAAATTGGTCGAAATGGCAACCTTTAAACCCTCATAACTTTACGAAAAATGATCACAGGTGAAATATCTTTTCAAATTTAAGCTCAGGACAACAATACCTTTTGAATGATATAAAAAAATTCCTTCAAAAATGGCTAGTTAAAAAGTCGAAATTTGTCTGAAGAAAAAATAAAACCCACCCCGAGCACAAATTTTCCGTTACTTTCGTATCGAAAGTCGGAACAACAAGACTGCTCGTATGAGGGCGAAGCCCAGAATGTTCCGACTGCCTTTTAAGGTTTATGGAGCAGTAATAACTTTAAAAAATTAAATGAAATAAAATAAAATGAAATTTTTTTTTCTAAAATTTGAAATTTTTTTAATGAAAATCATCCCCCCACACGACATATAAAGTACAAAAGGATAGAGTTCGTTCCTTGTAACAAATCAATTATGGCAAACAAGCTTCGTTCAACCAATTTGGACCGATTTCTAAGACGGATTAAATCTCCGCTTACGCGTTAATAGCTCGAATTATATCGCGCGTAAATTGTCCCAAATTGGTCAAAATGGCAACCTTTAAACCCTCATAACTTTACGAAAAATGATCACAGGTGAAATATCTTTTCAAATTTAAGCTCAGGACAACAATACTTTTTGAATGATAAAAAAAAATTCCGTCAAAAATGGCTAGTTAAAAAGTCGAAATTTGTCTGAAGAAAAAAAAAACCCACCCCGAGCACAAATATTCCGTTACTTTTGTATCGAAAGTCGGAACAACAAGACTGCTCGTATCAAGGCGAAGCCCTGAATGTTCCGACTGCCTTTTAAGGTTTATGGATCAGCAGTAATAACATAAAAACCTAAATGAAATAAAATAAAATGAAAATTTTTTTTCTCCAAAATTTGAAATTTTTTATGAAAATCATCCCCCCACACGCCATATAAAGTACAAAAGAATAGATTTCGTTCCTTGTAACAAATCAATTATGGCAAATAAGCTTCGTTCAACCAATTTGGAACGATTTATAAGACGGATTAAATCTCCGCTTACGCGTTAATAGCTCGAATTATATCGCGCGTAAATTGTCCCAAATTGGTCGAAATGGCAACCTTTAAACCCTCATAACTTTACGAAAAATGATCACAGGTGAAATATCTTTTCAAATTTAAGCTCAGGACAACAATACCTTTTTGAATGATATAAAAAAAATCCTTCAAAAATGGCTAGTTAAAAAGTCGAAATTTGTCTGAAGAAAAAATAAAACCCACCCCGAGCACAAATATTCCGTTACTTTCGTATCGAAAGTCGGAACAACAAGACTGCTCGTATGAGGGCGAAGCCCAGAATGTTCCGACTGCCTTTTAAGGTTTATGGAGCAGCAGTAATAACATAAAAAATTAAATGAAATAAAATAAAATGAAAATTTTTTTTCTCCAAAATTTGAAATGTTTTATGAAAATCATCCCCCCACACGACATATAAAGTACAAAAGGATAGAGTTCGTTCCTTGTAACAAATCAATTATGGCAAACAAGCTTCGTTCAACCAATTTGGAACGATTTCTAAGACGGATTAAATCTCCGCTTACGCGTTAATAGCTCGAATTATATCGCGCGTAAATTGTCCCAAATTGGTCAAAATGGCAACCTTTAAACCCTCATAACTTTACGAAAAATGATCACAGGTGAAATATCTTTTCAAATTTAAGCTCAGGACAACAATACCTTTTTGAATGATATAAAAAATTCCTTCAAAAATGGCTAGTTAAAAAGTCGAAATTTGTCTGAAGAAAAAAAAAACCCACCCCGAGCACAAATATTCCGTTACTTTTGTATCGAAAGTCGGAACAACAAGACTGCTCGTATCAGGGCGAAGCCCTGAATGTTCCGACTGCCTTTTAAGGTTTATCGAGCAGCAGTAATAACATAAAAACTTAAATGAAATAAAATAAAATGAAAATTTTTTTTCTCCAAAATTTGAAATTTTTTATGAAAATCATCCCCCCACACGCCATATAAAGTACAAAAAGATAGATTTCGTTCCTTGTAACAAATCAATTATGGCAAATAAGCTTCGTTCAACCAATTTGGAACGATTTATAAGACGGATTAAATCTCCGCTTACGCGTTAATAGCTCGAATTATATCGCGCGTAAATTGTCCCAAATTGGTCGAAATGGCAACCTTTAAACCCTCATAACTTTACGAAAAATGATCACAGGTGAAATATCTTTTCAAATTTAAGCTCAGGACAACAATACCTTTTGAATGATAAAAAAAAATTCCTTCAAAAATGGCTAGTTAAAAAGTCGAAATTTGTCTGAAGAAAAAATAAAACCCACCCCGAGCACAAATATTCCGTTACTTTCGTATCGAAAGTCGGAACAACAAGACTGCTCGTATGAGGGCGAAGCCCAGAATGTTCCGACTGCCTTTTAAGGTTTATGGAGCAGTAATAACTTTAAAAAATTAAATGAAATAAAATAAAATGAAATTTTTTTTTCTGAAATTTGAAATTTTTTTAATGAAAATCATCCCCCCACACGACATATAAAGTACAAAAGGATAGAGTTCGTTCCTTGTAACAAATCAATTATGGCTAACAAGCTTCGTTCAACCAATTTGGAACGATTTCTAAGACGGATTAAATCTCCGCTTACGCGTTAATAGCTCGAATTATCTCGCGCGTAAATTGTCCGAAATTGGTCAAAATGGCAACCTTTAAACCCTCATAAATTTACGAAAAATGATCACAGGTGAAATGTCTTTTCAAATTTAAGCTCAGGACAACAATACCTTTTGAATGATAAAAAAAAATTCCGTCAAAAATGGCTAGTTAAAAAGTTGAAATTTGTCTGAAGAAAAAAAAAAACCCACCCCGAGCACAAATATTCCGTTACTTTCGTATCGAAAGTCGGAACAACAAGACTGCTCGTATCAGGGCGAAGCCCTGAATGTTCCGACTGCCTTTTAAGGTTTATGGAGCAGCAGTAATAACATAAAAAATTAAATGAAATAAAATAAAATGAAAATTTTTTTTCTCCAAAATTTGAAATGTTTTATGAAAATCATCCCCCCACACGCCCTATAAAGTACAAAAAGATAGATTTCGTTCCTTGTAACAAATCAATTATGGCAAATAAGCTTCGTTCAACCAATTTGGAACGATTTATAAGACGGATTAAATCTGCGCTTACGCGTTAATAGCGCGAATTATATCGCGCGTTAATTGTCCCAAATTGGTCAAAGTGTCCAAAATGGCAATCTTTAAACCCTCATAACTTTATGAAAAATGGTCACAGGTGAAATATCTTTTCAAATTTAAGTTCAGGACAACAATGGCTTTCCAATGATATAAAAAAAATTCCGTCAAAAATGGCTAGTTAAAAAGTCGAAATTTGTCTGAAGAAAAAAAAACCCACCCCGAGCTCAAATATTCCGTTACTTTCGTATCGAAAGTCGGAACAATTACTATCCACTACCCCAACGCCCGTGAACTGTGTTTTCATCATTTAATGTGTCTATAGTATGTTCTTTGTTCTCTAGATCTTTGTAAACCATTTTCTCGAAATATAGGCAAAGTTGTTCCGACTTCTTTATCTCACGGCTTTTGCAGGCTTGAGAACAGAGCTTAGTTGGCGTTCCTCCAGTGCAATTTTGTAAATAGTTTTTCAAAAACTTTTTTTTGAAGCAATTTTCTTAAAAATACTTGATAATAATCCATACCGTGATTGGATTTGGTTGGAAAAGTATATCCCGTTTCTTCTTTCTGTGTTTCAAATATGTTCAGCAGCGTTAGCTTGAGCTACGACACTTTTAAATTGATTTCCTAATAATTTCATTTTTTAGAAATGCTTTCACCTGAAAATTGCTATTCGACGATTTTTGGTTTTGTTCATTCGCCTTTTGACAATCTAATTGACGCTGTTTTGGAGAAAGTCGCTCCTTCGTAAAAACTGGTTTTGAGTCGAAAGGATTAAATACTTGCGCGAACAACGATTTTTAGCCAAAATTTCTATCCTCCCACCAGAATAGATAAATTTAATTTTTATGACTGGAGGGGTCTTCAACGTATCCCTTGTACTCAGCAAATGACACGCTTTTAAAATGCTTAATTACTTGGCTGAGCTTGTTCTGGGAATAAGCCTTAAAAAGTTGCATACCTGATGAAAAATAGGCCCCTGGCTTTGAATAGGTATATTTTAAAAATTATACCATCGTTTGAAGATTACTGCTTCTGATGGTCGAAACGCTTCTTTTCCACTCAATTCTTCATTTGATGGATAGTATCTTTTTAAAATTCAATTGGTGTTTAACAGCAGGATTGGTAACGTTTTTCAAAGATATATTGTTTAATTTAAAAGCATAACTTTTAAGAATCAGTGAAACTTTGAGGGGAAATTTTTGCTGCAGCGAAAAACGTGAATTGTTTGCGACTTTCTGTTGGAATAATGATAACACTGTTGCTATTCTTTGCTAGACTGAGGTATCATTGGCGCACCTCTTCCCCAAGCATGACATGCGAAGTGACAACAGACGTCCCAATCAGCCCCCTCGACTGCCCCCGAACCCCACCAGGGTGGACAGACTAGTGGGTGAGATGCAGAAGGAACATCCAAAAGTAAGTAGAAGAGCTCAGCAAATCACTATCTTTATAAGAGCCCTTCATTATTCAAAAATATGGATTGGGATTAAAATATTATTTTCTGAATTGAAAGCTGATCTTTTGTAATGTAACTGTCAACGAATTTGACAAATATTAAAATTTGATTTAAAAAATTGATGGTTGATTTTATATTAAAGAATGGCTTCTAGAAATTTTAGTATTAAAATTAAAAAATATTATACAATTTCGCGAGGTTGATTTTAAACTGATTTAGATCATGAGGAATAAATTCTTTCTCTCTTATTCAGCAAATACGTAGTTTATTCCGACTTTAACGTGGAATATCAATTGTGGTTTTTAGCTCAATCAGTTTAACTTTATTTTATCTTCATAGCTGCAATACCCGAATTTAAGCTCAGGACAACAATACCTTTTGAATGATATAAACAAATTCCTTCAAAAATGGCTAGTTAAAAAGTCGAAATTTGTCTGAAGAAAAAATAAAACCCACCCCGAGCACAAATATTCCGTTACTTTCGTATCGAAAGTCGGAACAACAAGACTGCTCGTATGAGGGCGAAGCCCAGAATGTTCCGACTGCCTTTTAAGGTTTATGGAGCAGTAATAACTTTAAAAAAATTAAATGAAATAAAATAAAATGAAATTTTTTTTTCTAAAACTTGAAATTTTTTTAATGAAAATCATCCCCCCACACGACATAAAGTACAAAAGGATAGAGTTCGTTCCTTGTAACAAATCAATTATGGCAAACAAGCTTCGTTCAACCAATTTGGAACGATTTCTAAGACGGATTAAATCTCCGCTTACGCGTTAATAGCTCGAATTATATCGCGCGTAAATTGTCCCAAATTGGTCAAAATGGCAACCTTTAAACCCTCATAACTTTACGAAAAATGATCACAGGTGAAATATTTTTTCAAATTTAAGCTCAGGACAACAATACCTTTTGAATGATAAAAAAAATTCCGTCAAAAATGGCTAGTTAAAAAGTCGAAATTTGTCTGAAGAAAAAAAAAACCCACCCCGAGCACAAATATTCCGTTACTTTTGTATCGAAAGTCGGAACAACAAGACTGCTCGTATCAGGGCGAAGCCCTGAATGTTCCGACTGCCTTTTAAGGTTTATGGAGCAGCAGTAATAACATAAAAACTTAAATGAAATAAAATAAAATGAAAATTTTTTTTCTCCAAAATTTGAAATTTTTTATGAAAATCATCCCCCCACACGCCATATAAAGTACAAAAAGATAGATTTCGTTCCTTGTAACAAATCAATTATGGCAAATTAGCTTCGTTCAACCAATTTGGAACGATTTATAAGACGGATTAAATCTCCGCTTACGCGTTAATAGCTCGAATTATATCGCGCGTAAATTGTCCCAAATTGGTCGAAATGGCAACCTTTAAACCCTCATAACTTTACGAAAAATGATCACAGGTGAAATATCTTTTCAAATTTAAGCTCAGGACAACAATACCTTTTGAATGATAAAAAAAAATTCCTTCAAAAATGGCTAGTTAAAAAGTCGAAATTTGTCTGAAGAAAAAATAAAACCCACCCCGAGCGCAAATATTCCGTTACTTTCGTATCGAAAGTCGGAACAACAAAACTGCTCGTATGAGGGCGAAGCCCAGAATGTTCCGACTGCCTTTTAAGGTTTATGGAGCAGTAATAACTTTAAAAAATTAAATGAAATAAAATAAAATGAACTTTTTTTTTCTGAAATTTGAAATTTTTTTAATGAAAATCATCCCCCCACACGACATATAAAGTACAAAAGGATAGAGTTCGTTCCTTGTAACAAATCAATTATGGCTAACAAGCTTCGTTCAACCAATTTGGAACGATTTCTAAGACGGATTAAATCTCCGCTTACGCGTTAATAGCTCGAATTATCTCGCGCGTAAATTGTCCGAAATTGGTCAAAATGGCAACCTTTAAACCCTCATAACTTTACGAAAAATGATCACAGGTGAAATGTCTTTTCAAATTTAAGCTCAGGACAACAATACCTTTTGAATGATAAAAAAAAATTCCGTCAAAAATGGCTAGTTAAAAAGTTGAAATTTGTCTGAAGAAAAAAAAAAAACCCACCCCGAGCACAAATATTCCGTTACTTTCGTATCGAAAGTCGGAACAACAAGACTGCTCGTATCAGGGCGAAGCCCTGAATGTTCCGACTGCCTTTTAAGGTTTATGGAGCAGCAGTAATAACATAAAAAATTAAATGAAATAAAATAAAATGAAAATTTTTTTTCTCCAAAATTTGAAATGTTTTATGAAAATCATCCCCCCACACGCCATATAAAGTACAAAAAGATAGATTTCGTTCCTTGTAACAAATCAATTATGGCAAATAAGCTTCGTTCAACCAATTTGGAACGATTTATAAGACGGATTAAATCTGCGCTTACGCGTTAATAGCGCGAATTATATCGCGCGTTAATTGTCCCAAATTGGTCAAAATGTCCAAAATGGCAATCTTTAAACCCTCATAACTTTATGAAAAATGGTCACAGGTGAAATATCTTTTCAAATTTAAGTTCAGGACAACAATGGCTTTCCAATGATATAAAAAAATTCCGTCAAAAATGGCTAGTTAAAAAGTCAAAATTTGTCTGAAGAAAAAAAACCCACCCCGAGCTCAAATATTCCGTTACTTTCGTATCGAAAGTCGGAACAATTACTATCCACTACCCCAACGCCCGTGAACTGTGTTTTCATCATTTAATGTGTCTATAGTATGTTCTTTGTTCTCTGGATCTTTGTAAACCATTTTCTCGAAATATAGGCAAAGTTGTTCCGACTTCTTTATCTCACGGCTTTGGCAGGCTTGAGAACAGAGCTTAGTTGGCGTTCCTCCAGTGCAATTTTGTAAATAGTTTTTCAAAAACTTTTTTTTGAAGCAATTTTCTTAAAAATACTTGATAATAATCCATACCGTGATTGGATTTGGTTGGAAAAGTATATCCCGTTTCTTCTTTCTGTGTTTCAAATATGTTCAGCAGCGTTAGCTTGAGCTACGACACTTTTAAATTGATTTCCTAATAATTTCATTTTTTAGAAATGCTTTCACCTGAAAATTGCTATTCGACGATTTTTGGTTTTGTTCATTCGCCTTTTGACAATCTAATTGACGCTGTTTTGGAGAAAGTCGCTCCTTCGTAAAAACTGGTTTTGAGTCGAAAGGATTAAATACTTGCGCGAACAACGATTTTTAGCCAAAATTTCTATCCTCCCACCAGAATAGATAAATTTAATTTTTATGACTGGAGGGGTCTTCAACGTATCCCTTGTACTCAGCAAATGACACGCTTTTAAAATGCTTAATTACTTGGCTGAGCTTGTTCTGGGAATAAGCCTTAAAAAGTTGCATACCTGATGAAAAATAGGCCCCTGGCTTTGAATAGGTATATTTTAAAAATTATACCATCGTTTGAAGATTACTGCTTCTGATGGTCGAAACGCTTCTTTTCCACTCAATTCTTCATTTGATGGATAGTATCTTTTTAAAATTCAATTGGTGTTTAACAGCAGGATTGGTAACGTTTTTCAAAGATATATTGTTTAATTTAAAAGCATAACTTTTAAGAATCAGTGAAACTTTGACGGGAAATTTTTGCTGCAGCGAAAAACGTGAATTGTTTGCGACTTTCTGTTGGAATAATGATAACACTGTTGCTATTCTTTGCTAGACTGAGGTATCATTGGCGCACCTCTTCCCCGAGCATGACATGCGAAGTGACAACAGACGTCCCAATCAGCCCCCTCGACTGCCCCCGAACCCCACCAGGGTGGACAGACTAGTGGGTGAGATGCAGAAGGAACATCCAAAAGTAAGTAGAAGAGCTCAGCAAATCACTATCTTTATAAGAGCCCTTCATTATTCAAAAATATGGATTGGGATTAAAATATTATTTTCTGAATTGAAAGCTGATCTTTTGTAATGTAACTGTCAACGAATTTGACAAATATTAAAATTTGATTTAAAAAATTGATGGTTGATTTTATAGTAAAGAATGGCTTCTAGAAATTTTAGTATTAAAATTAAAAAATATTATACAATTTCGCGAGGTTGATTTTAAACTGATTTAGATCATGAGGAATAAATTCTTTCTCTCTTATTCAGCAAATACGTAGTTTATTCCGACTTTAACGTGGAATATCAATTGTGGTTTTTAGCTCAATCAGTTTAACTTTATTTTATCTTCATAGCTGCAATACCCGAATTTAAGCTCAGGACAACAATACCTTTTGAATGATATAAAAAAATTCCTTCAAAAATGGCTAGTTAAAAAGTCGAAATTTGTCTGAAGAAAAAATAAAACCCACCCCGAGCACAAATATTCCGTTACTTTCGTATCGAAAGTCGGAACAACAAGACTGCTCGTATGAGGGCGAAGCCCAGAATGTTCCGACTGCCTTTTAAGGTTTATGGAGCAGTAATAACTTTAAAAAAATTAAATGAAATAAAATAAAATGAAATTTTTTTTTCTAAAACTTGAAATTTTTTTAATGAAAATCATCCCCCCACACGACATAAAGTACAAAAGGATAGAGTTCGTTCCTTGTAACAAATCAATTATGGCAAACAAGCTTCGTTCAACCAATTTGGAACGATTTCTAAGACGGATTAAATCTCCGCTTACGCGTTAATAGCTCGAATTATATCGCGCGTAAATTGTCCCAAATTGGTCAAAATGGCAACCTTTAAACCCTCATAACTTTACGAAAAATGATCACAGGTGAAATATTTTTTCAAATTTAAGCTCAGGACAACAATACCTTTTGAATGATAAAAAAAATTCCGTCAAAAATGGCTAGTTAAAAAGTCGAAATTTGTCTGAAGAAAAAAAAAACCCACCCCGAGCACAAATATTCCGTTACTTTTGTATCGAAAGTCGGAACAACAAGACTGCTCGTATCAGGGCGAAGCCCTGAATGTTCCGACTGCCTTTTAAGGTTTATGGAGCAGCAGTAATAACATAAAAACTTAAATGAAATAAAATAAAATGAAAATTTTTTTTCTCCAAAATTTGAAATTTTTTATGAAAATCATCCCCCCACACGCCATATAAAGTACAAAAAGATAGATTTCGTTCCTTGTAACAAATCAATTATGGCAAATTAGCTTCGTTCAACCAATTTGGAACGATTTATAAGACGGATTAAATCTCCGCTTACGCGTTAATAGCTCGAATTATATCGCGCGTAAATTGTCCCAAATTGGTCGAAATGGCAACCTTTAAACCCTCATAACTTTACGAAAAATGATCACAGGTGAAATATCTTTTCAAATTTAAGCTCAGGACAACAATACCTTTTGAATGATAAAAAAAAATTCCTTCAAAAATGGCTAGTTAAAAAGTCGAAATTTGTCTGAAGAAAAAATAAAACCCACCCCGAGCGCAAATATTCCGTTACTTTCGTATCGAAAGTCGGAACAACAAAACTGCTCGTATGAGGGCGAAGCCCAGAATGTTCCGACTGCCTTTTAAGGTTTATGGAGCAGTAATAACTTTAAAAAATTAAATGAAATAAAATAAAATGAACTTTTTTTTTCTGAAATTTGAAATTTTTTTAATGAAAATCATCCCCCCACACGACATATAAAGTACAAAAGGATAGAGTTCGTTCCTTGTAACAAATCAATTATGGCTAACAAGCTTCGTTCAACCAATTTGGAACGATTTCTAAGACGGATTAAATCTCCGCTTACGCGTTAATAGCTCGAATTATCTCGCGCGTAAATTGTCCGAAATTGGTCAAAATGGCAACCTTTAAACCCTCATAACTTTACGAAAAATGATCACAGGTGAAATGTCTTTTCAAATTTAAGCTCAGGACAACAATACCTTTTGAATGATAAAAAAAAATTCCGTCAAAAATGGCTAGTTAAAAAGTTGAAATTTGTCTGAAGAAAAAAAAAAAACCCACCCCGAGCACAAATATTCCGTTACTTTCGTATCGAAAGTCGGAACAACAAGACTGCTCGTATCAGGGCGAAGCCCTGAATGTTCCGACTGCCTTTTAAGGTTTATGGAGCAGCAGTAATAACATAAAAAATTAAATGAAATAAAATAAAATGAAAATTTTTTTTCTCCAAAATTTGAAATGTTTTATGAAAATCATCCCCCCACACGCCATATAAAGTACAAAAAGATAGATTTCGTTCCTTGTAACAAATCAATTATGGCAAATAAGCTTCGTTCAACCAATTTGGAACGATTTATAAGACGGATTAAATCTGCGCTTACGCGTTAATAGCGCGAATTATATCGCGCGTTAATTGTCCCAAATTGGTCAAAATGTCCAAAATGGCAATCTTTAAACCCTCATAACTTTATGAAAAATGGTCACAGGTGAAATATCTTTTCAAATTTAAGTTCAGGACAACAATGGCTTTCCAATGATATAAAAAAATTCCGTCAAAAATGGCTAGTTAAAAAGTCGAAATTTGTCTGAAGAAAAAAAACCCACCCCGAGCTCAAATATTCCGTTACTTTCGTATCGAAAGTCGGAACAATTACTATCCACTACCCCAACGCCCGTGAACTGTGTTTTCATCATTTAATGTGTCTATAGTATGTTCTTTGTTCTCTGGATCTTTGTAAACCATTTTCTCGAAATATAGGCAAAGTTGTTCCGACTTCTTTATCTCACGGCTTTGGCAGGCTTGAGAACAGAGCTTAGTTGGCGTTCCTCCAGTGCAATTTTGTAAATAGTTTTTCAAAAACTTTTTTTTGAAGCAATTTTCTTAAAAATACTTGATAATAATCCATACCGTGATTGGATTTGGTTGGAAAAGTATATCCCGTTTCTTCTTTCTGTGTTTCAAATATGTTCAGCAGCGTTAGCTTGAGCTACGACACTTTTAAATTGATTTCCTAATAATTTCATTTTTTAGAAATGCTTTCACCTGAAAATTGCTATTCGACGATTTTTGGTTTTGTTCATTCGCCTTTTGACAATCTAATTGACGCTGTTTTGGAGAAAGTCGCTCCTTCGTAAAAACTGGTTTTGAGTCGAAAGGATTAAATACTTGCGCGAACAACGATTTTTAGCCAAAATTTCTATCCTCCCACCAGAATAGATAAATTTAATTTTTATGACTGGAGGGGTCTTCAACGTATCCCTTGTACTCAGCAAATGACACGCTTTTAAAATGCTTAATTACTTGGCTGAGCTTGTTCTGGGAATAAGCCTTAAAAAGTTGCATACCTGATGAAAAATAGGCCCCTGGCTTTGAATAGGTATATTTTAAAAATTATACCATCGTTTGAAGATTACTGCTTCTGATGGTCGAAACGCTTCTTTTCCACTCAATTCTTCATTTGATGGATAGTATCTTTTTAAAATTCAATTGGTGTTTAACAGCAGGATTGGTAACGTTTTTCAAAGATATATTGTTTAATTTAAAAGCATAACTTTTAAGAATCAGTGAAACTTTGACGGGAAATTTTTGCTGCAGCGAAAAACGTGAATTGTTTGCGACTTTCTGTTGGAATAATGATAACACTGTTGCTATTCTTTGCTAGACTGAGGTATCATTGGCGCACCTCTTCCCCGAGCATGACATGCGAAGTGACAACAGACGTCCCAATCAGCCCCCTCGACTGCCCCCGAACCCCACCAGGGTGGACAGACTAGTGGGTGAGATGCAGAAGGAGCATCCAAAAGTAAGTAGAAGAGCTCAGCAAATCACTATCTTTATAAGAGCCCTTCATTATTCAAAAATATGGATTGGGATTAAAATATTATTTTCTGAATTGAAAGCTGATCTTTTGTAATGTAACTGTCAACGAATTTGACAAATATTAAAATTTGATTTAAAAATTTGATGGTTGATTTTATATTAAAGAATGGCTTCTAGAAATTTTAGTATTAAAATGAAAAATATTATACAATTTCGCGAGGTTGATTTTAAACTGATTTAGATCATGAGGAATAAATTCTTTCTCTCTTATTCAGCAAATACGTAGTTTATTCCGACTTTAACGTGGAATATCAATTGTGGTTTTTAGCTCAATCAGTTTAACTTTATTTTATCTTCATAGCTGCAATACCCGAATAAACGGGCTTTTAACGGAGGATAAAGTTTCCCTGAAGTCGACATAGGATGGGTCAACTTGACTCTGAAAGGTATGTAGTAGTGTGTAGTTTGTGAACCATCATGCTTGTTATTGTGTTTAACCAAACATTCTTTAATTCTAACTAATTCATAGCTTGAAATTTGCTTAACCCCAAGTTTAACAGAAAAATTATGAAATTTAGACATCCAAAATCTGTTAAAACAGACTCAAACTCAAAAACTAATTGATCATCTTGTGTTGGATAACCTTGCATGACTTAGCTGATTTACGCATCAGCTGTATAAACATCTGAGTATAAGAGTGACAAATTGTATGGGTGGTGGTTTCGTTTTGGCCATCGGAGCGGTAGAGGAGAGTTTTTCAAGCGTGAAGTCTAGTTTGGGAGCATGTTAGCCAATAGTTGCAATTTCTGCAGCTTCATTTTTGTTCTGGCCACTTCTCGGCATGACGAAGGAGATATGGCGCAGAGGCTCAGGGCGTTTGTTTTTGCCCGATTTTGACTACTTCAAAGAAAATCTCATTTTAATTATCCTTTTAACGCTCTTTCAAGCGTTATCTAGAGTATATTTATATGCGGGCTTCACTATCTTGCCATGTTTAAGCTTTTTCTACGTATTATATTTTTTGCATGTTTAACGAAAAAAAGTTTTTGCACGTTAAGCTATATCGTATATTGCAATGGTTAAGATTTTTTTGATTTTACAATCTATTATATGATAAAAAACGGGTTTCATTATCTTGCTAAGCTTAAGCTTTTCATCGTATTATTTTTGCATGTTTTTTTGCACGTTTATTTTAAGCAAATCGTATATTGCAATGGTTAAGATTGATTTTTGATTTACAATTTTTATTCAGTGTTTTTTGTCAAAATTGAATAAACGCAACCCAAAAGTGGGAAGCTGTCAGGGTTTGCAAATTGGGCCTCTACATTTAAGTACCCATTTTTTTAGCCTACGAGATACGAAGATTCTTGCGATTTTTTCGAAAGTTTTCATAAAACATCAATTACAAAAATTGAAATTCTCAACCCTGTAGTTGGGGGTTGTCAGTGTACTCTAAGGGATTACAAATTTTGCCTCAAAATATGACTGCTCAAATCCATTCAATTTGCGATATATGACGTTTTTTTACGCTTTTTTCAAAAATTTCAAAGACTTATGTTTCAAAACTTGACATAAAATGAAGTTCTTAACTCCATGATGTGAGATGCTGTCAGTATAATTTCAGGCATTGCAGATTGTGCCTCCAAATCTGACTGGTCAATTTTTTTAGTTTCCGAGATTTGACATTTTGTATGATTTTTTTTTTCGAAATTTTTTCAAAGAAATTTTATTAACATGACAAAAGTTGAAATTCTCAACCCTTGTGTTTGGGTGCTTTCAGGGTACTCTCAGGTGATTCAGATTTTGCCTCACATTATGACTGGTCAATTTAAATGAGGGCTTCATTATTTTTTTTTAATTTTTCAAGGAAACGTGAATTAAAAGAAAATAACGTTACAAAATTTGAAATTCGCAGCCTTACAGTGGGGTGTTCTCTCGGTACTCTTCAAGATTGCAGATCGAGCCTCCATTTTTTGCTCAAAGCATCTTAGTTTTTGAGATATGCCGTTCCGTTATTGGTTTCTACAATCCGAAGATATTAATTAAATGCTTTCAAAGTTCGAAATGCTCAAGACTATGGCAAGCTGCACTCAATATCCTCTCTGGATGTTTGGCTGGACTCTGGTAAAAGAAAACTCAAATTTCGCTTTACAATTACGGAAGAAGACATGGCACGGAAAAAACGTGATCGATTTCTAATTTCGAAAAGGGATTTTAGTTTTTAGATCTCACTGCAGTATTAAAAGTTTTGGGTTAGTTTTAAAGAAAAATGTGCTAATCATGAACATTTTGTACAGTTCAAAGAGCTTTAACGAGATGTATTTTTTTCTTCAAAAGTTGAGAAAAGTGTACAAAGTTTAATTAAGAATAATGAACGTAGTGAGTACTCTTATATAGGTCTTGGTGATTTTTTTTCAGTAAGTGCTCTAATAACTATAGAAGTGCTTTCATACATATTAATGCTTTAATGAATGCACCTAGGTATATGTGCAATTTTTTGAGATAAACTCAAGTTCATGTGCTAAACGGTAGGCAAAATGCGCTCTCTGAATTTGAAAGCGTGTAAAAACGTGCAATTTTTTTGCGGCTTGGCTTGTGATTTTTTTAAATTTCAGTGCATTTCCATTGTTCAAAGAAGGGCAAACTCCGTAATCGAACAGGAAAAGTGTTAAGGTCTCGAATAACGTGATCGACGTAAATTTCGAAAATGGACATTATTTATGAGAATTCCCAGCGAAATAAAAGTTTTACCTATTGATCCACTTTTCTCAAATTGGGTTAATTTTTTTTATTTAAAAAGTGTCTATCATAAATTGTTCTACAAATTCAAACAGCTTTCAGGTCATCTATTTTTTTTTGATATTCTAAAAATTAGTTTCACTTTCCTTGCGTTCATGATTCTTTTCCAACTGTCAGTTGGCTACGTTTTTTTTTTAAGTTTTGTTGAGTTCTTTTACACTCAACGTTTTTTTTACACTCAACTGTTTACCAAATCACACAATAAAAATTACAGAAACCTTAAGTTTAAAGATGGTAATTTAGTGAGATTTCCTGATAAACTTTTGCAATTAAAAGAGCTTTAACTTGATAGTTTATTTTCTTCGAAAGTTGGAAAATGTTCAAAATTTTGAAATCAATTTTTTTTGAATTTCTTTGAATTCTTTTACACTCATTGTTCTTCTACACTTAACTATTAACCAAGTCGCACAAAAAAAATAGAGAAATCGGAAGTACAAAGATGGTGATTTAGTAAAATTTCCTGATAAACATTTTTTTGAGGGGCTAGTATTTGAAGATTGTTTGCTCGCCTATGGCGCAGATGCTAGGGTTAGAGGATTCCGATACACAGCTGATTTTTTGTAATTTTTTTTCCATTTTTTACGGGAGCTACTGTTTGGAATTCTTTTGCTTCTGTTTGCGAAATTGCAGCTTTGCCTCTGTCAAAATATGTTGCGTTTTTTTTTTGTCAGAATCTCTAAATTGCACACGACGACTCAATAGAATGCATACGAAGACCTAATTTTCACTAGCTGTGTGTGTGATGTTTTTTGCTGGTGTATGTGAAGTGCAGCTTCGTATCTGTGTTGAACAGCATGTTATAGCTATCCTATTTGACAAAGTGCATTATGTGCTGCCTTGTGACTCAGAAAAAATTATGCGTTTAAGTAATATAAAATGCCATGGCTCTGGCCAAGTGAAGTTTTTGTATTTTGTAGGTTACCAAGGTTTTTGTATATTTAAGACATAATTTTTGTGAGTTTCCTTTGCTTTTAGAACATTTTTCTCGACGTTGCGTTGGTGCTTGCGAACTGCAGCTCCGTCTCTGTTAAAAAAGCATGAACGTTGTGGTCATTTAGTCGAGAATAGCTAGTATTTCTCAGTCTGCTTGCTTTTTTCGTTGCTTCAATAGTGAATAACATTATTATTAGTTCAAATCAAATTAACTCTCGTTGCAATCATGAAACTTAAACAACTGACAACTTATGAAGGTTGCGTTTAATGGGTTGCTGTTATTTCTAAATAGTCTTAGGCCGACTAAACTTACTTTACAAGGGTTCAATTTTTCCGGGAAAATATTGCTTCCCCCAAGTTAGGAGTGAAATTTTCAAGTTTATTGCAGTTTGTTTCCAGCACATGCAAATTTTTTTGCCCTCATTAAAAAAAAACCTTGATAATAGGTTCGTTCGGCGACTCATGGATAGCTTCAACTACTTCCGTAGGGATAAGATTTGGTTGATGAAGGGATATAAATCGTGAGGGGAATAGTAAATCTTCAGAAATGTTTTGAAAAACAAAAAGTTTAGTTTAGGGCATCAATTTTTACGTAATTCTATTTACGCAGGTGCTGATGCTGATCTCCAAAGCTGACGAAGTGCTGCGACAATGGCAAGACATAGTTTCTCAGCCGATCCCTCCAGAGGTCATTATCACCATGGACCAGTGGTTGGCAGCCATCCGCAAAGTGCAGGCCAGAAGGCGAGAGGACACTAATAGCCAGGCCAATCGTCAGAGACACTTGCCAGTGGGTCCTGTGAATGGTTTCATGCCTGGTATGAATAACATGCAGGGTGGCAATTCATCTCGCGGACACGATGACAAAGGTGGGAGCTGCTTTAAATTTAGGCTTGGATTTTCAAACCTGTAGCGTTTCCTAGTTGAATTGAATTTTTCTAATGTTTTTCACAATTTTGGTAGCAATTTCGTTCGTGTAGCACTTTCGTAATCCACGTTTAAAAAAACACTGAATCAATGCTACATTTTTGGGGGCTTGTTTGTGCAAAAATGAAATAACATTAGGTACCTTGATAGAATTATCTACACTTGCGATCACGAACCTTTTTTTTTCTAACCCAACTCGCAAATAAAAGTGTTCACTTATTTGGAAATTTCATTGTAGCATTGGAAATTGCATAGCAACTGTTCTTAGCTTTATTTGTTGCTAGTGTTTTGTGCCTATTACGCTTCCGTGGCTGATTGGTTAGTGTGTTTACACTAGCGTCAGCTTAGTGTATTATTAAGAACCCTCGTTTTTTCTAACCTAAGTCGCAAATATTGGTGCCAGTTTTGGGGCACCTTACAGCTTTTTGATAGCATGTGCTTTGACATTCGAATAGAAAAAATTTAACTTAGTTGATGCATATTTAATTCATCAAATGAACAGAAAAAACAGCTTTCTTGTTTCAAACCACAATAATCATAAAAACTCGATTCGAGAAAATTTCTAACTCAATGTATCTCACAATTTATTAAAAATGCATAATTTATACATAGTGTGGCTTTATGCTTTGCGATTTACATGCAAAGTTATTGTGGATTTCTTCAGTTTGTTATAATTCAAATTATTACTTGCAAAATTGTGTCTATTTGAGTGATACTCAAAATGTCTTGATTGCAGTAGGTGGCAGGTCGATTCGTATACCTAGCCGAATTTTTGCTAATTCGAGGCTTATTTCTGTTTTTTCTTATTGCACTTTCTAGAGCTGCTTTTTGTCATGTTCTCGCAAGTGTTTGCTTCGCCTCTGTGTCGATGTTTTGTTAGTGTCAATAAACAAACTCAAAAAACCACATGTTTAAGTCTGGTAGTTTGTGTTATTGTTTTCACAAGAAAATATGAAAAGTTGTTCATTTAAGTTTATTTTTTACGCGCTTTATGTTTGGATTTCTATTTAAGTTTATTTCACATTCATGTGCAAAATAAATAGCAAATTACGCTATCTCAAAGCAATAGTGCAAATGGCGTGAAAAAGTTGATTTCTAGGGTCAAAGGATGATGTTATTTTAGTTTGAGAAAACTAGATCAAAAGGCAAATTGTTGGTTCCGCTGGGATGTCTAAACTTCAAAGTTTTCAAATCCTAGATATCTCAGAGGTATAAACGTTTTGTTTCTTGGTCCAGTTTATTCGAATTGGGTCAGCTCTAGCAAAAAAAGTGTTCATCACACAAAGATTCTGAAAACGCTTAGAAGCCAAAAGTCGTTGAAAGTATAGGTCTAAACGGTGAACTTTCTTATAAAGGTCCAGATAATTTTTTTTTCAGGAAAAGTTTGCTCAGTTCATTTCTGTGGTTAAAATGAAGGCGAATTCACTATCGAACAGCAAAATTGTAAAGTTCACGATCTCAATTTTCAGTTTTGCTAGTGTAATAAACACCTTACTGCAATAACAGTTTCGCAACCCCTTGGAGAACCCTGACAGCGCCCCACCATAGGGTTGCTTGTTTGAAATTTGTTGAAATAAACGCTGAACGAAAACGCCTGTTACATTGTATAGATGGATGATTCCCACCTTTACACTGCGCTGCGCTGCTCCTTCCATCCTATGATTAATACCATAATATGATTAAACAGGTTTTTTTTAGCCTACGAGATTTGAAGATTTTGTTTTTTAAAGGTTAGATTTTCAACTCTATAGCGGTACTCTTATGAATTGCAAAATTTGCCATCAAGTTTAGTTGCTCAAATCTCTTTAGTTTCCGAGACATGACATTTGTTTTTTATGGCGTTTTGTAAAATTTTCATAAATTTTGGATTAAAAAAACTTCATTTAAATTGGAATTGACTACCCAATAATTGCACGCTATCAGGGTACACTCAGGGGTTGCCGATATGGCCTGCATACAAATGGTTGCTCTAACTCTAATGGCCTCCGAGTTTTTTGATATTTCAAAAATGGAAAAAAGTTAGGATGGATTGTTGGAACCTTTTTTTTGAGATTCAACTATCCCTCAATCTATCCAACTAGCCATCATTCCGTCTAGCAGTCCATCCTTCGAACTATCCCCTCATCAAGCCATCCATTGATCTTGTCATCCATACAACGATATATCCATCCATTCGTCAAGTTCTTCATTCATCAAGCGATCCGTACAACCAGCCATCCTCAAGTCATCCTATAGTGGAGTCTTGTTAACTTTCCCGGAGATTCCAGATATTGCCTCCAAATGTGACTGCCGAGATCATGTCGTTTTTGAGGTCCAACCCGCGCAGTTATCAATCCATCCATCTATTCGTCTAGCAATCTAACCAGCCATTTAGCTATTCTTTCATTCTTTTATCGATCCCTCTAATAAGCTAGCCAGCCGTGCATCAGTCCTTTCATTCTTATAGCCATCCATCTATCTACATTTCCATCCATCGATCAATCCAGCCAGGCATACACTCAACCATCCGTCCATCAAGACGTTCATTGTATGGTTTCATCCAGCCAATGTTTTCAGCATTCATACATCTAGCCATCCATTCAACGAAACATCCATCCATCAAACAATTCATCTAGCGTGTCACCGATCCAACCAGCTACCCATCCCCCCATCCAAACAGCTATGCATTCATCCAGCAATCCATCCAGTATGATAACCATCCCTTCATTCATCCATACATCAATCATTCAGCCTTGTATCGATCCCCCATTCTTTGATCCATTCAATCAGCCATCCATTAAACCATCAATCTTTTCGTCTATCTAGCTCTCCAACCAACCAGTCAACTATCCATCCAAGCAGCTATCCTTCAATTCATCCCTCTCTCAAGCCATCCATTACTCGAATCAGTCATCCATTATTCAGACGAGCCATCTTTCATGCATCCATCGATCCCTCAATCCGTCTATACCCACCTCATGCTCCCATGCATCGAAACAATCAATCATCTGTCTAGTCATCATTTGATCCAGCCATCAATCCATGTAGCTATCTGCCCACCCAAGCAGCCATCCATCCATCCAGTCAACCAACCTTCCGATCTAGCGATCTAGCCATTCATCCGTCCTGCTTACCATTCAACCGGCCACCCAGCTATTAATCTATCCATCGGTACATCCTGCCGTCCTTCCAATGATCCATCCATATCAGCCAGCCATTCATCATCGATCTAGCCATCCATCCATCCATAAAGCCGTGCATCTCATCAGTAATCCGTACTGCCATGTCTGGTTAGCCATCTCTTCATCCATTCATTGTTCCAACAAGCCATTAATTTACCTGGCCATTAAGTGGTCCCTCCATGCCGCCATTCATCCATGCATCTAGTTATCCTGCCGGCCATCTTTCTAGACTTTATTTGATCTAGCCATCCAGTCATTCATTATCTCATCAATGCAGCCATCCATCCAACCAGTAATCCATCAAGCCATTATACATCTAACCAGTAATCTTTCTATCCAGCGATCACTCAAGTCATCCATCCCTCCAACCAGCAGTCTATCCATTCATTAGACAGCCTTCCTTGCGCCCATCCATCTTTCCAGCTGTCCATCCATCCTTCCTTCAATTCATCCATTCGTCTAGCCATCAATTCATACATTCATCGATCCATCCTCACAACCTGCTAACCATCCATCCATCCAACATATTTTTCTGAGAAACAAATATTATCATATTTCAGGAACAGCTTTAGCTGCAGTGGGCTTGCTAGCTCTTCAGATCTTTTTATGGCCTCTTTTTTTACTTCGCAATTCGAAAATTATAATTTTTTCAGAAACAAGTTAGTGTTTCATCGCGTTTATTTACTCCTTTCCAACTGTCTGTTGGCTATGTTTGGTTTTCTTGAAATAATGGCCCTTTTTCCAATTACTGTCTATTTGCTAAGTTTTTGCATTTAGACCGAATTGCGTTGTGTCAAGCGGTGAAGGAACTGGCTGAAATCACTCGAAAAGCGAGGAACATGCAATGGGTCTTTCTGCAGTTCACTCGAGAGGCCGTCCAGAAAATCCAGAATCACAGCAACGATGTGGCCCAAGAGTCCAATATGTCTAGTGTAAACGCCTTGCTGGCCGAGGCCACTGAGAAGCGACTGTTGTCAGAGGATAGCGAGGACTCGGTTTTTGAGTCTTTACCGCGGCAGATTTGGAGCACTGCTGAAGGTGGGTTCTTCTGAACGTAAAAAGTTGTGGAAAATTACAAAAATTGACACTCAACTGAAGTTTTTGAAAAGCGGACAAAAAATTGTCCATAAATGTGTGCCTTATGTGATAGAAGCTTTAATTCGCATGTGCTAATAAATTTATGTGCAATAGTGATTGCGTTTTTTTTTCATGAGCGCTGAGTTTTCTTAACAGATGGGTGGCTAAAATTGTATGTTACATGCAAGAGAATTATGTGTACCGTCTTTTGTTAATTTGAATGTAAAAATCCTTAAATTATGCTTTTATGTTCCAGTCTGCAGAGAAAAATTGCAATACAAATTTTTAATGACCACATCTTGAAGATGTAAATTTTCGAAATTCTTTAAATTTACCTCAAATATTACTCTTCTTTGTTTTCGGTTTGTTTATACTTTCTCCAATCAAATCACTTCAAAGTTCTAACGACTTTTGACGCTCAAAAGCTTCAAATATCTCTCGAAACATGTTCAGCGGGCATCAAAAGTCAGAAACTCAACAATGATTACTTTGCAGTAAAACTGTACTAGTAACAGCTGATTATTATAATTTCAAATCTGAGCGTCGCTTAGTGTTAGTTAAAAAATAAGACCCAAATTCAGTTTTGGGATTATGGAGCTACTGATTAATTGTATGTAACCAAGCTATCTTGTTTTGCTATTTTCCTTATTTTGTAGTTTATCTTTAGATTTCCTTGTCTGGTTTTTAACCAGCGCTTCCTGATGCTTTTTGATTTGAACTATTCGTCCGATATTGAAATAAATACCTTCAATTTGCAGACATAATAATCAATGTGAACATTCAATTGTTCAGCAGGTTTCGTTTAGTCTCATTGCTTTGTTATTAAGTGCAGAAAATATTAAACAGCTGTAGTATCTTCGATGAGTTTTCCGAAGTTACGAAACAACCATGCTCAGTGTAGGGTAGTGAGTTAGCGCTACTATACAACTACTTCAGTATTAGTTATGACCATCATCGCATTATTTGCATATTCTGTTAGTTTAATTTTTCACAATTACCAAAAAACTTAATTAATTCTGTTAATTTAACTTCCATCGCCCATTTGACAGACAAGTATATTCGCTATCAAAGGGCGTAGAATTGTAATAGACTTTTGTTAATGATCATCTGCGAGTTAAATTCGATGTGTTAATGCTACTATTTCGTGCCATTTGAAATAAGCAAAGCAATCAGTGAAGCTAATACGTTTTACATGTTACCTGCATTTCTTTCTCAGGTTCTCTTAGTTTCTTTTTGAAATAAAAGTTTCAACAATAAAGTCTGTTAAAAAATCATAGTTTTTAGCAAATGCAAGAGCCTCAGTTGTGAAAGAATACTAGTTTGTATAGCGTAAGTATACCAAACTTAGAATTGCAGCCGAATTGAAGGGCTCCTTTTTTTGTTTCGAGCACTGATTTAGAGTGTTTTTTACACAAATTCTGGTGCCGCAAAGACGCGCCGTAGAAGTAGAGTGATGTATGATTATAAAGCCCATCAGCCAAGATTATATCGATATTAAATTACACTTGCGACTGCAAGTGAGTTGCAATCGTGTACTTGAATTTTATCCCGTAATTAAGAGTAATGAACGTAGTGAAGACTCTTATATAACTCTTGCTGATTTTTTTTCTGAAAAAGTCTAATGACTACAGATTTGCATTCACACTTTTTGAGTTCAATTGAAATTCATCTGCTGAAAGTGACGTAAATAGCAAATTACGAACGTGGAAATGGCGCGCAAAAACGTAAACTATTTCTACGAAAGTGGAGTTAAAATTCACGATTTCCACCGGAATAAATATTTTACCTATTGATCCAGTTTTCTCTAGCTGAGTTCATGTTATCAAAAAAGGGCCAATTATAAATTGTTCTAGAAATTCTAAGAGCTTTAATGTCTTCTATTTTTTCTTTGAAATTCGAAAGTTCTATTTCCAAGAAAGTCAGTGTTTTATTTATGTTTGCGTTCATTACTCTTTTCCAATCTTCGATTAGCTATGTTTAATTTGTTCAGTTCTCAGCAGGTGAATTTAATACATCATATTCAGCATATTACTTTTGTGCAATGATCTTCTAATACCACTGTCGACGCCTTAGAGTTTTTCCAATATATACATAATAAAAAAAATAAACTGAAATTTTCTAGTATTTTTTCGACTTCGTCGCTTTCGGCTTAATTTTTGTTGGCCTACTTTTATGTTTTAGTTGTATGCTAAATACAGAGGTTTGAGCCTTCAGTAGCTTTTTGAAGGTATTTTTGAACAAAATCTTTTTTCGACTTTATGAATTAACTGTTTTTCTGCTAAGTTTGTCGAATTTAATACTCGCAGTTTTTTCTCAATAGTTAAATAACCGTCCATTCTACAGCTGTTTTCATTTGCTGGTCTAGTCGGTGTTTTTGTATCTGTCTGGAGAATATCAAATTCAGTGTAGCTTTTGTGTGTGTGGAGATTTAAGACTATATTTTGTATTTAGAAGCAAAAAAAATCGGCGTGAAAATTTTGATTTGTTGATAATTTTTTTACTTTTAATTTTTTGTGACAGTAACGTATGATGACTCTAATTTAGGACTTAATGATTTTTTTTTGTTTTCAGGAAAAAGTTTTAAAATGCTCTAATAATTACAGAAGTGCTTTCATGCATTATAATGCGTTTATGAATGCACTTAGGTATATGGGCAATTTTTTGAGATCAATTCAAGTTCACTTCCTAAAAGGTAGGCAAAATTCGCTCTCTGAATTCGAAAGCGAAAATTGCGTGAAAAAACGTGAAAGTCTTCTAGTTTCGAAAGTGGAATTCAATTTTAATTAAATCATTTAAGTGTCAATCATAAACGAGTGTCAATTGTTTTGGAAACTCAAAGAGCTGCAAAGTCAATAATTTTTTATTCTGAAAGTTTTTTCAAAAGCAATTCAGTATTTTTTCTGTGTTTACTTGCTTTCGTTGACTCTTTTCGAATTCTCTCTTGGCTAGCTATGTTGCAGATTCTGCTAATTTTCATTGAATATTTGTTGAATTTTTTGAAATTCTATATTTCAGATCCATAACTTAATTTTTTCACAGCCGCAATGATTTTTTCCCGGCCGCCGGTGGTTACTAAGAAGATAAAAACTGTTTTCTAACAATTTTAATCTGTTAGAAACTAGTTCTCGAAGCTAGCGCCTATCGTATCCGAAAATTCCTTCTTTTTCTTCCTTAGTTATTGAATCAAAAACGAAAAGACTAGAAATTGAAGTTGGAGTTAAAGCTCGCTAAGTCGAAGTTTGTAAGGATCCACTTTTTACCCTCTGCCCAAAAAAGAAACTTTAAAAAAAGTTTTATAACTTGGCTTAAATCTTCTGCGCCAGTGGTACAGCAACAGATCACTCGTAAACTATCTCCATTTTGCGCTTAAGAACCCATGTTAAAGAACGAAGTGAAGACATTTATTTATGCCGTGTGCTTTTTGTTCCGATCATTGAAAATGGGGAGGATTTTTGTTTTCGATAGTGTTTTATTTTCTTTTTCCCCATGCAAAATAAGGTACCACAAACAATCATTGGACTGAGTTGCCCGATATATCATATTCAATTCCTTTCAGTTGTGCTTCGAACGATCATATAAAAGTTCTGAAAAAATTTCCTAGTGGGTTGATATTTTTGATTCGTCCATTTTCGACTACCTGGAAGTTGATTCGTGCATTTAGACACTACCTGGAAGAGCTATTTTGAGTATTAAAAATTTTGAGAATTGAATAAAAAACAATCAAGAAACAAGGATAGCCGGTTGCTGTGCAAGTAACACAGAATGATCCGACCTGGAATCTGGTCGGATCATTCTGTGTTACTTGCACAGCAACCGGCTATCCTTGTTTCTTGATTGTTTTTTATTCAATTCTCAAAATTTTTAATACTCAAAATAGCTCTCGATTGTTGAAAGTTAAAGAGGCTTAAGGCGATATATTTGGTTTCAAATTTCGAGCTCATGGGCCAGTGTTCGACAAGTTAGCGTTTTTGCATTAGTTTTCAAAATTACATGAAACTGCTCAACAAATAAGCATTTTTTCTGCATCACTTAGCATTTAATTGTGGCAGTTTGTTAGCATATTTTATATAGCTGTTTTGGTGGATAGTGTTCGAATTCATGACGCTAAGAGGCAGGTGCGAGGATATGAGACTCACGCTGATTTAATTAGATTTGTTTTTTTTTGCGTATCAGGTCCGTTTATCAGTGTTTGCTTGTTTGTAAAATACATGCGTCTACTTAAGTGGTTTCGCTAGTTTTAATGCTAATTTTACGCGGGCGGTTGTCTCCCTACATATTTTCGCAAAGTTAACATCAATCGAGATATTTTGTTTCTCCTTTTAAACATTTTTTTAAATATTTTGTATCTTTTTTTTTGGTCTGTTTCACATGCTATAATTTTGATGTATCGCAAAAGGTGCGAACTTACGCTTTGCCTCCGTGTTATAATGCCAAATAAGAAATTTTCGCTGCTCCTCTAAAACAATGCCTCGAGGTTCCTCTGACTACTTTTCTCGTCAGATGCTCACTGTGAGTTGTTCAGACTCTTATATAGATCGTGATGTTTTGTTTTGCTTTTTTCAGGAAAAGTTTAAAGTTTTGACATTTGATTTTTTTTATTAAGCTCAGTTTTTTTCTTTGTTAAATGGAAGGCAAAATCCACTATCGAATAGCAAAAGTGATTGACTTCTAGTTTCGAAAAAGCAATTTAGCTTTCAGCTTTTCCAGCCAAATAAAAGTCTACACATTGGACCAGTTTTCTCAACTTGGGTTAATTTTATCAACATTTGGTCAATCGTAAATTGTTTTAGAAAGTCAACAAGCTACAAGGTCCTCTTTGTTGTTCAAAATTCGAAAGTTGAGATTTTTAAAATATTTTATTTCTCCTGCGTTCATTGGCCTTTCCAACTGTCTGTTGACTATGCTCAGCTTCTTGACCTGAATTTCCTTGCTTTTAAAATTTTTTAAGATAGTTTATTTTCCCCACTCGTCGATGTTGAGGTTGTTCTTACTTCTACCCATGAGTTCTTGAATTTCCTTTTTTTAAATCTAATTTGAAACATTTAAGTTTGGTAAATGAAGAATCTGTAAGAGTTGATAAACGAGGTGAGTTTTAACTTTTAGGTGGTAGTTTTTTAAATTTTCTTAAGAAGATTTTTTGCTCTTTTCATTCGTATTTACTAAATGGCTGCCAAATTAGGTTTTCTAATAATTAAAATGCAAAATGAGCAAACTTGATTGATTAACTTTTCTCAAGTTGGGTGAGATAAAAAAGTTTCAAGGATAGAGTAAATGGAAAAATGCAATATTTGCGCTAATGCAAAGTGAAATGAGATATTTTTGTTAATACTTTTTATGTGAAAGCAAGTCCTTTATAGTGTTTACAGATCTAATCATGGAAACCTGATATTTTCTGTGATGTTCTGGTTGAAACTAAATCTTACCTGTGATTTCGATTTTTTAGATTTTTGTCATTTTTTAACCAATTGAAAAATGTTTTTTTTTGCAATCGTTGTTTTCTTTTGAAAGAGCACACTAAGTTTTTTTCTTATAGCGTATCGCATGGTTCTTTAAACGTGCTCTAAAGAAGATAAAAATTTGTAGTAAATGCTTGATAAGCAAAGTTCGTAGTAGATATTTTAAGTTTTACTAGTTTTACCAAAAATTAATTTCTTTTTCGAAGCATGTGACCCATTTTTGTTGAGTTTCTTGTTAATACGGTACGCTGTTTTGCCTTTAGTTATGTTTCATGCGTCAGTTTTATAAGTATAATGAAATAGTTATTAAAAGTCATCTCTTATCGCAGCTTGGCTAGGCTCAAACAAATAAAGTGTACTCATACTTGCAGCATCTCACATGGTATAATAATTTCATTTTGGGCTAATAATCTTTTTTTTCAGATTTCAATGAAGGTGAAAGTAAAATTGAGTTTGAGTGGATAAATATTGAAAAGGCAGCTTGTTAACGAACAGCAATAACATCATGAGTTACATGAATGTGTCAATTGACATCCATTCTAACCAGCTGTTGGACTGGCTGATTGACAGGAGACACTGTAGTCGCAACTACCAGAATACTCTCTCCAGTATCAAACAAGACCTCACGCAAGCGCTACAACTGATAGACCCCGGTATGAAATATAGCTACTTGCTAAATTTTTAAGTATTTTATTTTGGAATTTTTTGTGGTTATTTTTTCTCCATCTTAAACTATTTATAACAAAGCCATACGATTATGCGTTTTCATTTTCTATATGTTAGCTTTTGTGGCATTCGACGATGCAATTAAACTGAGGCTTTCTGTTTTCTATGCGCAAGAATTTAAAATTGAAATGTATCGACTTGAGCCTCTTTGTATTTTAAATGATTTAAGCTATCCAATTATTTTAATATTAGGTTAATACGTGTAGATATTGGGTATAAGCTATTCATCCGTTTTAAGTGTCGATAAACGTATTTCAGAGTCTTTTATATGTCGTGACGATTTTTGTTTGTTTTTTTTTTAGAAAAAAGTCTTAAATTAGTTTAGGCTCAAATTTACTTTTTTGCGGTTTGACTTTCCTTTTTTTCAAGTTCAGTTCATTTATTTTGTTAAAAGGAATTTGAAATGCACTATCGAACAGCAAAAGTGTAAAGGTCTTAAAAAATTGACCGACTTCTAGTTTCAAAAATGGAATTTAATTTTCAGGTATCCCAGCAAAATTTAAAAATTTATCTATTGATCAAGTTTTTTTTCAAATAGGGTTAGTTTTATCAATAAAATGCCAATCAGAAATCGTTTTAGAAATACAAAGATTTGAGGCCATCTATTTTTGTCTTCGAAATTCGAAAATTAAGGTTTTGTCTGTTTACTTGCGTTCATTGACTCTTTTCCATCTGTCTGTTGGCTAATTATTAGGCTAATACTTTTTACAGTTGGGTGAATTACCGAGACGTTTCGGTCGAATTGTTTTAAATAGTTTAGCTATCGATCCATTTTAGTATTAGGCTAATACTTTTAACTGTAGGGCTTAAGATATTCTTCTGTTTCAATAGTAGGCTAATACCATTAACAGTTGGGTGAATTACGTTTTGAACATTTCAGAAACTCGAAAAAAGCTGGAAAAACTGACATCTCTGTGCTATTATCACATCCAGGACTTATTTGAATCTCTCCAGAAAACTGAAAATGTGGACACTAACATATTCGGTTCATATAACTCGCCAGTTCTCAAAAGTCTTTACAACGTTCTCAAATCATACGAAAAAGGCAATCTCCATTTAGCGGAATCAGCTATGGTGCTTGCTAGACTTCAAGTTTACGAAATACCATACTACCGCAAACAAATTTCCAAGCTGAAAAACACGCAATTGGATCTGGACAAGAAAATAACGGACTTGAACAAACGTTCTGAAGATGCGATGGCCAGGTATTACTCTAATTGTAAGAAGTACGGAGTAAGTGGAGGTGAGAATTTGATCCAGGAGCTAACTGATTTGACCTCTGGCTTGGGCGATTTTCTGAACGGGGTTGCGGAAAAATGTAAAGAGTTGGAAGGTGCAATTGGACTGTTTAATGGGTTCTCGGCCAAGCACAAATGGAAGAATACGGGAACGGGAGGGAAAGAGGCGGAGGAAGAGTTGAAGGTAATGAAGTATATTGTGAAGTGGGGCAATACATCGGTGCATGAGTTTGAATATGGCAGACAACAAAGTAGCAAGGGAGGCAGCAGTGGAAATGGTACGTCGATAGTGTTCCCACTTATTTTTCTAACCGCCTTCATACTGTCAAATGATATTCGATTTTGTTCCGACCATTGAAATAGGGAGGAACTTTGTATTCGGGTGTTTTATTTTTTTTTCACACAAAATCAGATACCACAATTAATCATCGGAATGGGTCGAGTGATATATAATTTTCAGTCATGATTCCAACGACATTATAAACCTTCAAAAAATTGTCCCATTATCGAGAAAAACAGGTTTAAAATTTTTGATTTTTTCCATCTAAATTCGAGCAAAAGAAGCGAGAAAGGAGGCGTACAGTAGCATATTTATGCTTAATTTAAGAAGTGCATACTATGTTTTACTCGATTAAAGTTACTTAAGTTTTTTAGCTTAATTTTGGCAATCAAAAACTTCATAGAAATTCAAAAAATTTCTGCTATAAAATTTTTTTTTAAATTTTCTTTATGGTTTGTGTTGATTTTTTTCTTCAGAAAATGTTGTCCCATTTGCCTAAATTACTATGACTGTCGAATATGCCTAAAATCTAGTTTTTCGTTCGGATCCTTTTATTGCACCACGCAGAAAAAACGAGGCTAATTTGAAAAAACTACCCTAATTTGAAAAAAAAAACGACCTAATTTGTATTTTTTAAGCCTATGGTCGTGCTTCTTGCACAGTAACCAGCTCTCCTTGTTCTTCTGTAGCTTAGAGTGATATGTCTCGGGATTTTGAATTTTTTGTGGTGTTCTCATAATGTTTTGAACTGTTTCGCTTGGATTCATTTTTAATGTGAGCTTTTGCATCGCGTTTTATTTAGAAGAATTGAACTTATTATAAGCATAGAAATTACCTTATAAAACTTAAAACAAATTTTTTTGTCTTAATGTTTATCTGTTGTTTTATCTTAATGGTATGTTTTAAGCTGATTTTTTGTCTTCAAGATATCGCTGTTTGTTCACATGGCGCGTTAAATCGTGACCAAGTTTTTGTTTCGATAGTGATATTTATTTTTAAGATTTTAGCGTAATCAAAACATTGCCCATTGATCAATCAAGTTTTCTCAAATTGAGCTAATTTTATCAAAAAATTCTCAATCATAAGTTCGCCTTGAAATTCAAAGAGCATTATGGTTATATATTCTTAAGATTTGATTAATGGTGTTCAGACTCTTATATAGGTCGTGAATACTTTTTTCAGTTTTTTCCCGAAAAGTTAAATTGCTCTAGTATTTTAGAGAAGTGCATTCGTACATATTTATGCTTTTATGAATTGATCTAGGTATAAATAGTCAACGTGGAAAAGGTGATTGACTTCTAGTTTCGACAGCGGAGTCTAATTTTCAGATTTCCCAGCGAAATAAAAACTAACTTATTGATCAAGTTTTCTCAAATTGATTAATCGGAAATTGCATTTGAAATTCAAAGATTGCTTCAAAATTGTTGTGCTTTTTACTTTGAAGTCGTAAAGTTGCGGTATTTTCGAAAAGAAGTCAGTATTTTTTTTGTTTCTTTGCGTTTTTTGACTCTTTTCAAACTGTTTTGTTGGCTATGTTGATTGTCTGTCGCTAATAATATAAAATGTTGCTTTGCTTAAAATCTCGTTTATGTTTTCGGAGCCGCAGTCCTGAAATTACGGTGAAAATTTTTTAGGAACTAGTGAGTCAGCAGTGGAAATGGTACGTCGATAGTGTTCCCACTTATTTTTCTAATCGCCTTCATACTGTCAAATGATATTCGATTTTGTTCCGACCATTGAAATAGGGAGGAACTTTGTATTCGGGTGTTTTATTTTTTTTCACACAAAATCAGATACCACAATTAATCATCGGAATGGGTCGAGTGATATATATTTTTCAGTCATGATTCCAACGACATTATAAACCTTCAAAAAATTGTCCCATTATCGAGAAAAACAGGTTTAAAATTTTTGATTTTTTCCATCTAAATTCGAGCAAAAGAAGCGAGAAAGGAGGCGTACAGTAGCATATTTATGCTTAATTTAAGAAGTGCATACTATGTTTTACTCGATTAAAGTTACTTAAGTTTTTTAGCTTAATTTTGGCAATCAAAAACTTCATAGAAATTCAAAAAATTTCTGCTATAAAATTTTTTTTTTAAATTTTCTTTATGGTTTGTGTTGATTTTTTTCTTCAGAAAATGTTGTCCCATTTGCCTAAATTACTATGACTGTCGAATATGCCTAAAATCTAGTTTTTCGTTCGGATCCTTTTATTGCACCACGCAGAAAAAACGAGGCTAATTTGAAAAAACTACCCTAATTTGAAAAAAAAACGACCTAATTTGTATTTTTTAAGCCTATGGTCGTGCTTCTTGCACAGTAACCAGCTCTCCTTGTTCTTCTGTAGCTTAGAGTGATATGTCTCGGGATTTTGAACTTTTTGTGGTGTTCTCATAATGTTTTGAACTGTTTCGCTTGGATTCATTTTTATTGTGAGCTTTTGCATCGCGTTTTATTTAGAAGAATTGAACTTATTATAAGCATAGAAATTACCTTATAAAACTTAAAACAAATTTTTTTGTCTTAATTTTTATCTGTTGTTTTATCTTAATGGTATGTTTTAAGCTGATTTTTTGTCTTCAAGATATCGCTGTTTGTTCACATGGCGCGTTAAATCGTGACCAAGTTTTTGTTTCGATAGTGATATTTATTTTTAAGATTTTAGCGTAATCAAAACATTGCCCATTGATCAATCAAGTTTTCTCAAATTGAGCTAATTTTATCAAAAAATTCTCAATCATAAGTTCGCCTTGAAATTCAAAGAGCATTATGGTTATATATTCTTAAGATTTGATTAATGGTGTTCAGACTCTTATATAGGTCGTGAATACTTTTTTCAGTTTTTTCCCGAAGAGTTAAATTGCTCTAGTATTTTAGAGAAGTGCATTCGTACATATTTATGGTTTTATGAATTGATCTAGGTATAAATAGTCAACGTGGAAAAGGTGATTGACTTCTAGTTTCGACAGCGGAGTCTAATTTTCAGATTTCCCAGCGAAATAAAAACTAACTTATTGATCAAGTTTTCTCAAATTGATTAATCGGAAATTGCATTTGAAATTCAAAGATTGCTTCAAAATTGTTGTGCTTTTTACTTTGAAGTCGTAAAGTTGCGGTATTTTCGAAAAGAAGTCAGTATTTTTTTTGTTTCTTTGCGTTTTTTGACTCTTTTCAAACTGTTTTGTTGGCTATGTTGATTGTCTGTCGCTAATAATATAAAATGTTGCTTTGCTTAAAATCTCGTTTATGTTTTCGGAGCCGCAGTCCTGAAATTACGGTGAAAATTTTTTAGGCACTAGTGAGTCAGCAGTGGAAATGGTACGTCGATAGTGTTCCCACTTATTTTTCTAACCGCCTTCATACTGTCAAATGATATTCGATTTTGTTCCGACCATTGAAATAGGGAGGAACTTTGTATTCGGGTGTTTTATTTTTTTTTCACACAAAATCAGATACCACAATTAATCATCGGAATGGGTCGAGTGATATATATTTTTCAGTCATGATTCCAACGACATTATAAACCTTCAAAAAATTGTCCCATTATCGAGAAAAACAGGTTTAAAATTTTTGATTTTTTCCATCTAAATTCGAGCAAAAGAAGAGAGAAAGGAGGCGTACAGTAGCATATTTATGCTTAATTTAAGAAGTGCATACTATGTTTTACTCGATTAAAGTTACTTAAGTTTTTTAGCTTAATTTTGGCAATCAAAAACTTCATAGAAATTCAAAAAATTTCTGCTATAAAATTTTTTTTTTAAATTTTCTTTATGGTTTGTGTTGATTTTTTTCTTCAGAAAATGTTGTCCCATTTGCCTAAATTACTATGACTGTCGAATATGCCTAAAATCTAGTTTTTCGTTCGGATCCTTTTATTGCACCACGCAGAAAAAACGAGGCTAATTTGAAAAAACTACCCTAATTTGAAAAAAAAAACGACCTAATTTGTATTTTTTAAGCCTATGGTCGTGCTTCTTGCACAGTAACCAGCTCTCCTTGTTCTTCTGTAGCTTAGAGTGATATGTCTCGGGATTTTGAACTTTTTGTGGTGTTCTCATAATGTTTTGAACTGTTTCGCTTGGATTCATTTTTATTGTGAGCTTTTGCATCGCGTTTTATTTAGAAGAATTGAACTTATTATAAGCATAGAAATTACCTTATAAAACTTAAAACAAATTTTTTTGTCTTAATTTTTATCTGTTGTTTTATCTTAATGGTATGTTTTAAGCTGATTTTTTGTCTTCAAGATATCGCTGTTTGTTCACATGGCGCGTTAAATCGTGACCAAGTTTTTGTTTCGATAGTGATATTTATTTTTAAGATTTTAGCGTAATCAAAACATTGCCCATTGATCAATCAAGTTTTCTCAAATTGAGCTAATTTTATCAAAAAATTCTCAATCATAAGTTCGCCTTGAAATTCAAAGAGCAATATGGTTATATATTCTTAAGATTTGATTAATGGTGTTCAGACTCTTATATAGGTCGTGAATACTTTTTTCAGTTTTTTCCCGAAGAGTTAAATTGCTCTAGTATTTTAGAGAAGTGCATTCGTACATATTTATGGTTTTATGAATTGATCTAGGTATAAATAGTCAACGTGGAAAAGGTGATTGACTTCTAGTTTCGACAGCGGAGTCTAATTTTCAGATTTCCCAGCGAAATAAAAACTAACTTATTGATCAAGTTTTCTCAAATTGATTAATCGGAAATTGCATTTGAAATTCAAAGATTGCTTCAAAATTGTTGTGCTTTTTACTTTGAAGTCGTAAAGTTGCGGTATTTTCGAAAAGAAGTCAGTATTTTTTTTGTTTCTTTGCGTTTTTTGACTCTTTTCAAACTGTTTTGTTGGCTATGTTGATTGTCTGTCGCTAATAATATAAAATGTTGCTTTGCTTAAAATCTCGTTTATGTTTTCGGAGCCGCAGTCCTGAAATTACGGTGAAAATTTTTTAGGAACTAGTGAGTACGAGCTTGTTAACAACGAAGATTTTCCTTCATCGCTTACAGCTGGTGACACTGACAAAACGGTGAATAATGACGGTAAAATATCCGCAGACGCTTCTAATGCCGGTGACATTCCAACAACCAAAACCGATTTGGGTGACATTGACTGGGGAATCGATGATGTAACAGGTCAAAATGACGTCATCGTTGCGTCACAAGTCGCAAATAGTGATATAGATTTCGGAGATGATGAACCAGTAGACAATTCAAACATTATTGATTTTGCAATCGAAGTAGTAGGAGATTCTGAAAATGTAGAATTTGCCAACTCCAATTTGATTGGGTCGACTGAGTGCAAGAAGAAAACGAGCTCACTTTTTGAATCACAGGAGACAAGGCTGAAGTTTCTGACCAATTTAGAGGAGCTCAAATGTTTTCTGCTCGTGCGAAAGTTGGAGTTGGAGCAATCATCCGACAGTAGTTTTATTTTTGTTCAAACCGACGAATCAATTGAACAAGTAAACAAATATTTACAAATAGCCGATGAAATTTTGCAGTCATTAACCAACCAGAAAACTCGTGATTTGCTCATAATGCTTAATGATTGCTCGCATATTGAGAAAATAGCGGAGGGTCTGTTAACTAAAAAGAAACTTTCGGCGCAACTGAAAATAAAAGCAGAGTCGTTGAAAGAAGCTTTATTTGAGGCTGCAAAGGAAGAACAGTCGTTGCGACCAATGAAAGCTAAACTGGAAGAGGATTCGAATTTTATTAGAAAGAAAATTGAAGAATCGGTATCTCAGCTATACAAGGGCAGACCTGTGTCAATTATACTGACTCAGTAAAAATGTATTAGTTGTTTTAATAAAAATGTGTACATCAATGTTAATTAGTACAGCTTCAGTTACGCCCGGAGTTAAGGTTATAATTTATTCGATGTTTAAATTGAAAATTAGAAATTTGTTTTGTACTTACACTGGTAAGTTGAAACCAGCATAAAACATGCATGATCGGGCTTGAACTGTATTCTTGAATATAGACGAGCTAACTGTATTTGCAGCTCTTACAAACTCTATTTGTCCAAAATTTAAGCCAATACTAGGGTTGAAACTTGTGAATCACAATTGCCATAAAAAGATTAGAATGTTAATAATCGATTTGAGTGTTCGCTTATTCAAGTCGCGTGGTTTCAAGCCTTGAAAGCTGTTCACTAATGCCGCCTACCATAGGACTTGCCCACTTGATATAATTAATAATATCAGGCTTAGATTTGGTTATGTTATTTTCTGGAGAGCTTACTTGATATGTACATAATATATTTAAATCACGGAAAAAATTCAGATCTCAGTGGATCACAGACAACAGAAAAAGTACAAAAAAAACTGGTCCGAATATTTTCCGACCGATGAGAGGCTGATAACCGTTTCAGAGTTCTAACGTTATTTTACTTCCAACGTTACTTAAGCAATTTTTGCCTCTCATTCTTGCTACGTTAGTCTTATTTAATTACCTTTTAATATGAAAAAGTAACAGTTAATTTGGAAAAATTTCATATTTAAAAACACAAATCAGAAACAGATTAAACTTGTAGTTCCAACAGATTAGTGAACGTGAAAGTTGTTTAGTTATTTAATAATGAAAAAAAAAACAACGAAACGAATGCAACCGTAGCAAAAGACGGTGTAATTCAATGCCGCGTTGATTTCAAAACTTGAACGATTAAAGAAATTTCAATTTAAGAGGTTTTTTCTAAAGTGAAAGGGTCGAATCTCCGAAAACTACTGGGTTTCAGATCGTATTTTAACTCATAAACAAAAACTTGAAACCGACGACATCATACAACTGCACATTCCATATTTTTCAAAAAAAAATTGAAAGTATCATTTGCAAAATCTTCGAATTCATAATCCAGCGTAATTACTAGTAATAAAAAAGTCAATTTGAAAACTTGAAACAATTGAACAATAATAAAATGACGGATAAAAACATCAGATCCAAAGAGTAGAGGCGTTGCATAGTTTTTTTAGTCCTGAAAGCGCCCCCCGTTTCCTTTCTCCATTTCCTAAATTTGCGCAAACCATTTTATAATGATAATGATCAGGCAGGATTCCATGTGCCAGAAAAAGATCTTTCAACATAACTTTTTAAAAATATACTGTCCAATACTGTTTTTAAACAAGCAAAGATTGTGTGTTTTTTTCCAACCTAAGTCGCTAATATTGTTGCGACAAATTAGGTTCATTTTGATCAACAAGCAGCTATTAAGTACAACCAATGCTTATTATCTTTACACGGACTATAATATTACAAATTGATTTTTAGCTTCAAGGTATCATGGATCTGTAGCTTAGAGTTGGGGAAGGAGACCCGCAACAGAATAAAAGGGTTCGAACCTTGGCAGGGTCGGATGTTTTAATGAACTGTTTCGTATACTAGTTAAACTGCGTCCGCTCTATAAATTGAGGCATGTTATTTGGTAAGTTTCTATTTTCAAATTGACTGGTACTGCTAATGCGTCATAATTGGCTTGCGTCACTTAGCAATTATGTAGACTCATAATTGGCGTGCGCCGTTTAAGAAATTTTGTAAACTGAAAGTTTTACTCATTCAGTTTTTCCCAGTAGTGTTATCGGTAGTATTTTTGCTTGTGTATGCGAAGTGCAACTTTGCCTCTGTGTTTAATTTATAACAAAACTGCTTGTATGAAGAAGGATATAAACGGATCAATTTTTTGCTCAAAGGCTCCAATTAGCGATTCTCAACGTATCTTTAGCCTTGCTTTAACTTGCTTTGAAGAATTTTTCCCGAAACATTACGACGCCAAACTATGCTGTGGATAGGCGCAACATTTGGTGTGTGTAAGTCTGATCCAAGAAACTGAAAAATCAAAGGAAGATCGAAAAGGAAAGATCGGAGTCCGCTAACCATTCACAAAATACACCAGTTTGGCCTCGTAATGAAAATTGTTTTTTTTGTTTAATTTTCGAGCTTCAACAAACTGATTTTTTGATCCAAACCCGTAGTATTTCAAAACTCTATATTCAGTCCAAATTTAGTTATTGAAAGCACAATATCATTTTCATGCAGCAATATGCCTTCTAAAACAAATTACTACAAAAATTTGAATTAATCTACAAGGGCCATCCTTGATATTATCCACAAAAAATGCTCTGGCAAACTGGCAAACACACTTTTCTGTCGAAATCTGTTGATGGGATCAGGAAATGAGTAGCTAATCACTCCGTATAGACAGAAACTGGGTCGTTCGTTGATGCACCTAGTAGCATACAAGGGACCCCCGTGATCCACGTGACCTATGCTGCCCCCTGGAACAATCGAATCAGTGCAGATGTTGCTTTGATGGCACCTTTTGGACGATAGAGTACACCATATTTTGTTCATTTGATGAAATTTAGAAACTTTTTAAATGTATTTAAAACCTTTTATTGATAGATCTAAGTGAACAATTTCTCACTTAAAAAAGCGTGCACACCCCATGTGAACACGACCAAAACTTAAACAGTCGGCCCAGTAGCCGATTATAATGGGGGATATGACTTCCACAGATCACGAAGTGGTTTACGACCTTTGCCAACTGTCCAGAAAGTTTTGCGAAATAGGGTCTGTTTAGTGTTTTACGGCACCAATCTGATCGATCTAAAAAGACGAACTAATTTTCAGTTTTTTGTTTTCTAAACCTGTTTTTTTGCAAAAGAAAATTCTGAATCCGCTCTTGAATAAACCAAGATGCAAGTTTTGAAATCTGATAAACTGAAAACAAGAAAACTTTTTAAAATCTAATGAAAAATCTCTGCCTGGAGCTATGAGGGGGGAGGGGGAAGTTAAAATTATTTATTAGGTAATGCAGTTGTATTCTATCGCCACCTTTCAACTCGAAATGGGTCTGCCTTTGCTATTAGGTACAGTTCTGTAAAACTAGTTGTCATCAACCGAGAAGGAAACCTATATATTTCGTTGGAAGTAGAGCCCATTCCGTAAGCTGTCAGTTCCGTTCCGATCGGTTGTCGGCTTTCGCACATGGGGATAGCGTCTTCAATTAGATCGTTAGTCATGCTGTGTCTGGTTAAGAGCAGAGCAATGTCGTTAATAGGCGCGTGATCTACAAATCCGAAGCTAAAATTGTGAGCTCTTTTAAACATTTCATGTGACAAAAATCTCAGCGTCGTTGAGAATTAGCGCTTTTTCAAATACTAGTATTCAAATCATTTTTTTAAAAAAACTTCCTGTGTTTTAAATAGAGCTTCCAGGAAATAAACAACAATTCTTACCATTGCCAAAACAAGAGTCTTGTGATTGGGAGCTAGACTTTTTTTCGTGTAAATAACTTCTCTTCGAAATCATATTTGCTTTCTTAATAAAACTTCAAAGCTTCAAGGTTAGTTGTTGTTGCCACTTAACCTGGAGGTAACGACGTCGACTGTACACCCGAAGATTAGGTATTTTAGTCACGGTCGGCCCTTGTTTTGTTTTTATTTCATTATGCATGCTATTAAAATGAGTTTCCGCCAAAATTGAATTGCAGGATTTTTGTTCCTTTTCTCGAATGTTGTCTTAAAGTTCCGTCGTCGTCCAAGTTGCCATATCGCAATTTTTGCTTAAGCTGTAAGCTATTTTTTTGTAGTTGCAAGTATGAGTGTTCTTGAACGTACTTTTAGGGGACTTTTAGGGGATAAAATCATTTACTTCTTCGGCTCAACTTGCACTTGCTCAAAGACTGTCGGCTAAGTTTATTTATCACAGGTTTTTCGTTTTGTAAGCAACTTTTCATTGAAGTTGCAAGTGCAAGTGTTGTTCAATGTAGTTTGAGTGGGGAGTTGGATCCTTTATACAAAAACATTTTGTAATATTAAAACCGTTTTTTTTATTTTGTATTTTTATTATTAGCTTTTGTTCTGAAATTTTCCCAATATAATTTTTTCGGCTGCTCTTGTGTCTGCTCAAAAATTGTCGGCTTATTTTTTCGTTTTAAGTTTTATTCTGTTGCTAATTTGATATTCAATTATTATTGCTCAAAATGAACTTCTATCGACAGTTAACGAAAACTTAATTTTCATCGACCTATTTTGTTTGTTTGTGTTGTCTCGCAAATTATTCAAGGCTCTGCTTTGCTTTTGTATTCAGATTTTGGACGTTTTTTATTAAACAAATGAGCTTAAGATTACTGTTTGAATGCGAACTTACCCATTTGCCATGTAGAAACTGTCCACAAAGAAAACATGTTTTGTCTTGTTAGGCTTCGTGAAATCCCCGGCGGAGATAGCAATAGTGGCACCTAAAAGAATACTGTAGCAAACCACTTTTTGCTCCAACTTTTGAGCAAAGTTGTGGAAAATTTGTGCTCGGGGTGAGTTTTAGTCTCTGGGCAAAATTCGATTTTTTAACTAGCTATTTATGGGGAATTTTTTCATTGTTTTCGGAGAATTTTTTTATTGTTTTCTAAACCAGCTATTTTGTCACGCAGCTGTTTGATCCGGCTCAGAAACCCGTTACGAACTGAAATGATGCTCACTAATTGTTCTCATTTTCACGGTAATTTATTTTAATTCTATCACATACTTTCAATAGCGGGTGGCAGATGATTTTTGAAAAACTCTTAAATTTTTTTTCAATTAGATCATTGTTCATAAAATATTTCATCAGTTTATTGAAATCGAGCACTACTAGATGATGGGAGCAAGTGTCGTGGTTCCGAAATTTGAAGTAAATAGAAAATAATTGAGCCCATTGTTATTTTTTTCTTCAGACAAAAATGAACTTTTTAATGAAGATTTTATGAAAATAGTTTCTTCTGCCATCTAAAAGACTTTCTTTGAAATGTTATGCGGGTTTGAAAAAACCAGTTTAGCTAAAATGGAACAAAGACCGCGCGATATTTTTTTTCTTGAATAGCGCTGGAAAGCTTAATCCGGCTTTAAAAATTTAGGACATCAAGCATTGAGATGTTGCTAGACAATGTTAGCATCCCGTACCTCTTCGCATATCGTGTGCGGTTGAAACTATCAAAAAATTTGAAAAACAGACTTTTTTCATTTTGTTAAAGTAACTCAATCAAAATTTAAAATTTTGTAAAAGGGTTACTTATGCCTTACATCTTAAGCGGCAGTAGGAACATTCATGGCTTTGTACTGATAAGATCAGTCTTTTTGTTCCGACTTTCGATACGAAAGTAACGGAATATTTGTGCTCGGGGTGGGTTTTTTTTTCTTCAGACAAATTTCGACTTTTTAACTAGCCATTTTTGACGGAATTTTTTAATATCATTCGAAAGGTATTGTTGTCCTGAGCTCAAATTTGAAAAGATATTTCACCTGTGATCATTTTTCGTAAAGTTACAGGGGTTTAAAGGTAGCCATTTTGGCCAATTTGTGACAATTAAAGCGCGATATATTTCGCGCTATTAACGCGTAAGCGGAGAGTTAATCCGTCTTAGAAATCGTTCCAAATTGGTTAAAAGAAGCTTATTTGCCATAATTGCTTTGTTACAAGGAGCAAAATCTATCCTTTTGTACTTTATATGGCGTGTGGGGGATGATTTTCATTTAAAAAAAATCACATTTTAGAAAAAATTTCATTTTGTTTTATTTCATTGAATTTTTTAATGTTATTTTTTCTCCATAAACCTTAAAAGACAGTCCGAACATTCAGGGCTTCGCCCTGATACGAACAGTCTTGTTTTTTTTTAGCATAAAATATCCGTTGATTCCCTCTCAAAGTTTCAGATGAAGCTATGTCCTGGCGCTAATAATTGTTCATCCTCTATTTGAATGAACTTTTCGAGCAGATGAGAATTAAGTCATGTCTTTATATTATTTTGCTGCTGAAATTGAAAGTTAATTCAGTTCTTTTATGCTTTTATGGAAACTAAACTCATTTTCCTGCTCCTACCCAAGTCAATCACAAAAATGACTGCTTACACCGTTTCGAAGCCTTGATTGTTCCAACTGCCGCTTACAGTTCATGAAATCGTTTTCTGTTTTAAAAATTTAATGAAACTTTCGAAAGAAGAAAAAAATTAAAATATTGATATCATTAACTTGCACAGCATCAAAAGCAAAAGAAAAAATATATATAGATTTCGCTATACTATTTAACATGAAGGACAGATATTCTGCCTCAAATAAATTTTGATCGAGTTATTAGCAGGGCTTAATCACCGCTAAGCGTTATAGAACGAAGTATATCAAGATAAACTGAGAAATTTTTGTTATCTAATAACGCTAACAAATAAAAGTCAGCTCATGATTTTACTAATTTCAAAAAGTGAAAAAAAATCATGATGAAAGTGACAAACAATAGCTTGCAATGTGCCCACTAGACAAGCATTTTACTTTTATGAGAGCGATCATTATACTTCATAAATGGCAAATGAACATTTTGAGTTCAATTCAAATCACAAACTTGAAACCGCTTACATCAAACTTTCACGTTACAAGAGTTTTCAAGGTAGTATTTCAATCTAATGTTCTCTGATGAGAACCTGGATGTCTTTTAGTGAATATGCTTCTGGCTCAGTTTAGACCTGAAACTCGCTAGTCGTAGGCCCTTATATCTGGTTTATTTAATTTTCTTGAATAAGACGGCTTTTACGGTTATCGATTTATCTAACTGTGACATGTGCCTAGATTCTCAATACCACTGTGAGACAGGCCGAAAATTCTTAGGACAGAGGACAACAAAGTGAGCTCATTCAGCAGTGTTCAATGGAAAAGCTTAAGAGGGGTTTCAGTTTACAAAAAGTAAAACGTAACCGAAATCAGGACTGGTTGAAAATTATTCACGACTAATTCTCACTAAAATTTACCAGCAAACACTTGTTTTACAAAATATAATTTCCCTCCTAAAATAAAAGTTTTTCTTGAAATTAGGCACAAGTCAAACAATTCTCAAAAATTCAAAAGAACAAAAATTTTCAGTTGAAAATCTCCTCAGTTTCAGAAGCTAATGTTGAGCGAATGTAACCACCCTACTTTTGCGCAATTTTGATCTCAATTTGTTTTTGCAACAAGACTCAAAAACAGGAACTGCGATTTTCTTGTCTTCTACGCTGAACTATTTTTTCTGAAAAACCGATTTAGGAAGCAATTTGAATAATTTTATTGACAACAAAAACAAAAATTGAGAAGGTCATAGACGTAGACAAACAGCTTGTGTACTCTTGGTAATCCATGCAAATAGAAAAAAACTTTGTCATACGGTCTTGTTCACGTTTGAAAAAATAGGACGTAAGGATTTTTTTGCATAACTAGAATGGGGTTTAAGGCAGAGAAAAACTGGCACAAAAACAATGGTGTAAAGCACTGTGAACGATTGGTTCAAGTTATAGTTATAATTCTTCAGTAAATTATTTCGAGAAGCGAAAATTTAAATTAAAAAAATACCACAATGTTGACCTAATATAAATCGGTCTGCAAAAACATGATCTTGCTCGGAAACTCTGTTGTCAACGATCGGAAATTCTGTTTTCAGCTATGACTCCCCGGTTTTTTTAAGAATGCATTGGTGTGTATGAATGGTTTTTGATGGTTAACTCAAGACTAGAAGCACCTTTTTTTTCTACGTGGTTCATAAATACACAGAACGAGACTACTTGAAGCTACAATCGAATCATCAGCAAAAAATAAAAAGAAAAACTTCAGATGATTCAGAAACTATTTGCATGTGATTTATAAATTTGAGGAAAAGTAACGGACCCACTACTGAACTGCACATGCTTCTGACAACCAATTTCAAGAATTTTCCCCAAAAACCATGCACTGAAAAACACTCCGTATTATAATTTTTAGCCATTTTCAATCACTCACTGCCTCTTCTTTATGCCATTCGATTTCCTTATAAAAGAAGTTTGTGATCTATATTACCAAATGCTTTTTTCAAATCAATGAAAAAACTACATTCGAGCAAACTTTTTCAAATTGGATACTCTCAATGATTTCTTCGGAAACAACAAAAATAGCAAAGCAGGGACGGCTACAGAGTGGTCGATTGTAGTTGAAATTTAACATAATTTTCCGGAATAATAAGAAAAGCGACGATATAGTTTTGCATCTAATTTGTTTTCATATTTTGTATGGGCAAAACAAGGGAAGCTTTTGAGCGGTTTGCAAAAGCTCCTGGATCTACTTAACAATTACCCCCCCCCCTTTGGTATCTACTTCAGAACTGCCACACCTATTAATAAAAGCAGCAAATTAGCACTGAGCTTTCTATTGAGAATAAGAATTTTGCTGCATTCTGATTGGTCGAAAATGCGTTATTTTAGTCTACTTAACAATTGCCCCCCCCCCTTTTCTTAAAGGGGGGGGGGCAATTGTTAAGTAGATCCAATCTCCTGCCTTAAGAGAAAGGTGTATCAGATAACATAGGTAGGGGCTAACACGTAGACAATCTTTTTTAAATATAGAGTGTTTATGTCAAGTTGAAGCCTTAAATGGTTGCGAACTGTTTGATGCGTTTATTCGTTTAGTTGGTTTCATGTTTTCAATCCTAACAGCGATGAACGCTTGGATCCAATAGACGAGAAAACCTCATTGAAATTATCAGCGATTTCGAAAAGTTTAGTTAATTCCTTATTTTTTTCCATAATAAGCAAAAGGATACCATTGAAGTTTTATACTTGGATCATGTTAACTATCCCCCCCCCCCCCCTATTGCAATAGGGGGGAAAAATTTAACAAGGTTTGGATGAAATTTATTGAAATGACGTCAACCAATAGGAATGCGAATTGAAATAACGTTAACCAATAGGAATGCGACAGAACACATTTCTGAGAAATACAAAACCAATCCAATTGAGCCTAAATCGTAGGGGGGGGGGGGGGGGGATTTGTATATATATTTCAACGTTTAAATTTCAAAATTTTGAAAGGCAAACATTGAGCTATGAATATAATTCTTATCTCTATTTGCGATTTTGTCTATACTTGCAATAATATAATCGCCCGTTAATTGTCCCAAATAACTTATTTACAACTTCCCCCACCTCCCCTCCCCTCCCTCGTAACTTCGCAAAACTTATCACAGGCGAGCAATTTTTTTTAAAAAAATTGCACTCGAAACATTACTACCTTTCAGATGGCAGAAAAAGGTAATTAAGTAGTCGAATCTTGTGTGGAGAACAAATATCCAGAGCACAAATATTCCGTCACTTTTTTCGAATTACAAAATAAAACAATTAACAGAGTTTTGGCCATGAAGTTTTGAATGGCCATTTTATAAGTTTTATATTAGGGTGGTTCGAAATTCGTGGCCTTATGAGTTCATGTGCTGTAAGTGAACTAACGTTACTAGAAACAGTTTGCAAGAACCAGTATTTAAGGATATGCCATGCGGTATTCTTTTTGATGCTTGCGCCTCGTATATGATACGCCTGAAAACAGGAAAAAATCTCCTTTCGTACCTCCACTATGTACTAGGCAATGTGCAGCCGTTATAACCCATCTGTGATTGATTCTGGTTCCCCCACAAAACACAGTTTGCCCACTCCTCCTAATAACTTTCACTTTTACATAAAACGCGTGGGTGGGACTAGGAAGCCCATTTATAATTGATGACCGAAGATATTTAGTAATACTCTGTGTGTAATTACTTTCATCTTCGTGGAGCGATGTAGTTTCATTGTCATTAATAGGAATAGACGCGAGTTGAGAAAAAAGAATGCAAAGAAGGCTAAGTTGACCAAAGATGGAATGATACATTGATCAAACTGATTCAGAACAAGAGTTCGGATTCACCTTTATAAGAACCACATCTAGCTTCGTGGTATTTATTGAGTAAACTTTGAGTCTCAATCTACAAATAGTCCTGGCGTCTCATGAAAGAAATTAATTGGCTGTAATGTATACTGCTCTCATGATCAAAAATTTATAACGCGAAATTGTGTGCTTCTTTTCTTTTGACATAAGGAAAAGAGCCATACACAACATCAACATAAGGTCGCGAAAGTCTGAAACTAAATGCGAAAGTCGAAGCCCTTCAATTTTTAAGGGCAAAAGTGGACATAAAATCGAGCACAGTCGAAAAAATGGAGCACGGTCGAACTTTACATCGAGCACAAACTAATCTTTGCAAAAACTTTCAGAGTTTTTTTGTTTTAGTATTATACTGTAAAAATGGTCTTAACTGGCATAAAAACAAGTCGTTTTCTGGGTTACATGTCATTTTGCTCCAAGTCAACTTGTGCAGTGGGGCAAAACGTCATGCGGGGTAAGTTGGTTTAGAATAAGTGGCCATAAGTGGCAATTAGTATAGGCCAAGTTGACAAAGGTCGATTTGTTCTGGGGAAAACAGTCCTGACAACTTATTCTGGACCACCTCGTGAAAACCCACTTTAAATGATTTTTTCTCACATTAATTCTCACAAAACGCGGTGAAATCATTCAATAGTATCATGATTTTTTGCGAACTATTTATTAATCGATTTTACTTCAAAATGAACTAAGGACAATTCAAGATTATGCGACAACCAGCTTGACCAACTTAAATATCTGGCGACAATTTTTTTCGACGTCATCCCCCTCGAGACTCCAAAAGTCAACTACTGGAAATTGACCCCCCTCAGTGGAAAATCAGTTCTACAGCAAATCTCCTGCGTCAGCTCATCTTATGCGCCAAGAGATTTTCAGCACCGACAGATATCCATCAAGAGTCAACACGCAGGACTGCTCAATTAAGTGTCATCAAGCAAGAGTCGTGAAGTTCTACTCTACCTATGCAGCAGCTTCATCCGCATGTAGTACAGTGCATCGCCAGGGACCCATCGTCAAGGCCATATCAAGGACACAGAAAGGCTCCCATCACAAACATCAAGGTCGAGGACCTTAATCAGCAGGTACTGCAGTGCATAACCAGGGACGCATCGTCAAGGACCTATCAAGGACACATCAAGCTTCCCTCACAAACATCAAGGTCGAGGACCTTAATCAGCAGGTGCTACAGTGCATAAACAGGGACTCATCAACAAGGACCTATCAAGGACACATCAAGCTTCCATCACAAAATCAAACATCAGCACACCAAATCCCCCAGCTGTCTTCGTCAACGAACTCAGGCAGGGCTCGACTTCAACAACTCAGGCCAGATACATAACTAAAACAATTTTTTCTAAACTCTCATTCAATATAAAATTTTTGACCAAGAAAACAGGTCAACAAAGTCATAGCTGAGCTGTAAATTTGATTATTTGATTCATTGTATGCAATTATTAACCCTCGGGGTGCCAAAGGAAGAAATTGTTTCATAAAACTGTTCAACCATACAAAACAAAAAAAATGATAGCCAAAACCCGATAGCTGAAATTTTCTGCTTCGAAATTTCAAAAGCCCATTGTTTCCGAAACCTTTTTTTAACCCACAACTAAAAAGGGTTTTACTAACCATATCTACGAAAGTATTTACGAAAATTTTTGAAAATCTCAACATTTTCTAGCTCAATTGAACTCCAAAAACAAACTGAGAAGTTTTACCGCTTAGTCTTCAATCATAATTCAAAGCACTCATGACTGCGCTGTAATTCACTTGATTTATTTAACCACCGGGTGGAAACTACGGTTGGTTGACCTCAACAGAGAAAGAAAATGTTAGTTATAGTAATACTCTTAAGAAAGCTCACAAAGATTCATTAATGGAAATACTTAGCGATCGCTGCCATCCGTGCTCGTTAAATGTTAACCCACATTGTCTAGTGAACAACTACTCTTTAAACTACCTTCTTTAATAACACCAACGAATTCAACTTTACAACAACTATTTAATCAAGGGAGACGCCGCTACAGTACTTTTTAGGAGCTTGAGGAAGAGGTAACGAAGCAACTAGACAACTCAAGTGTTATCGAGTACATTAAGCTTAGTTTCAAAGAAGTAACTACTTGTTTTGATCTGGTCGATAAACACCTAGACAACTTAGCCGCGTTTTCCACTCAAGGAGCACCAGACTGCCTCGACACTGTTTCAACTCTACGTGTCACCGCTTTCTCCATATTTGATTTCAGATCAATCTCGCCTACTGCAAAAATGTGTACATTCAATTTTCCCGCTCTTCTACTATACAACTTTTCGCCTCCACCAGTTTCCGATGAAAATCCCATTTGGAGTCACAACTCAACACACGAAGCCTAGTTAATAAAATGCATTAAACGATATGGTCTCCTAACAATTTCAATTGCACATAGTCCTGTTACTACATCTGAACAGATTGTTGACAACCACTTTGACGACCACGATAGAAACAACTCTCAATCATACTACCAAGAAACCAACAGTCTTTTCGGCAATGATCAAAGACAAGTCAGTCAACACGTAACCAATCATCCGACCACTAGAATCAACTACAGTTTGAACGGTTTCATGTTGCCAGATATAAAAATACAGAAGTTTGACGACAGCCCACTAGAGTGGAATAACTGGTTCGATTTCTTTCAGGCTGCGATAGGCAACAACCCACATCTAAGTCCGGTTGAAAAAATTACTAACTTGCAGCCATTATGAACTGATAATACTAGATCCTTAATAGAGAGCTATGTAACTTGACAAATTGACAAACTGATACTAAGCGAACCACAGGGTTTCATCAGATACGCTGCTTTCCTAGTGAAACATTTTCACAACTTCGAAATCAACGGCTACACTGCTGATCTAAATTCTAGTAACCTGACCCGACTTGCTTGCTCAAAGCTCCCAGTAAGTCTAATAATGAAGTGGGAAGATCACTGCGTGCTGCACGACCTTGATTACGCTACACTCAAAGACCTGACGCAGTATCTTCATTAATACTCGCGAGCATGCGAGAACCCGGACATAGAATCAAAGACTTCGAACCAGTCGAAACTGCCAACCTACGAAGCAACAACAATCCAATAGCCGACCCAACCAATTTACTTGTATGTCCAGGCAAAGCTACAACAGATCGTCAGCTTTATCGCCAAGACCAACACTTCAACATGTCCAATAGATAACCAAGCCCACTAGAATGGAAAATGTCCGGACTTTTTGAAATTTCCCGTAGATCAATGGGCAGAGCTGGTGAAACAACATAAACTGTGCTTCACCTGCCTAGGTCAACTCAGATTTGGCGAATTGCGGAAGCGAACATCATTCAGCTCTAAACATCAACAAAAAGCCGTTTCAAGCGCACTACTAAAAATCTAACAACATGCAGCTTGCCACAACTGTAACCAAGTCCTTGAAACGAGCTCAGGATACCATCGAGAATGATATCAGTAATCAATTAAAAATTATGACGGTAAAACTTTTTAACAATGGCATCAAACTATATTGCTACGCCATACTCGACAACTGCAGCAATTGCTCATACATTTTCAGTAAAACAGCTGAAACACTTCGTGTAAACCAAACCAAAAACTACAGTTTAGCGTACGAGGTGCTTTCAGTAAAGACAAAGTGTCTTACCCTCTGAATTGGCTAAATATTGGACCACATAATACTATCAAAACTACTTTCACTCTACAGTCAATCTAATCAGTAGAAATTCTTAGATTTGACGCCATCGACGCAAACAACCTCAACAGAGCGTGCTCAATCTACAATCATCTTCAACATGTGAAATTTCCTGATCTAGCCGACAACACAGAGCAAGTTTTGCTTGGTGTAGATGCTTACTGGAATATTGCAGAGCGCGATATCAGGAATGGTCCTACAGGCACCCTCTAACCTAAAAAAATGCTACTAGGATCGACTCAACCAGAAATCTAATAGTTGCGGATCAAATTCACAATCAACTGACTTCATTGACTTGAACGATCAAGAAGACGCTGCTCTCAATGAAACAGTGGAAAAGCTCTGCAAAAGTGAAGGATTAGGCATCCAAGAAGATAACAAAACTGCATACTCTGAAAAAAGCAAAAGACGACTTAGGTTTATACAACAAAGCATTGAGCACGATAGAGATCGCTAAAAACAAATTCTACTCTGGAAAAGCGAAAAAAAATGCCGAAGAACTATCCGGTAGTTAAAACACAACTGCTATCATAACAGAAATCAATGAGGTGATAGTATAAAACTTAAAATTTTTTTCAAAACCTGTAGAAGTTTGGTATATCCCTGGACAAAACTCGGCCCAGTGACTTTGTTTCAATAATTGACAAATAGGTCGACCAATGCAAACAGATCACCCCTGTGATCCTGCCGCACTAACTTTGACCACAGCTGTCACCTAGTGATATACAGCTTCATGCTTCCTGCTACGCGCCATAAGACGCAAGCGCTACGTGTATCTACTTCCGAACTGCATTTAGGTCCGACACACACGCTACCTTCTTGATTGGCAGACCAAATGTAGCACCACTGAACCAAGAGAGCATTCCGAAATTGGACTTACAAGCCATCTTTATGGGCGCACGGCTATGCAAGAAGGCTTCTGATGAAATGCGAATGAAGCCTCACTCCACTCATTTTTGAAGAAATATCACTACTGTTTTCTACTGGATCGCATCACCGGTAAACTGAAAACTTACTGCGCAAGAAGAGTTGGTGAATTACTTACTTTATGCAAAGCCAAAAAATGGAAACACATCCCTGGTAAACTCAACCCAGCAGACAGTATACATGGTTAATTAAACATAAAGACGCACCAAAGATCTGGTTGGATGCATCACAATTCCTACTCAACAATGAGTCTACTTGAAGGATAAACGAAACATTGGAACGCTGTAATGCTATAACAGTTAGCCCCCCAACTTACACCACTAATCGATTCTCCGTGGTTTTCAAATTGGTTTCGATTAGCTCAGGTCACCGTTCGGGTTTTAGTTTTTGTCGATACGTTGAAGGGAAACTGTAAACTGTATGAAAGACCTAGAAAAAGCCAAGCTCCTCACCGCGAGAAACATTTATTGACACCTACATTCAACTGAGAACGAAGCAGCAAGTTGATAACAAAAAAAAACTGCAAAGTTGTCACCTTTTCTCGACAACGGTATTATTTGCGCGCGAGTATCATGTGTATTATATGATACTCAGCTTTACCGGACGCAACAAAGCATCCAATAGTTCTAAATGCAAAGGAAACAATTGTGCGCTTGATGATTAAGAGCGCTCATTGCCGTTGCATGCATCACGGTACTGAGTACATTCGCAACTACCTGCAACAAAGTATTGCCATAATTGGGCTCCGGAAAACGCTGAGACAGATAAGACATAATTGATTTCTCTGTAGAAGATTCCAAGGCTGAGGGTTACATCCACTCATGGCCGACTTGCCAACAACTCTTTTTGACGATCCGTCTGAATATCCATTTCCACTCAAAAATACGGAAATTGGTTACATAGGGCCATTCAATATCGCAACAAAAAATACAACTGAAAAATGCATTACTTGCTTCTTCGCATGCCTCTCTACTCGCGCGGTTTACCGGAAGTCTACAGAGAATCTTACTACAAACAACTGTATAAGGCCAGTTAGACGCTTCATTGCTAGGAGAGCCGCACCTAAGCTTTTAGTCTCTGACAACATTATTTAATTCGTCGGCGCCCATAAACAACTACACTCAGAACCAATTAACTTCAACGAAACTACCCTAATTGAAACGCTACAAATCCACAATGTCCAATGGCGCCTAACTTCTCCGTCAACCCCCCCCCCCCCCGCCTTCACTCTGATGGCGTGTTGGAGTGACTCGTCTCAATGCTAAAACAAGCTTTTTACTAAATCTTTGTTCTGATCGACTATCAAGAGGTCTATTTGCTACTATCATAGCCGAGACTGAGACAATCCTCAACTCATGTCCGCTAACGCATGTCAGTAGTGACCTTGACGACGACCTTTTGATGATACACAACCACTTTCTAATGGGTCGTCCATTCGTCTACGCTCCGGCAGCCTTCGACGAAGCATCTACCTGTAAACTGTCCAACAAGTCCTGAAAGCGATCAAAAGAAACGATCTGGCCACTGAGTCGAGTGCAAGAAGATTTTACCGGCTCGGATGGCATTGCGCGCTCGAGTAAATTTAAAGCAGCCCTAGGTGTTTGATCGAGACTAGCGGTGAAATTTGCCCTCGTATCTCATTAAAGGGAGATTTAGGAACATTTGAATTGTACTACAATAAAAAACTGGAAAAAACTGAGCTCAACCCTTCCTCTTTGGTTCTAAATAAGATCTCCCTCTCCTAAAGATATTCATGACATGAATTTTTCTCACTGTAATTCTCACAAATCGCGGTAAAATCATTCAAAAAGGTTAAGATTGGTTGCGAACTAATTAGTAATAGATTTGATTTCTAAATGAACTAAGGACAATTCAAGATTATGCGTCAACCACCTTGACAAAGTTGAATACACAGTCAATATGGAAGTAAATGGAAACGCTAGAAGTCATAAAAATCATACAAATTGATTGATCGAGTTTTCCCAAAAAAACTAGCGCAATTTTTCTTGCCATTCAATTTTCAAGGAGCAGGCACGTTTGAATATTAAAAAAAGAACAAAATTTTTGAGCGTTTTTGGAAAGCTTTCACACAAAAAAAGCAAGATTTCAGTGCGCTTAATGCGCTGCTTATGCTAAACAAGTAAAACACAACAAATTTAGAAACTGAAACACTTGAGGAGCACAAAGCAAGGCCTTGTAATCAGAAACTATTTTTTTTTCTCGTACAAAATTTCTCATACAAACCTAGAAGTTTCACTGAACATGCCAGTGTTGCAGCTTCACTTTTTCAATTTGTAAACCTACTAATCCTGACTTCATATGTTCCTTTTTTTTGTTTTGCCTGGCATGTTTTGATTACCTCAGATAAAACCTGTGTGACATCAAAAGTTATTACCTCAAAAAATTTATCCTTTTTTAAGACCATTTATCCACAAGGGAAAGGACCAACATACGAGTTGTACAGCTCATCGCGGCGACCCGCTGTAGTGCCTCTGCTTATAACTCCCTTGATTGCGATTGGAATATCCAAGAACAATTCAAAAAATTTGTATCAGTGTCGCGAAAAATCGTTCTGAACGGTCTGAACGGTCTGAACGAGCATTTAATTGTACTACGGTATTTACGTCATTTAAGCAACATCTAAGCAAATTGGAGCTTTGCATCACTTGCGACACAACTCAAACTAGCAAAAAGAAAGCAAGCAAGCGTGCAAGCTAGAAAAGAGAAATGAGATTGAAAAAAAACATGTCAGAAAAAGTTGAAAATTGAAACAAAAATGGAAAAAAAACTTCATTTTCTTTCAGATTAACCGTCGAGAAACACAACAACCAGCAATAAATAAGTTTTCAGTGTTTATCGAGCGACTAGTAAGTCAACAACACCCGGGTAGACCCCATTTAGCCGAAAAAACAATGCCATAAAAATTAATGTCATGAATACAATTTTGAGCGACTTATTTCAGAATCTTTAAACATTTACACCACAAACGACTCGAACTTATTTCAAAATAACAATTGTTTTTATTGATCAAGCGGAACGCAATGAATTGACTAAGCCGATAATAAATCAAGCCAGTAGCGTGCCGAGGAGGGGGTGGCGGGGGCGATCCCCCCTCTCAATACTGGTTGCCAAATTTTGCCAAAGGGTCCCCCTTTGGGTATAACTTTACGATATCCATTTTTGGCTCGCCGACCTCAAAATTTTTTCAAATCCGCCTTCAGATAAATTTCAGGGTTCGCCAGCCAAAAATGGTCATTGGGACGCTTTGGGAAAATTTGGTAACCAGTATTGAGAGATGGGATCCCACAACCCCCCTCCTCGGCACGCTACTGGGTTAATTTATTATCGGTTTAGTCAAATTTTTGTGTTTTGTTTGATCCGCAAAAGCAATCGTTATTTTGAAAATAGTTCGAGTCGTTTGTGATGTAAAGGTTCAAAGATTCTAAGCTTAGTCGCTCAAAAGTTTATTTATGGCATTAATTTTTCATGGATTGTTTTTTCGGCTCAATGGGGTCTACCCGGGTGTTGTTGACTTACTGGTCGCTCGATAAATACTGAAAACTTATTTGTGGCTGGTTGTTGTGTTTCGCGACGGTTAATCTGAAAGAAAATGAAGTTTTCTTTTTTTCCATTTTTGTTACAATTTTCAACTTTTTATGACATGTTTTTTTTTTCAATCTCATTTCTCTTTTCTAGCTTGCATGCTTGCTTGCTTTCTTTTCGCTAGTTTGAGTTGTATCGCAAGTGATGCAAAGCTCCGATTTGCTTAGATGTTGCTTAAATGACGTAAATACCGTAGTACAATTAAATGCTCGTTCAGACCGTTCAGAACGATTTTTCGCGACACTGATACAAATTTTTTGATTTGTTCTTGGATATTCCAATCACAATCAATGGAGTTATAAGCAAGGGCAATACAGCGGGTCGCCGCGATGAGCTGTAAAACTCGTATATTGGTCCTTTCCCTCGTGAATAAATGGTCTTAAAAAAGGATACCTTTTTTGAGGTAATATTTATTGATGTCACACGCGCTTTATCTGAGGTAACCAAAATATGCCAGGAAAAACCCATCCAACGCGATAAATTTTTCAAGCCTTTGCGCCAAGGGGTCAGAAAACTGTTACCAGATTAAGTTAACTCCAAGTCCAAAACTATCACGGCGTGTGAATACAATTTGTGCTAAGAGCGCTGTAACATTAGTATCCTCTAGTTATTTGCTTGAATCCTTGGTGCTCAAAAGTGAAAAAAGTTTAGTTTTTTAATTACACGATTTGCCAGCATATGAAAGAATCGTTGTATATCATTAAAAAAAAAATTTAATTATTTTCTTCTGCAAAACAGCAAAGCTTAAAAACTTTTTCAGCCCAAAGCTACTACTGATAAAATCCAAAGTAAGTGCATATGTGTAGCTGCAAACACGCTCTCTTCGACTATCGAAGTGCCATTCTGCGTTTTTGTGACGGCGTAACTTGCCACTCCATACAAGCATGCGGTCCTCATATTGTCACAAGGCAGAGCAAACAGACCACCTCCATCGTCCATAGATCCTATACTTGTACCCGAATTAACAGGATTGGTACATATATCATTTTCAGGGCACAGTTCAATTTTTCCAGTCTCGACTGTTTTTAAGTACTGTTTCTCCGTGAAATGACCTTGATGTAAAACTTCTGGCAATATTGCTCTTCTCTCGGATAGAGATCCCAGACCAACTGCGACTAATGTGGTTCCGGGAGTTTGGGCCTCCTGGCAAAAATGAACCACAGAAGTCTGGTCATCGATAGGCGTGAATAAATAAAGTAGGGCCAAATTGTTGACAGGCTTGTTGTTCTGGATTGCGAAGCTGTAAACAACGAACATCAGAGGTAAGGTGTTTAGTTGAGTTTTAATTAAATTTTGGTCCACATAACCTAAAAATAGGTAATTGTTCAATTATTATTTGAAAACTCATTGATGATCTGTTCACCAAAAAAGGCTGCTATATTGAGCTCAGTCCTTAATTCAACATTTAGGATTAAGTAGCATCTTTATTGCATTACTCACTTGCGGTGCTTGAAAATTTTGGTCACTTTGATGAATTTTCTATTTCCATTAGGTTTTGAAAAGTCGCCAACTTGTATTGTCAGATCAGCAGCTAAAGCAACAAAACATATTTAACGTTTTTATTTAACAATTGAAAAATTGTTTCACAAAATGAGTTAGATGGTGTCGCACCGGAGTTTCATAAAAAACGATTAAAATAGAAAAAATTTGACTAAAATGTCATTTTTATGCATTGTTGCTGCAAATTAAGACCATAAAGTTATATTGTCATTATAATTGATTACTTACCTTAAGCCACAACCTATTAAAATCCATTATATTGGATTAAAATCCATATAATCCATAATATTCTCTGCCGTTTTAATAAAAATTATTTGTAAAATTTTCAACAAAACCAGCTATACTTACAGCCTACTCGAAATCTAAACCTAATCAATTTTTTAAAAACCCTACCCCCTCTCGAGTTCACACAGCCCCTCATACACCCAAATTCACCTTCTCTCTGGAAGTAAGGAAAAGGGGTATGGATTTAAAGTGCGGCGAGGGTAGCTGAAAACGTCGGGGGTGTCATATTGGAACCTGATCTAAACTATATTTTATGATTGGATAAATTAGATATTTTACCATTGTAAAGTATTTAATATTAACCAATCATGATCCATCTAACTAACAACCCACTTATTTGTAAGTGCTGAAATTACTTGTAATTTCAGCACCAGAGAGATTTGAATTTAACTTAGAAATTAGTTGACTCTCCAAGAGAACTTCAGCAGCCGCAATAAACCAGTATACCCTAGATCTATTGAGCCTAGCAGAGACTAGTTAAACAACCTGAGACTAGATAGTATAAGAGTAAGATTAGGATCGGTATTAGACTAAGAAGTTGCACGAATCTATCCGGCCGAAAATAAGATAGCGTGACGAGCAGACGGTGTACCCTATCCGAAATTACTCTATGAGTTAACCACCTCACATATAACTCATCTGGTGCGACCATAAGTCTCGAACAAGACCTTAATAGCTTAGAATTAACCAAAAATAGATTAGAATTTAGACAAAACATTTTTAAAATGTTATACGACGATAATTTAATCGAAATGTCTCTACGACTCAATAGATCAGAGCCAATATTCCGAACGATAATAGAACTACCCGGAATTGGAAGACGACCTCGAACCAGAGACGACATACGACAAAGTAGAAACTTACCAAATAGTTATATGATAGTACGGCAAAAGCCAACACAAACTTTTATATTTAGAATTTTATTAGCAATGAATTTAGATTTTCATTTGCAAACATAAAATCTTGAAGCCAATCTTCATGATCATTGCAGGCGCTAAACAAAATATTAATATACAATAACGATTGATAAAAATATCTCAGATCGTTTTCCTAAAATTCTGCAGTATTATATAAAACATGTTTGGAAAATATTTATTGAAAATCAAAATAAAAATTAGTAGCATGACAATAATCTGTTAGTAATCATAAAATCATCAGTTGTCTCAGCTTCATCACCTAAAACATAACAGCAATCATAAGCTCACTAATATCATTAAAACACTAAATCTTTTCTTAAACAAATTTAAACCATTTTAAACTTAAATTCACTTAATTTTAAAATCAGATCATCAAGGCTTATCCTTGGATCTTAATTCATTTTCTATTTAGTTAAATTTTAAAACTTGATCATCAAGGCCTCTCCTTGGATCAAAAAGAACAATTTTGTTCTCCCCCACCCACTTAGTTAGTGTCTAACGACCTCAAACGTCGATTCACTATCCAACCCTTTCGCAAAACCCAAGACTAATAGAAATTTTTCAACAAAACTAACCATTCAAATTAGGATAAACAGTGAAGAACTTCGGTTATTCATCCTTCACTTGAACCCTCCTCTTACCAGACCCAGGATAAATCATAGACTTAGTAAGTTTAAAATAGTATCTAACGAACTACTCGCGTTCTAATTATACCTGAACCTTGTGGATCGATTTACTATTCTCCAACCCTTGAACACAATCACTACCCTTAAGTAAGATTAAGTAAGTTAACACCTTAGCTTATACTAGCCACGAGAAAGTAAAAAATCATTCTTCGGAATCGATATACTTTTCTCTCCAACCCTGAACAAATAGACCCAGGTTAAGCTAACCAAAAAATCGTAAGGACTAACAATTTAAGAAAATAGAAATCATCTAACAACTTTTTGCATCCGTCATCCTAAACCTTATGTCATTTAAAAATCTAGGAAACAAACAAACAATCGTTTTGCAGAACTGTGAAATAGATAACAAAAAATACGACCTTGTAATCACACCTCGCACACAAACAGTTGGATATATTAGAACAAAACGACAAACACTAAAAAGAAAAAAAATAACTAAACAAAGACAAATAACACGAAAAAGATTTTTCAAAAATAGAAACGCATTCTCAGAATCAGAAGTCAGCAATTTAGACGAACTTTATAAATTAAAAGAATCTATAGATAAAAATTGCCCCATTCACGATCAATTATATTTTTCCGACTCAGAAACAACTTCAAATTCATCGAAAAGAGGAAAAAGAAGAATAAAAAAGCAATATAAACACAAACCAGTACATTTATATAATTGGAATCAACCAATTAGACACATCGATAATTACCTATTAACAGTCATTAAACGAAAAAATGAGCCAAACACACACTCCAAGTGAAGATAGTCCAGATGATGACGATATCTTCCCCTTCCTCGTAGATGCACCTAATGATAGAGGACAGCATATACTTTGCAAGAATTTACTATTAATTTATTTGAACCCGGATTCAGCCCATGTAAAGCAGAGTTCCCAGATGTAAAGATCAAAAGACAAATTATTGATCACTATCTGAAAGATATATGTAATTTGACACAACACTACGGAATCTACACCATAGAATTCACCTCACCAAACCCGAATCATCGCAAATATGTAATTCAAACAGACGACCTTGATTTAGAATTTTCAAAAGTATTCTCAGAATACATAAAAAGCATACAATATCATAACTCACAAAGAGCAAACTCCATATTCACTAATGAAGTTTTTGCCATAATATATAGTTATATCTCAATATTAGAGAACGAAATTCCAATCCCAAGTGTCTCACCGACAGAGACATCCAAACATATAAAGGTACGACATGAAATCACACTAATTTCAACTTTTCTACATATAATTAAAGAAAATTTCACTAAAGATGATGTTTCACAACATACAAAACATGACTTACAAAAAATTTTGGCATGGTTTATAATAGATTATTTCACACATAATTTAGATTTAATTTCACAAGCAAGAAAAAATTTCAGACCTCAAAATTCAAACGATGATACCGCCATCACAGAACAGTCAGACTACGTTTGGGACCCCGAATGGTCTCATTATGCATTTATAAATATCCCACAATCAATTGCAAGTCAAGCAATAAGTACAATATCTTATACCAGAGATTATGTAAGAGTAGTACCATTAACAATTGATGCAACACCATTAAACTACAATACATTTTTACCCGATACGCGAAATAATAGCTTAAACTCGACCGTCATACACAATGAAAACCTTAATGGAACTAGGAACCTCACTCAACAAGATATTCAAACACCATCACACTTCATAAATGAAGAAATTGTACAAACAACAACAACTACACAACAAAGTATTTCACCAATACGTCCAAATTTAACAACACCAAGAAATACAAACACTTCACAAGCACAGGTAACCTTACAATCAACCGTTAAACCTTCGGTTGCTCCAAAATACTCACAAATGGATTATCAAACATATAGACCCATGACAATACCGTCAAAAACACGCAGAACGTTCACAAGAAACACTTTTGCGGAACACAATTATAATTACGCACATTCATCAAAAACAAACTATCCCCCACGAAATCATAATAATAATCAGATAAGATCTCGATATTGGGATAACCCAATGGCAACAACCAACTCAGTAAATTTTCAAACTTATTCACATCCTCCACAGGATCGTAGTGAAAATTACCCATTCTTTCAACAGAATAAAAATAAAAAGCAAGCATCTCATCAAACGGATTATTTATCCTCTGATAATGATTATTTACAACCAGATATATTTGCACCATACACTCAAGAATATCGTGGACAAGGAGTACAAAAACCGTATACATATCATAGAATTTTTTCTCCACACCCAACAGATACACAAAATCAACAACCAATGCAAATGCAAAACCCAATAAATACACAATCTTTTCAACCAAATCAGCCACAAAACCAAATGATTACACACTCGTATCAACCAACACAAATGCAAAATGAAATACCACTTCCATATTACCTTCAACAACACGAAATAACAAAACATCAACTTTCGAATTTTTCACAAATGCCAAATGCAGCAGAATCATTACAAATGACAATGAATCCATACCTTATGGGTGGATCATCAATAACATCAAACAAACCATTAATGGTATTCACAGGAACAGACCCTGAATATTCTGTAGAAGATTATTTAAATGCAGTAACAGCAAATTTAATTTTAAATATAGGACCTGAACCAATTAATACGCCACTACATCAAAATTGGATACATCGACGCACAGCGTTGATACAGACAACCTTAGACGGCGCAGCCCAAAAATGGTTTTCAGTATTGCCTATAGAAATAAAATCAAATTGGAAAAGATTTACACAAGAATTTTCAAAAATGTTTGACTCCGAAAGAAACAAACAACAACAAAGAGTTTTATGTAATGAATTTCGCAGATTACCAAATGAAACCATCAAACAATTAGCAGTACGTATCGAAACACTAGTTCGAAAAGCATACTCACTAAATACACACGACTACAAAAACACAAAAATGACAGAAATCTTAATGATGACCTTAACACCTCAATTAAGGAAAATAGCAATAAAAAAGAGAGCATCCCATCCCTCCTCAATTCGAGAGCCCGATTTAGATTTTCGAAAACTAGTAGACAAACTAGAGCAAGCGGAAATCACAATGAAACTTGAAGAAACAGAAAATCTGAAATTACAATATGTTAACCGAATTGAAACAAATACCACAAATATAAACAATATACAGGAATCAGATACAGACCTCGTTGAAAAAATCACTGAAATACTCAATATTTATGAAAAACACCCAAACTTTAAAGGCAAACCATCTTTCAAAAAATGGTGTAATTATTGCCGACGATACGGACATAGCATTTCTGAATGTAGACAAAAACAACAGGACAATCAAAACAAACCTCAAAAATATAAGGAACCAAATAAATCATTCTATCAAAACATGAAAAAAGATCAAAGTCTACCGAACAAAAATGTATATAGCAACAACAGTTCAGGAAAACCACTTCCGAACAATACCAATTACACAAGAACTCAATCACCATATAACTCAAGTTATAGAGGAAGATCGCCAGAACGAAGAAATACACAAAATTCGTCACAAAATCATTACAATAGACCAAATAGTCGAAATAACTACTCCAGATCAAATTCAAATACAACACAATTTGTTTCTAGATCTAATTCCCAATCAAGAAATAATTACTATCCAAACAATCAATCACGAAACTCATCATACAATAGAAATAGAAACTACTCCAATAATCGAAATAGAAGTTATTCAAACAACCGAAACCAGAATTACCCGAACAATCGATCAAGGAATAACTCATATAATAGATCAAACTATAACCGACCAAACAATAATTATCAAAACAGATCACGAAATAATTCACAAAATTGACATTCAACTTATAATAACCGTTATAGAAATTATTCCCAATCACCACACAGGAATAATAACCATCATAATAATTCTAACAATCGCCACAGAAGTAGTACACCTAAACATCAAAGAAATATTAATCAAGTACAATCAAACCCAGAAACAACATCAGACCCCCCAGGTATTGATGACACAGGAAATAACGAACTACAACTAAATCAAATAAACTGTGAATCATCAGATTCAGAAAGTGATACAGGAAACACTATCTCCATCAATATGATAGCAGTCGAAAATGACTACGAACCTATTATATATGAACAACCTTTTTCATCACATATATATGAAAATCAATTAGAACTCCTTCACAATTATTATATTGAACCCATCCATTCTACACAAACGGCACAAGAAACTAACGAAATCAACACTACAAATCAATCCAATGAAAATAATAAAACAAAATGCTTGAATACAAATCACATCTATCAAAATATACAAAAAGAACAAACCAAAGAAAAAATTTGGACAATACCATTTCTTTTAGAAAGTCCAAGAAACAAAGAATTTCAACCACCAGATCTTGAAATTGATTTTTTAATTGATTCAGGAGCAGAATCAAACATAATAAACATTCCCACATGGAATGAGATAAAATCATTACACCCAAAACTAACGCCTCTTGAAACCTCCAGTAAACTAGCAACAGCACAAGGATCAACATTGGTAAACTATGGAAAAATTCAATTATTTCTTCTCCCCACAAGAACAATAGAGCAAAATAAAATTTTAAATAAACCATTTAAACAAATATTTCATATCACTGATATTAAACACAATATCATTGGAATACCATTTATCTCTAAATATATACCAACAATCAACATTTTGAATAGTAAAATATTAATCAAAGATAAATACACAAAAACAAAAGACACATCCCTAACATTTTTTCAAAGATTAAATAAACAACCACCATTCTTTTCAAAATTTTATCCGATATAAAATCAACAAAGAAAACACCTGAAACCACTATCAGGAAACATATATAATTTTTCAATAAAACAAGTTCACCAATATGATAAAAAACAAAATAGACAACAACTCTATATGTCAGATTTTGAATTCAAACCTATCCATAAGTTTTTCAAAACCACAATCTCATCCATAAAATATTTGAAAAACTCGAATTCAGATATTATTTCTCTACATGTATACAACAATACACCCTATCAAGTAACATTACCTTTTGGACGTTTAGGCTATTGCGAAACCAACGCTACGATATCACCAGTACACGAAAAAGCATACCGCGTAAATAATATACTCCAATTATTAGATATTTGTCAATCCACAATTCTTAATGAAGAATTATCCATAAATAATATAATAAGTAATGAAAAAAGAAATACAGATTATTTCACAAAAACCCCATATTTCAAACCTACATTCAACATAAATAACTATACAGAGAATCAACAGAAATTTTTAACAATGTTTAACTTCCAACATTCACAAATAACACAAGACGAATTTGATAAATTAGCCAAACAGCTAATAAAATATTCATCAGTCTATGCAACATCTAAATTTGATGTTGGCAAAAACAGTTCATCACTACATCTCCCATTAAAACCTGACGCAGTTTTCAAAAAACTAAGAGCAAGTAAAGTACCAATTCATTTACACGATAAAGTGAACAGATTACTCGATATTTTAGAACAATACAATATAATCTCACCGGTAAACAAAGAAGAACAACCAAAAGGTAACACATTTATCAACCCTGTTATCATCCTAGCAAAAGGAGAATCATTAAAAATAGTACCAGACGCTAGATATCTTAATTCACTAATAGACGAATCAAAATGCAATTGGCCTATTGAACCAATACAAGTTATTTTAACAAAAATAAACGGAAAATACTTTACAACCGCAGATATGAATTGTGCATATAATCAAATGCCACTAGATGAACAATCGCGACGCTTAACACAATTTGTTATTGGAAATCAACAATATGAATTCAACCGCCTATTCTATGGAATATCCATAGAACCAGCAGCATTTTCAGCTTTCATGAGCAAAATTTTTCGACCACTAATACTTAAGAAAAACGCAATCACCTACTTAGACGATGTTTTTATGCAATCACAGACAAAAGAAGAAATGTTTAATGTTTTAGAATACTATCACAAAATACTTCATAACGAAAATCTGAAGGCCGCTCCCGACAAGTCACACTTCTTTTTAACACGAGTTAAATTCTTAGGACATAATATAGAAAGAAAAACAATCACTCCATTAAAATCACGCATTGATGCTATTCAAAAGCTCCAACCACCAACAAACAAAAAGAAAATCCAAGAATTCCTTGGAATGTTAAATTTTTTAAGCAAATATGTCTATAAAATGCAATTATACCTAAGACCTTTCTATAATATACTTAGACAACAAAATAATTTTGAATGGAACACAGAACATCAAGCACGATTTGAAGAAATTAAAAAACTCTTAACTGAACAAATTTCGAATACAATTCCAGATCCAAATCAACCATTCTATGCAATGTGCGATGCTTCAAATTTTGGCATCGGCGCAGCATTATTACAATCACACAATGGTACAAATAAAATGAACCTTATATCAGCAAATTCTCGATTATTCACTCAAGCAGAGCTACGACTCTCAACTCTAATGAGAGAATGTACAGCCATAATATATACACTAACAGAATATGAATTTCTAATACTTGGATCAAAACATCCAACAGTTTTATTCACAGATCACAAACCAATCATTTTTCTCTTTACACAAAAATCTAATCCAGATCACCGAGTTTATAGATTTCAATTAATCCTAATGAAATTCCCAAACTTACATATAGTTTGGACAGCAGGAAAGAATCTTGCATTACCAGACACTTTAAGTCGAAATACACCACCTGAATTACTTACACGTAAAACTACAGTAGAAATACCCAAAAATATAAAATTCTACCTTGCAGAAAACGAAACATCACCCGACTAGAATGCAAATATGCAGAAAAAAAAAAACTGACGTTGAACAATCACAGATAAACAATCTACAACACTTCCCACTTTATTTAGATTGCCAAAATAACCACTACGAAGTTGATCTACTTGGAACATCAACTTTCAAACCAATTCCATACTCACAATGGATAAAAAATAACACCCAACAAAAAAGAGTAAAACAACACTCGCATAAAAAAGACCTTTTTCCATTAATTGAAAAAGAAAATCTAACTGATAAAATAAATTTATCAGGACCACAAACAAACGATTCAAAATACACAATAAATCAAGTTTTTGACCTCCATGACCCACTTGATACAATTCCTTTATCTAAATTAGAAATTGAAAACATTTTTCTCCCCCCAACAGATAAAATTACAATTAATACTTTGAAACAAAATCAAAATCTTGACCCAGTAATTAGACAACTAAAATCATGGCACAAATATAAAACTAAACCCGTCAAGGCAGATACAACTATTTTAGGAAATAAAACACTCCTCAGATATTTTCGAAAATTTAATAATACAACAATTAGCGAAAACACAGACCTTCTAGAATACCAATTAAACGAATCTACAGTTCCCTGTCTCCCCCTAAGTATGATTCTTATAGCTTTTAATATTTCACATACACAAAACATTAAAGGACACTCTGGATCAGAGAAAACATATTCAAATTTCATACAAAACTTTTATTTTCCAAATGCACCAATTTGGATAAAAGTACTATGCAATGATTGTATAGTATGTCAGCTAAATAAACCTTATCCAAATCAAAAACAAATAGCACAAAAACAAGATTTTAAAGGACAAAGTTTGTACTTTAACCACCGTATTTCATTTGATACAAAAGGACCAATTTCACCCTCATCCGAAGGAAACTCCTACATTATGGTAATTGTTGACGCATTTACACATTATGTAGCACTTAACCCAGTACCACATTGTAACGCTTATTACGCTTACACAACACTCTATGAACACTGGATAGACAAATTCGGACTACCAGAAATTTTAGTTACAGATAACGGTACAGAATTCATAAATAACGAAATCATCACATTATGTCATTTATGTAACATCAAACACAAACCACGTACATCTCATGCACCTTGGACAAACGGCTTAGTCGAAGGTATGAACCGTTCACTACAAGAATATCTTAGATGTATCATCAATGGAAATGACACAAAATAAACTGAATGGTCAGCAGATGTAAAACTATTTCCCTTAGCATACAATTCCCAAATCACGACAACTCTAGGAATGTCACCATATGAAAAGGTTTTTAATCAAAAGCCACGCAAACCAATTATGTTTACAGCAAACTCTCATAAAAATGCACATTGTTATTGTCAACCGAATAAAGAATCAATTTGTTACAACTTACCTTTACATACACACGATGAAGATCATTTTCATCTCCCACAAAATCTTAAATTAGCCTCCGGTACACACACCGAATGGATTTTAAACAGAGATAAAAAACACAATGAAATTTACCAAAAAGTAACAAAAAAGTTGTTACAAAGACAAAACATTAATGAACAAATAAATTCACGCTTTACACCAGCCTCCGATTTAAAAATTGGAACATTTGTTTTAATACCCAATTTTAACACTGAAAAAGGAATCTCTAAAAAATTACAACCCCTTCGAAAAGGACCATACCAAATAATTGCCAAACCCACTGATGTCACATATAAAATTACCGACTCAAACAAAAAAGAAATTGTTCAACACCGGAACAACCTATTACCTTATTACCCAAAAGAATACGCACTACGCGAACTAACTCAATTATATTCTTTCACAGGTTTAAAAGTTATTCAAAATACCCCATCACATACGGAGAATAAAACAAAAGAACAACATGACATTCATCTCGAAAACCAAAATAAAAAATCAACTATAACGAAAAACAATACAAAAAAGCTAGATCAAAATATACCTCAAAAAGAAAGAAAAAATAGAAAATTGACAGAAAAAATAATACCCCAAGAACTAATCGACAAATCAGAACATAGAGAGTCATCACGACTTAGAAATCAACCACGTAAAAACTATAAAACATTCATTCCACAGTCTAAAATATTAAAGAAAGTCGAATTTCAAAAACAGCTTTAATTTTATATTTCATAATCTTTGCACCTCTGAAATATTTTGAACTTTCATTTTTCAAAATAGCATGCTGACAAACAAGCAACGATTCTAGTTCAAAATTAGCCAATAGGATTCATCCAATCCGTCACCTTCCAACTAGACGAACGATATTAAACCCCAGGCATATCTATAACTATAACTTTGCGACCTCCAGGTCAAAAATAAGCAAACCACTCCAACTTGACAACTAAAATAAATACCACCATAATATCATAACCCTCCCTTATCTAATAACCCAAAGATCAACAATATTTCCCCAACTCCGATCTCAAATACCCCCCAAACAAATATGTTAAATTAGCCTAAAGTAAAAGAAGGACCAATTTAATTAGCCTAAAGTATGAAAATCTCAAAAATACCCCTGATCACTTGACAAATAAAAATAAAGATAAAGAAGACCTCCCGATCACCATAAAATTCGCCCCCAACAATTTTTCACAAAACTCAACCCACTTGTCAAAAAACCAATAAATAATCCGACCACAGTTGAAATTTGCCTCAAACAACAAAAAATATTCGATCAAGAAGCCATTTCTTAAATGCTCTTCTCTCGACCAGTCAACTTAATACTCAACATTTTCATAAACTTTTTAACGATATTTAAACTTTTAATCATATTTCTTTTTGATACCTTTGAATCTTTTGTAATAATCTTAATCATTTTTTGCAATATTTTTTTAAATTTTCTATTCCATATTTGAACTATACCTCCAGCTTTCAAAAGCTATTGACTATATCCACAGGTACGATTCACAAAACTTATCTAAATGATACGAACCATTTTTAGTAGAACAGATATTTTTTTACTATTTGTAATTTTTATAACATTTCTATCATCCCTCATCTTGACAATATGCAAATGTATAAAGAAAGCAATCATCACATTCGCCCTAGCAACAATCCTCCTAATTCTTTTTCTAGAAGAATACTATAATAAACATAAATTTTTCCACTAAAAGAATAAATAAAAAGCCATCAAAAATTGCTAACCAACAATCACTCAGTCAGTCTTCACCGACATCATCCCAAGATAACCCAACACCATCTTCAAATACCCAAAACCCCCAAACATCCACACGAATTTCTTTTCAAGATAACCCATATACCTTTGAAGAACGACACGCTCGCTTATCTGAACCGCTAGAACCAGTTCAACGACAAGCACCTTTAAGCGAACCAACATATAACTTATACCCAACACTACCACAAGAATTAAGTAGAATACGAAATTCTAGTCAAAACCAAAATACAGTCAAAATAAATAGACAAATTATACATCCTCGACGAAACAGAAATATTCAAACTCCCCGAGTTCATTTTGATATACCTCAATCCCCATCACAAAGTACTCCAGAAAACCCCATCGGTATTTTACCAGAAACCCCTACGCTTCTTTCACAACGTAGCACCTCAAGCCTACCCTCAGATTACTTAGGTTCAACACCAACATCTGAACAAATACGTGAAAATCCCTTTAACCCTACAAACCAAACATCACGACTACCATATTGGACAACACATTCATTCACACAAGGTGAACCAAATTTAATCAATGATCCAATAGATATTTCTACGGATACGACAACATCCTCATCACTACCAGAAACATTATCACTACCATCAACACCATCAATCAGTCAGATTTCACCACCGCCTTTTAACCTAAATTTCCCAAATAACCTCGACGCTAGATATCGAGAACAATCATCAACAAATATTCCTTTAAGACTAGACTGGAATACATTCACAGCACCTCCACCATTATTTGGACAACACCCTGAAAGTAACCGACTCCACAACTGGGCACTAAATAGACTACAATATAGACAAGACATTCACGAAGACATTCGTGATCATAACATCCAAATACTCCAACAAAATAGTCTACAATTAAAATTCGAAATCACGGTTAAATTAAACAACATTACTCAACATCCCTATCCATTAAACCCACCAAATATAACAGCTCAATCCCTACCACCACCGTTTATAACAACTGAAGTGATATACAAATACGACAGATATACCAAAAAGACAATTGGTTACATCACATTTTATAACCCATACTCAGGATTGTCATACACAAGCATATTCTAAAAATTTTAATTTTTCTCCAACTCCTTTTTCTAATAACCTCAAATGAAAACATAAACCCTTCCCCCCGCACAGGACCCCAAGATTTATTAGTAACACATTACGATTGTGAAGAAAACGAACAAAAAACATTACACAAGTATGCAATAAATCAAGTATCACAATGCGAAACAGAACCACAAGCCATAGAAACAACAAATGTAATAGCGACACTTTATTCAAAAGCCCGAGCAACAACCGTTATAGGATATAAATTCACAGCAACATTTTCTGAAAAGAAAGTACATTGTTCACAAGTCTCAAATGGAAATAAAAACCGACTTGACCACGAATCATTCTACCAGAGTAATATCGAACGACTTTTACATCTCAATCCCGAAGATTGTAAAAACGAGTTACTAAGACTCAATATCACAAGAAATAAAAACACAGATAGAAAATTAGTATATTTCCAAGTTTTTTCAGATTCTGTACATCAAGCAGAACTTGAAAGATATCAAGGACATATAAAATTAGATGAAAAATACCCATATAACGGCGCACACGGAAGATTAACTTATGACATACACGATAAACACTGGATACCACACATTGGTATAAATGACCCATCAAACTGCAAAGCAGACACAAAAAATAAAGGATATCAAGAAATCATGTTTTTCGATTGGAAAATACAACTCGAAAAAATACAACTCACACGCGATTTATCTGACAACACCATGATCTATCAAGGAATTAGATTACCTTGTAAAAACGATCAAGGCTATTGTGACCCTACAACACGAACACAAGCAACAATTGTTTGGTTCCCCGAAGACACATGTACAACATTTCAAGTAGCAAAAATACATGCTCGTATGATAAAATTTCACGAAAAATATTTTATACAATCAATTCCATATGAACAAGTCCATCCATCACGAAGACAAAGTTCAAATTTTAGAAACATACACAATATAGAAAATAAATTGACACGTTTTCAAATATATCAAGAAACAGAACTTGCATGTAAATACAGAAATCCACTTCACAAAACACAATACTCCGAGATATTAGTTGAATACGAAAAAGGATTCGACATGACCACTGGAAAAGTAAAAATCGACCCATACGCCACAAGTCACCCCATAAATGAAGGAACATCATATATACCAGTTGATTTTCAAAAAAGTAAAAGTCAACCTGGTGGACATCTAAAGCCCCATAACACTAGAAGCACACGTTTACAAGAACTATCACTAATGAATAGTACCTATTTCGGTAACATCCCCTATGATATTCACCTAGATATGAAATTAGATTACACAATTAGCCGAATTTTTCAAGAAATGTCACTCTCTGAATTAGAAACACTTCACCAGCTATGCGAATTAGAAAGGACACAAATCCTACAATCACTTGCACTAGCAGTATTAAAAATACCCTACGCAGGATATCTACTATCAGGAAATAGATCAAATTTTTTAGACTATGAAGGAAACATCTTATGGTTTTATACCTGTACCAAAAAAGTATCACCACTATATGTTTTTGAAGATAAACGATGCTATAAAAGAATCCCTATCTTTTATAAGAATAAAGTACATTTCGTTGACACGCTTTCAAGACGAACCTATTTTTGGGATACCGCAGTCCCATGTGGATCAGAAAATAGCCACAATGTAGTTCAATTGAACCCTGATGAAGATAAATATTACCTTCTTACCCCATATCCCACATTAATGCAATCACTCAAAAAATTTTCACCTGAAAGCATCAGAGCTATTGCTCGAAACCCAAATATTGACCTACAATCAATTGGAATATATTCAAAATCCGATATCCAACATCACATTAGAACACAACAATTCCAAGAATTATTAACACAAATGGACACTATGCAAAGACAATCAATTGACCAAAACTTACGCAAACTTGCCGAAACCGCAGGATTTGCAGATATTTATACACAAGACTATAGCGGATATTTTAAAGACATTAAAGACTATATATATCTAAACGGTGAAAAATATAGACCACAAGATATTTCACCTATAAATATTTTTTGCTTTGTTACACTAAAAAATGAAAATCTCGATTTTCTAGGATGGCCCTACTACATCTTAGAAAAATTAACTATTTTATACGCAATGTTTAACTTTATAGGATTTCTTTTTTCGCTTTTAAAAGGAATCTATAATACATGCGCTATACACACACAAGTAAATAGACTAGCAAGTGTAGCACGCATACTATTTGCAGGATTTTTTGGAATTTTTTCATCATCCATAAACAAAATTCTTTTAGACGCACAAATAAAAGAATACAACACAAAAATAGCAACAAAACAGAACACATACGACGAAGAACATAACAATGTAGACATAACGCCTACAGCACCACAGTTACCACCCCTACCACATAACCATCCACTATCACTAGTCCCACGAAATTTTCGAAATTTAGCAATAGCACATAATCCAAATTTTAGACCAACCATATCACAAAGTCCCATTCAACATATAATGACACACCATCCACTAGATGAAAATACATATGAACAAATTATAGAACAACCCCATACCACCGCTTTTCAGTCGCAAAATAATAATTTTTTTAGCCCACGATGAGCCGACAACTTGGATCCCTACACCGCTCAAATTCCCACCCGACCAACCTCAACACTCCAATTACAATAATTCCACTTTTTGCTTTCCCGCCACCAGATTTCCCAACCAATAATGTAACATCAGGCTTGAATTCAGACACTAATTCACATATCTGAGTTTTATACTCCATCTCACAAATCAATAACCCAGATATTGAAACCCCTGATGAATTTGCAGACTCTGAACCATCTCCATCCAGTAATTTTCAAACCAACTCCTCAGTTTTTTCAAAACCCCCTTTTCAACCAATCCCGCCAAATAACCCACTCCCATCAATTTCTACACCCTCTTATGCTTCACAAGTCACCCCAACCTACTCTTCATTTCATTCAGACCGATCATCCAATTCTCCAGATACTCCCCAAATCTCCCAGGAACTAGATAATTGTTGAACATTCCACCTTGAACATTCCACTATAAATCAGATTTCATCCACAATAGAATCATCAAACCCACCTACCCCTACACCCTCTTCAGCTTATACCGCATCATTAGCACCATCCTCCACATCCACCGAATCATCAAATAGCACTAATAGAGCTTATCGCACTTTTAAAAGAAAATTCCCGAACCATCCATTTCCAACAAAACCAGGAACAGCCCGTGAATATATTAATCATCCAAATAACACTAACACGAAAGATTTTTTAGCTATCACCCTACCTTCATTTCCACAGTATACTTTGAACACCCCTAACGACACTAACAACACACGCAGTTTTGTAGATGAACACGTTTTAATGCCTACAATTCAATGGACATCATATTATCATTTTACTAACCCCCTTTGCCTACCTTTATCTAATACTCACATCGTTATAGAAAGAAATAAAGATATGCTATATCAACTCACCACACCATTATCACATAGACAATTTACTTATATAGGATATAAACAGTCACTAAAAACATACACTGCACCCCGAGCTAACGAATACACGCTAGAATATTACGATCACAACATCATCCGAACTAACCAAGACCAATTTTTAGATGATGACCGTTTCGCTAACCCACAAATCACAGAAAAATTTTTCCTCAAAACACCATATGTATTTACACTCAATATATTTGATCGCAAATTCGACCACATCATTTCTGAAGCACTAACCGACACACAAGCTTACGAAAGTTTTAAAGAAAAATTTCAACTATTTTCACTAACCTTTCATTTCCTTGCACCACATGAAAGAGATTTGCACTGCTCACACGACATTATGTTACGCACTAAACAAACCCACACATATACATATTATCGCTTCATACAAAATCACTTTGATCTACACACTCCATCAAGACAACCACACCACCGTTTTCAATTTATTAACTCTAAGTACACTTCACCATTTTTTCTTAACTTCACATATTGCATCAAAGATACTAACCTTCACGGTATTCTTCGCAATTATGATCCCATAACCCAAATGTATATTTTTTGTCCCATCACAAAGACCTTCAACGCAGAAGAATCCAGACCCTTCCTTATCCCACATGAATTTGTTCAACCTATAGAAATCCCCATATTAGAATTCATCCACAACACTAAATATAACCACAAATTATATAATCTCATCCAAAACACACCTTATGATTTTGCAGTTGGCACTGAAGAACTAAAAACCATTAAAGCACTTCAATTGCTTTGGCCACTGCTTCAAACTAAAAACATCATTCGCATACTAGCAAAGTTACTAACAAATTCCGACATAATCCACGACATCTTCCCCCACGGTTTTTCCCCGACGACTAACAGGTAAGTATAAATTCTCATATTCTTAACTAATAAATTTAAAATAAAACACTAACCATTCTTCATCCATGTTTTATTTAGATTTTTAGTCTTCATCTCACGATCATCTGCAAAATACACAAAAGAAAAATAAAAAATAGAAAACTTCTTCAAATTGTTCAAAACTCTAATACTCTTTTGCACCAGCTAAATTAAATAAAGTTCATACCAATGTAGTAATTTAATTTATAAATTATTTCCCTAAAAGCAGTAATTCTAATAATGATGAAAATTTATAACTTAATTTTTCCCCAAAACTAGCAGTAAAATTGAAATTCTAGGTAGTAAATTGATAAGACGAAAATGCAGTACTAACCTTTTGATATTTCCATTCACTCGCACAAGAATTCTACTCATACTCCCACAGCTCGCCCACGAAGAATTGTTTAAATAATGAATTTCAGTTTCAAGCTTTCACACTCAACAACTCTAACACACGATAACACGTTTCAAACTTTCCTTTAACCCGTTTGGAAAGGAATTATATACTAAACAAAACTAACCAACGCAGCTTACTAAACACCACAACACATAGATAAACAGCATGACTAAGAAAAGGAAACCAACGGTACCCAAACCGGATTAACCCAGTTTAAAACTGGATAATTTATTCTTTTGAAGACTATTATAAAGTCTAAGAAAGAAATAATAAAACACAAAAAAGTCGAAAGACAAACCCATACCAAAAACAATTTGATTTTTGAAAAAAGGACACAACCAACGAAACATAAGAAAAACCACAATAAACCCAACATAAAACGTTATCACACAACAGGACCTCTCACAGAAACCGCACGAAATCATACTCCCACTCCTGGCCTAACCCACCAGAGAGGACGTCCTGAGCATGCTCTATAGCCGGCCTAACCCACCGCGCTACATCCACGCTTTGTGACCACACTCCTATTTTTAATAAGAGGTACTCAAGGGTGAGTAACTCTTCAAAATAACCGAACTAAAACAAAAAGCTTTTGTGAAAACAACTAACCAAAATCATAATTAAAACACCAAACTAATAAAAATTTTATAAAATGTAAATTATACCTTGCAGTATATAGATCAGCATACAACACCAAAGACGAACATCCAAAGACAAAATGACCCCACTACACTCGAAAAAGAATGGCCAACCACAATCAATATGCCGCCCACAATCACAACTCAAAGGATTTAGAGTACGACTTGACTTCGCAGAAAAGGACTTCATTGAACTAGAACAATGACCACCTCGATGTTCAAGTATACGTACAGATCCGAGTAACCAGGCATCCCCTCCACGCACAATCTCCACGCCATTCCCAGACAAGGTCAACCCAAAAGAAGTTCTCTACATGGAACAGAAAAACCTGACATAGCCAATCATTCTGAAATCAGATTTGAGTTTGTTGCGAAAACCCAGTCGTTGTCATGAGAAGACACAGCGATTGAACCTGGAACTTCTCTAACACGAAAACCCAGAAGAATTATGATGTTCGCCAAATACCAACGTCCATCATCCATCCTTTGAATTACAGAAAGACTATTCTAAAAAACTCTGTAAAACCCGGATGGGTGGAACCTGATCTAAACTACATTTTATGATTGGATAAATTAGATATTTTACCATTGTAAAGTATTTAATATTAACCAATAATGATCCATCTAACTAACAACCCACTTATTTGTAAGTGCTGAAATTACTTGTAATTTCAGCACCAGAGAGATTTGAATTTAACTTAGAAATTAGTTGACTCTCCAAGAGAACTTCAGCAGCCGCAATAAACCAGTATACCCTAGATCTATTGAGCCTAGCAGAGACTAGTTAAACAACCTGAGACTAGATAGTATAAGAGTAAGATTAGGATCGGTATTAGACTAAGAAGTTGCACGAATCTATCCGGCCGAAAATAAGATAGCGTGACGAGCAGACGGTGTACCCTATACGAAATTACTCTATGAGTTAACCACCTCACATATAACTCAATATAGTGAAGTGACGACAAAAGACGTAAGTTCGATAAAAGAGAGGAAATTAATATCAGCAAAAAATGAGAAAATACAAAAGTTATGATCATTCCGATTTGTGATGTAACGTGTTTTTAGCCAAAACCAGCTGTTAGTTTTTGATTATACCACTGTGTTTGAATTTTTCAAGGAAAATTTGAAGAAAAATAGTTATTTTCTATTATGACTAACTACACTCGATTAGAAGATATTTAATGATTTCACAACAATTAAGAGTGCAATCTTTTTGTAATCAATTCTAATAGATTATTTTAGGCCTTTTCATTGATCGAGTCGGTTTGCAAAAAGTTAATTTTTCTGAGCAAGCTTTTCAAGCGATGAGTTTTTTGAAACATTTCAAATTTTTTATATGCAAATTGGTTATATATGTAACTTTTGTTTCATAAAAAAAATTGCTTTGCAAACAAAATAAAATTTTCTTCACTAGCTTTCAAGCGCAGAAATCTAAAAATATTCCAAGTTGATTTATAGATCAAACTGGTTTACCAAAATTTAAAATTTTTAAAGCCTGCTCAATAAATTGGGCAAGTTTTTCTTGCGGTCCACTGCAATAGATGGCTTCAATGACCCAAGTTGTTGTGAAGTGTAACAGGTTTTATGAAAAAATGTGTTTTTGAAAACACATTGCCATCATCATAGTCAGCGCAAGCTTAGGTGGTACCCTGGATACAGTTTTTTTTCCTGTTTAAACACGATTACAGAAACACACGTGTGGGCGGGTGATGCGTCAGAAAAAAGCTCGTAGTCCCAAATTGAGTCGTAAAAAAGATTCCAAACATTTTTTTATTTTACCAAAGAAGGTTTGGAAAATAGTGCAAGGCAAATACACAAGACAAAAGGAGCAAAACGGAAATTTTAAGTGATATAGAAAATTGAATAGACGTTGAGCTGAATCGATATTTCATTTTTTTCTGTTTTTATTGGGAAAAATTAAACCCAAAAAAAATATTCCATTTTGTTTATCCAAACACAGCAAAAAAAAAATATCCCACTTTGTAAGGTAAGTTGTTGCTCTATAAAGCGCAGTAGCAGCTTTTATCACTTTTTCTTTATGTTGAAAGAATATAAAAGGACGAAAACAATTCCCAAATAAGGCAAAAATTGCAGAAGCTATGTCTCAAAACTTCTGGAGCCGTTTTGAAAGTGATCTTACTTGTACTCAAACACGTAAACATTTAAAAAAACTTGAATAAAGTTTGATACTTGAACTTCTCTTAAAGTCAACAAGACTGCCCGTGCGTGAGTTCGAAACTATCAATGTTTCAACAGCCCTATAAAAACTATAGAAAAGTTTTTAGCAAGGAAAATATGAAACAATTTTTTAACTATTTAAAGACTTTGGAACATTACGTGACCCATACAAATGACTGGTTACGTTGCCGCAATCCAATTTGGACTTATTTTGTAATGAGGAATAAATTGCCACCCAAAAACAGTTTATGTTCAGAACCATTTATAAAAATCTTAAGAGCGAGTATAACTTAGCCCATAGCTTTTGCATTTCTTAAATCCACAGAACTCGAAAAAGTTATCTGAGGTAAAGTAACTTAGCAAATTGATATTTTTGGGGTACAATTTTTTTGTTGAAAACTATTGTTTCAATCACCGACACATGACTGCAAAGAAAAACACCCAAGCATAGTTTTTCGGTTCTTTTTCTTAGAATAGAAGAAATTGTCAGTGGTTTTTCTAATAATTTTAATTCCGCAGCCAGGTCATACTGATGGCTCAAAACAATTTCAGTGAGGTTTGCCTACTTACTGTGATCTCAAGACACAATAAATTAAGTCAAAATTGAAGCTTTGGCTATATTTGAAGCACTTTTTGGTTAAAAAAACAGCAAAACAACCAAACAAGTACATTTTTCTATGCTTCTTTTTCCATAAAAGATTGCTGAATGAGTAACTTACCAGATCAGCAAATTGAGTTACGACGTAAAACTTTTTTCGGTTGTATTTTATAGTTTCAACATTTTTTTCAACACATATAGTTTTGATCTTCCCAAAGTGGCGATAAAACAGTTGATTGGACCATGAGACAATGTATTGAATTTCATCCAATTCTGAGTTTAAAAAGTAATGCAGCTTTTTGTTCAAATCTGGGACTCTAATTCTTTTAATTTATAAATGAATGAAACATTAATTTAGGAAAGTCAACCACTACATTTTTTCAGTGAATGCTTCAAACAGCAATTAATTTTTTTTTTGTTATTCTACTGGATGATATCCAAAAAATTGGACGCAACGAAAAAAACCAAAGAAAAATTAGTTTACTTTACTCTTAGAAACTCTCACACAAATTTTATAAATGCAAAATGCTTGTCCTAGAGTTTCACGGAGTTTTCTGTACAAATGGAAATTTATGATAAACAATTTAACATATTAAAATATTGCTTGATATTAAAATTTTATCGTCAAACCGGGATTTCCAATCACTAAATCGAAGGGCACATTTTTTTTATTTGGCTTTCCGGAGATTTAAAGACCCAAACTATAAAGAAAATTAAATTTCGTTTATACTAAGTTTTTGCAGATCGGGTCTTTAAATCTCCGAAAAGGCAACTCAAACAAATTTTGCGTATTTCGATTTAAGGATTGGGTTGGGTATCCCGCGTTGACGATAGATGTTAACTAAGCAACTTTTGTTTATGCTAAAACGCTTATCATAAAATTCCATACGTACAGAAAACTGTGAAAATCTATGACAAGCGTTTTGCATATATAAAGTTTGCAGAAAAATTTTTACAATAAAATAAAACTTTTGTTTTTCTCGTTTTTTATTTTGTCCTTTTTTTGGTTTTCACTCAGTCGAACAACAAAAAAAATGTATACGGCTTGAAACATTCGCTAAAAAAAAGTGGTTGAAAAAAACATGGCCAGATTTAAGTGTCTCTTAGCATGATAATATATTGAGAATTCTGGCGGCACACAAACAATTGCAGCGAGTGGTTATTTTGTGTGAAGAAGTGAGACTGGACTACGTTATGGACAAACAACTTTGTAGTCATAGAGAAAAATGCTTATCAAACATTTTATTGTGGAAACTGTTTGATCAGGGGCGGATTTCGGCGGGCGGACGCCCCCCCCCCCCCCCCCACTCAGGGATTTGACCCCCTGGTACTATTTCCAGATATCCATTTGTGGTGATGGACCCTAAAGTTTTTCTAAAGGTGCTTTTGGAGACAATATATACTAATTTTGAGGCGGGAGCGCGCGCCGAAAAAACGCGATTTTTTGGTAAAAATTATCCAAAAAAGCCTAAAAACGCCGCCTTTTTGGCCTGTTTTTTTTTAACTTTTGCCTGCGGTGCAGAAATTTTGGCCAAATCAAGGTCTTTTTAGTGCTTTGGGAGAGCTCAAAAAATCAATTTGGTCAACCATAAAAAAATCAACAAAAAACTTCTTTGAAAATCCCCCCCCCCCCCCCCCCCTCGAGAAAGACCTAGAACCGCCCCTGTGTATGATAAGCATTTTTTCCATATGAATCTATCATGTAAGTATGCTAAACATTTTTCTTTTTGCAAAATTATGACCAGCCTTTTTATTGTATAGAGGTCAACACATTTGGTAGAGTTATGCTTATATGTTCTTGGCGATGAGACTAACGGGAACTGTTTTTGACACAGTGAGCTGCAGTGAGAACCCATAGACTGTCAATTCTAGTACCCCCACAAAACAACCACGAGAAAGGATCCGAAGTGGTTACTCGCACATAGAACGAATGATAACGACTCGGAGTGCCCTTAATGATGGACTGGGTCACTAGTTTAGAAAAACTTTTCGGTTCTTTTTTTGCTTCATCGGCTGATATCAAAAAAGTCCCAACTCCGCTGAGAATCAGAGCGAGAAACTTAAATCCATTAAACAAATTCATGATTCAATCGGATGTTTTCAAAGTTGTTTGATATAAACAAAACCCAAATAACCTTTTGTCTCGACAATGTAGCACTTGACTTAAGCTACTTATTATTATAGCTTTCTAATGTTTAGAATGTAAAGGTTATTATTTTGCTGGAATTTTCTTATAAATTCAATGTTTTTATTTTGCTTTAAAGTATAACGTAAAATGTTTACCCGGAAAGTTTGCAAGTCAAATCAGTTCAGTCGTTATACTGCTCGATCATGTCCTTGAAATTAACTTTTTGACCAGTTCAAAAAACTTAGAGTGGGTCGAATCAGGGGCGGATCTAGGATTTTCTCGAGGAGGGGGGGGGGCTAATTTTCAAAAAAATATGTCGACCTTTTTTTTTAGGTCAACCAAAGTGATTTTCTGAGAATTCCCAAATCACTATGAAGACCCCATTTTACCAAATTTTCTGCGGCGCAGCCAAATTTTTGAAAAAACAGGACAAAAAAGGCGTTTTTAGGCACTTTTTGGAACATTTTGGCCAAAAAATCGGGTTTTTTTTGGCGCGCTCTCCCCCCCCCCCCCCTCGAGTTTAGTATATTTTGGCACCGAAGGTGCTTTATAAAGTTTATAGGGTCAGTCAGCCAAAAGGGATATCTCAAAATAGTACAAAGGGGGACGTCAATACATGAGTCGACCAGGGACGGGAATTGAGTCGACCAGCTGGACTCAAAATTATTACATGAAGTCGAGTCCATCAAAATATTGGCTCTTTTTCCTCCCCCCCACCTGCAATTTTTTAAAATTAAAATTACTGTTTGCATTGTCCGAATGTCATGAAAATTGACATGCAAATAAATTAGGCCATGATAAACATATTTAGTCTTCATAATTAATTTTGTAAAACCACTCGTTAGACAATAAAATTGATGCTCACGTTAGGGGGCCTGGAAAAAGAGCCAAAATATTTTGTCAAACACAAAAACGATCACTAAAACTTGAATTTACTGTCGGACTTTTGTTTTGCCAACAAAACTTAAATAATAGCAAATTAGCAAAATATTCCAGCAAAAAAAAACTATTTTCTTATGCGCAATTAGCTAAATCATCGCATAATGTTTTTGCTGATCATTGTAAATTGCTATGAGAAGGCCTACACGTGCTTCCAAAACAAATCAAGCAGTTTTTTTTGGCGCGGCAGCAAATTCGTCATAACTAAAAAAATGAAAACTATCTTACTAGCCAAATGGGGTATTATATTATCATTCATGAAGAAGATTCTAGAAAAATCTTCCGAAAAATTGTTTCCGCGTCGATACGATAAAAAGTGCGCTTACTTTCATTTTTCAGACTGAATTAGACAAATTCTGATGAAAGGTTGACATCCTGAAATGTTGATTTCTCAAAGGCCTTCGATAAAGTCCCCCACAAATTATTACTCCAAAAATTGAGTGATATTGGTGTAGGTGGATGCCTGCTAGAAATCATCTTCGACTATCTCAGAAACCGAAGGCAATTTGTTCGGGTTGATTTCTACACATCCACCGTCCTCGAAATAACCAGCGGGGTACCCCAAGGTTCACTCCTGGACCCACTCCTGTTCTGTGTTTTTATAAATGATCTCCCTGAAGTCCTACGCTTCAGTGAACCCTCAATATTTGCTGACGATCTAAATATTCTATCTGTTGGACGCAAACAAGATGAAATACAACTTGACTTAAACAAAATCGAAGATTGGGTTAGACAAAACAACATGGAACTGGAATTCAAAAAATGCGCTCAAATAAACTTCAGAGGTGTTGATATAAATCTATTTTTGAACGGAAATTGTGTAGCTCAGCCAAAACCTATAAAAGATCTGGGTATTCACATGTTAGGAGATCTTAGTTGGAGCACTCATCTAACCGAACGATTAAAGAAAGCAAACAAATTACTATACAGTTTAAGACGAAATGTAGCATATAACGTCAACACCTTTGTAAAACTAGGTCTCTACAAATCAATATTACTACCAGTCCTAACCTACGGCTGTCACTGTGCAAACCTTCTGAGAAAAGACCTACAAAAACTTGAATTTTTTCAAAAGAAAGTAGTAAAGTGGATATGTGGAAAACACTGCCAAAAATACACTGATCAACTTAGAATGCCCAACATTTTACCTCTGCCAATGTTCCTACAGACCAATGACTTACTTTTGCTTTCAAAACTCTGCACTGACCACGAACACCACAGCATCCCACTTCCCACAGCTAACAATACCCTTGACCGACGATTAGAGCCCTTCAAATTACCCAAAACTCGAACAGAAAAACGCAGGGGAGAATTAGTTTTTCGTACAACCAGAGTTTCAAATAGAATTGATCATTCAGTCAATTTCAGGATAGAACAGGGACTCAAACAGCGCATCACAACTCTTATGTGGAAATTCTACAGTGAAAAATACAGTACCCTCAACCTCTGCACTTGGCAGATATGCTGCGACTGTACAACGTGCAAAAATAACTGGACAATATTATAAACTCTATGGAAGAAATTCCCACCAGTATTTTACTGGAAAGCCACAACAACAACAACAACAACAACAACAACAACAACAACAGCAACAACCCCCCAAATTTAATTTTACCCCTATTTTGACAACATCGTATTTGTAGCTGCATCCTTTTCCAGTATTTTTTATCTAAGTGATTTTAGTGACTGGATGTAAAAGCAGCACAGATTTTCACGATGAGTTGTGTTGACTTGAGTTATAAAAAAAGCAGTTATTATATCGTCTACGTAGATTTTCGAAAATTGTCGATGATGATTTTCATTGATTAAAGGCCGAGTAGATGTAGAGTAGTTTTGTAACGATCCACATAAAATTTTACCAACTTAGTATTAAACAAAAATTAAAGAAAATATACGCTAATAAGCTTTAGTTTTGAGATTCCGGAAGCAATTGTTTTAGATAAACAACGTTTTGACAAATAAGCTTAGAGGATATATCCGAATGATCGCTGTCCTCCAAAATTGATGGTGACAAGGAAATCATAGTTTCGTAAACCTCGTCCTCTATAAAGGTCATAGTTTTATTAAATATCTCCGTCGCAGCACCTGTGAGAAGCTTTGATGTAGAGCTGATTGTTTGCTTTACTAAAACATTTGTGCATGTATCTTCAATTTCTTGGACACGGTCACTGGTTGAGTCTTCGCTCCGTAGAATCGGGTTTTCTCCACTGCTCAGGGCAACCTCACAAGACTCACCTTCCACATCTAAAAACAACCTATCATAGTACAATTCCAGAGGTGCAACAATACGTCGAGGTCTAGAAGAAACACGTTTGTTACTACAACAGCAAGAGTCTGCGATTTTAGATGAGTCGACCTCTACTTCTTACACTGAAGGTTCGTATGTACTCTGATTGTATGTAAAAGTCTGTTCCCAGGGTTGGTCGGTAAAACTGAAGGCGGTCAGAGTTCAACTGATTCCAGGGACACGAGTACAGTTAAAAGATTAAAAGGATAAAAGTGAATTAATCTGAAAGTCAAAACATTAAAAAGTGACAGAGCATTCTCTCCTCCGGAGAGAATGAAAGTGCGAAGGTCAATCATTATATCATATCACCGGTTATATCAATTAGATACGTCATTAGCTAAAGTAGATTAGATATAAAAAAGGATTCACATCATTCCTCAGAGCAGGAAAACGCAAATTGCTAAATTAGATTTTGGAACAGCCGAGCATTAAATTGAATAAGGAACACTGATCCGAAGGAGTTTTAATGTAGAAATATGAGTTAACAATCAGTTAGCGAATATGATGATTTTTTGTTGTGTGTAGAGTTCACGAAATGAGAAGCACCGAGTATATCGAAGAAAGAAAAAAAATTTTGAATTAGAAGTTTTGTAGCAGTTTATAAAGTTTTCGAAATCTGTATTGAATAGTTTGCTGTCTATGACTGTATTTTCATCGTAGTTTTTGATAGCAATTCTTAAGGATTCGTCGGTCGAGGAACGGGAGTGAGTGTCAGAAAATGAAGAGTCCGACAGTATAGTCATCTCGCCCAAAGAAATTCTGTGATGAGAAGAAGTATGGGATTCATTATCCAAGACCATTGGATTCGAGGCTGAGCCAGATGTTTCTTCTAATAGATCTATAACATCTATAAAATACCTTTTACCGTAAAATTTTAGCGTGCCCACGTTTCGGCTTGACCGACGTAAAAGCGGTTCGTTACCGGATTTTTGAGCGTGTGGCCTAGTCGGAAGAGTCAACTATCTCGTAAATCGGAAATTTTAACGGGGAATCTTCACTGTGTGCTGCAATTATCTGGTCTTTTGGATCTGTTATTGTGGATGTCACTTGGTTCCGCCAGAATGATGCTAACTGGGCATTGTGAAGATGATAGCTCATCGTTTGGGTTGTCGTCCAAAATCTCAACCTTTCTGTTATCATTTGCATTACGAGAATTAGCAGTGATCTTATCGTTATTTATATCATTCAGGCTACCGGAAATAATTCGTTCCCTCACCACGTCTCTACAGTGGAAGACTCCTGCTATCCATTCGCAATCGCTAATAACGGAAGAATCCGAAGGAATAAACATCGACTCGTCAGAAGCTAAATAACCTGGAATAGTGGTCGACTTCTTAGATCTGAGTGGCCGTCTTGGAGAAGGGTTCGTTGATGATTTCGACAACCTCGTCCTAGTATTGTTGTCTGAGGTTTCCAATTCTATTTGTTTTCTGGCCTTCGGTTCCTGTTTTCGAGGTTGGTTTGGTTTCCATAGTTTCGCACGCCTCGTACTTTCTTCAACATCGGGATTAGGAGAAAATGGGAACGATATGTTGCCTTTGGAAGATCGGATTTTAGAAGAATTCGGTTTTGGAAGAGTGATGTCTGATTTTCTGATGATTTTCCATCAGATAATTCTTGAGTAGTGCTAAATGTGTTTATAAATTTTTTGGTTTAAATCTTTGTAAAAGGGATTTCCATTGATGCTCTCATTTGTTTTCCGAAGCATTTTATCTTTGAATGGATTTTGAAGTGGCATTCTAGACAAGGAAGGTTTTGAGGGAGATGGGTAGTCTGATTCGTATCCCTTTTCCAGCGATGTCAAATTCTCCTTAGAGATCGCAGTATATTTATAACCATCCTCACTCTGTCGTCCGCATTACAGTCCCTATCTTTTTCCTTGCACTGTCGATTTGCCCTTGTTGAAAATTCCATTGGAAGGTTTACCAGATGCCATTTGTTTCTAAATAGTACTTGGTTTTCTATTAAAATATATTTCGAATGGAGAGCATTTAAAATTTGATTGATAAGAGGACCGAGAGTTCCGGATCAATTTTGAGATAGCATCTTGTCGTGTAAACTTTTGAAATACCTAGGCCATTGCCAAGAGTTTGAGTTTTACAGTGTGTACAAATTTTTTATTTAATTCGTTGGAGCGATGGTCTACTACTGTACAAAACATGAATTCAAAATTGTTCGAGTCACAACTTTTTTTTTAAATCCTGGCTTGTAAAGCAGGATGCGTGTTCTATTCTGATGGAGTAGGGTATGTCATGGAGAAAGATATCATCTTGAAGAAATTCGATAACTGTTTTTGAAGACGTGGATGTAGTAACTCTCTGCAATGGAATATTTGAAAATTTATAGATGCAAAGTAAATTATTTTTATTTGTGCCCCAGTGAGAAACTAAGGGACCAGCGAAGTCTAAGTTGAGTTTCTCGTTGGGTTCAAGTAGGGTGCGAAGTTCACTAATTTTAGAATTTGAAATTACGTTTTTTCAAAATCTTTGTGCTTTCTGAACAATTTATGCCATGGAAAAAAATCTGTCTGTTAAAATGAGGCCACCAGATGTATTTGGCCATCTACTTCATTCCGAATTGGCCGAGGTGTGTTTCGTGTAGTGTCTACATCATAGCATTTCTGAGGTTAAAGGGGATAACTAATTTAGCGTCATCTATAATAATTCGTCGGATTCGTGTAAGTCCCGTACGAATTGATGAAACTATAGAGATTTTGCATTAATCGTCTCGATTTGATTTTGACTTGAAGTGCTTTCACGATGGGTCTCAACATTGGGTCATCTTTGGTTAGGAGAGCGACTAATTTGGCATTAAGTAAAGTATTTAAATCCAAAGGACGATCGGGCAACTTCAAGTTTTTTTTTCACGTTTTTCTTGATCGGATAACAAAAGGAATTGTAGAGAAACTTGAATACCGGAAGTGGACGGGTTATTTACAGTTTATTGGTTTCCGTATTCACAGTTTTTAGAATTTTTCTATCTAAAGCGGAGTTAATTATGCTACCATTGAGAAATAAAAAATAAAAAAATGCGGAATCGGAAATAAAAAATTTTAAAGGGTTAATACTCGAATAATCCGAAGGAATACATTTTAAAGTACCGAATTCTGTTCGATTAAAATTTGAGGTAATGGTTGGAAAAGGCGAGTTAATAAGTTGTAGAATTGATGCTAATATGTAATTACATAATCTTGCGTAATCGGAACTTTCCAAAATCGAACCAATAGCAATGAACGACTGTCTTCGATTATCCGAAGGATAAATTGCTTTCATGATTTCATAAATAATCGCGACTACATTTTCTTCGTCATAATGTGATGGGGTTGAGTCTTTTCCAGATAGAATTCTTGAAATTAAATCGGTGAATCTCCTATCTTTTGCTGCCAGCTGCCTAATTTTAAATTTAAAGGTAACATCTGTGTTGTTAATTGTTACTCTACTATGACATGTTTCATTCCCGTAGTTTGTTGAAAGAGAGAAAGTACTGCTTTAGGATCTGTAATTACTCAAAGCCTGATCCATAGAGATAGTTCTTATAATGTTTCACCGCCCAAACGACTCCTAAAAGTTCTAATTAATTTGTAGAGTGGTTAGATTCGCGTGGATTTAAAAAGCGAGAGGCAAAAGAAACCGTTATCCAATCGTTCCCATAGAGTTGTTCTAGAGATGCCCCTAATCCGTTCTGTGATGCAGCGGTTTTTATTCTGGTATTATGTTTTACGTCGATTTTATTTATTTATTATTTTCTGTCAGATTAACAATTTCGGTTTGATTTTCTCGAAAGCTTTTGTATGATCGTGATTCCATTGAAAAAAAGACTTTTATTTAGCAGGGGGCGGAGCGAGCTTCTCGAAGATGCTAAATTAGGAATGAATTTGATATATTGATTTGTGGACCCGAAAAACGATCTTAATTCCTTCAAATTTTTAGGGATAGTTAGTTCCTTTAATGCTTTCGTGTTGTCAATCAACGGGGACATTCCTGCACTTGAGATTTTAAAACCCAGCCATTCAATTTTTTTTTAAAATCTTGCATTTTGACCACTTGAAGGCAAAATTGTAATTGTCTAAAGTTGATAAGTTTTTAAAAACAATGTTTTTTGTCTAAGAAGCTTCCTTTGGCTGCAATTAAAAGGTCATATAAGTAACAATTTGTAAAAGGGATCGTTACTAACGTTGAGTCCATGACTCTTTGAAATTCGTTAGGCATATCGCCCAATCCATAAAAATCAGTTAAAACTGATGGGTGCCGTTAAAATCGCCGCCAACTTTACTAAAGTTACCTTGATTACTAATAAAACTGCCTAAGGCGAGTTGACTATAGCCATTTTTTAAAACAAGGTTAGTGAACCATACTTCTCCAACGGAATCATTTGAAATTTGAGCTGCTACGTTATCTACAAATTCTTGAAAGTTTGGTATTTGGTATTCATTTTTGTTGATTTGCTTGTTGATAAATTTTGAATCTAATGCCAAGTTGATTGATTTGTCTTTTGTACAAGTAATGAAGATCGGGCTACTGAAACGATCTTCGTCGCAGTTTTTCAATTTCTTAATATGTCCTTAGTTTTTTAGCCGGTTCAATTTGGTTTCAACTGATTCGAGTAAATGGAGAGGAAGGCGTCTACTTTTTATTTGATTTGGCTTTAGATGCTCGTGAAAATGGGTTATTTTCATCTTATTTTCGGTTTTCCCAATCCGAAGGAAAAGTTTTTTTAATTTTAATGTCTTTGAGACGTGAGATGTGAGCATTTTCCCTGTCTATTTCTGTGGTGGGAAAAGTTTTATTTACCAACACATTTTGTTCATCTGGAAGTGCGGGAAGTATTTCTGTGAGAGTTTTATCTCCACTTTGGGCAGGTTGTCGTTTCCGAGGATGTTCCTCTCGTACATTGACAAAATGGCGGAAAAAATCGGAAAAAATGGCAATCTTCGTGTGACCATCCATTTGAGAAAATCGGAAGTATCAATTTGCCGGTGATGTTGATGGCGTTGTCCGTGAACCCGCAATATAAGTCCTTGGTTGCTTTATCCACTGGATAAATCTTCAAACAAGAATCGCGTAGTTTCAATACGTGCAGAACGTTTTTCTTGAGACAACTGACCGGGCTAGCAGAGTCCGCTTAGATGTTTAAGGTCACTTGATTTTTCCCGAGGCCAATTTTAATTAATTTAGTTAATTGTAGTTACATTTATTACAAAACAATCGTCGTTATCGCTCTGACCTGATTCTGACCATGCATTCATCACATCAAAACATTCTCTATTTACACGGTCCATATTTACATCCGTATGATCCGAGGGATTATAGTTTGTATTACCTACAGTTTGAACACAATGTAACATTTTTACGATGGGATTTACAAAGTCTGGTGAAGTGACCTTTTATATTTGCATGATGTACAAGTCGTATTTTTCGATGGAAAAACAGCAAAGTGTCCTTTTGAGAAAATCCGGCTAGATTTCATACATGTATTGCTCCGTTCGATGTTCAGGGTTGGCTCTCTTTTGACGTTAAAATGATTACAAGATTTGTATACGGTTGGTCTGTTGGGTTTAAGACTATAAGTTATTCTCATATGGTTAGAAATTCCCTTTTAGTCTATCAGGGCAACGTTGAATGCCTCCCACGGTTTCTGTCAGTAGTTTTCATTGTTTCTCAGAATTTTTCATGTTATTTAAGAAAATATCCCTTAACCATTTGTCCTCTCAGGCGGATATGTCGCTTTTTGGCCATTTCGTCTGAGGCTCCCTAAAATTGTTCGAATGAATCTCTGTCACGTTGCTTCCTGTTTAATAGTTTGTGCTTTTCAAATGTGACGTTTGTTTTACTGACGAAGGCTGTTGCTTAGTTTTGCCAAATTTTTTTGAAGGAAATTTGAAGTATTTTTACTTCAGTGAAATTCTGGCCGAAGATTAATTTTCCTTCGATTCCTAGGGCTAGGTAGAAGATTGAACGAAGTTTTTTGTCGGCTTCCTCTACTCTCATTCCATTAAATTTCTTTGTTTAGGTTTTGATAGATGCTGCTTCCTCGTCGTCATATTCTTTTTGTTCTTGGAAACTTCTCTCTATCCGCGTTTTTCTTTGGTTTTACGATACGTTTTCCGTCGGATTTACTTGAGTTGGTGAAGAGGATGGTGTCTTTCTGATGAATTTAGTAGACTCTCGATATCTACAATTTCTTTCGCAATAATTGCTAAGTGGAAAAGATCACTCCAATCTTCCCAAGGGATAGGTGGGTCCACCGTATGGTTCTGCCAAAATTGAGGTATTCCTCTCACGTTAGATTTGTTGTTTGACATAGTGAAAAGAATAAAAAGATAAAAGATAATTAATCTTAAATTTAAAACATCAAAAAGTTACAGAGTATTCTCTCCGCCAGAGATAATGAAAGAGTGAAGGTCAAACATAAATGACCGGTTAAATCAATTAGATACGTCATTAGCTAAACTAGATTAGATATAAAAGTGGAATCACATCAGTTGGAATGATGCTGATAGGGATTTCCGTTGATGGTCGGTGTCTGTTCCAATCTAAATTAATTTTTTCGATTATTTTAAGTAATTTATTGGAATTATGTTATTCCGATGAAAATTTTTTTCGCTCATAAAAGTCTTTCTCTCTCTCTCTCTCTCTCTCTCTCTCTCTCTCTCGCCTCCCTGTATGAAAAGCGGCCTACCGACCATTGCCAGTCACTAAATTTGATGGTTCAAAATAAATTAAACATTATTAGTCCTGCTAAGATATTCTTCTTCATGAATCTCTGAGGAGGGTGTCTCGTCTTAGCCCCTTCAATTTCTTGACTTTGGATGATCTTGAGTTTCTCGTATATGACAGGTTGTTCGACGAATCGATAGCTATTTCTTGATGAGATTTCAGTTTTTTTTTACTCTGAGCCTACTTCAGAGAGGAAGAAAAATCGGGAATGCTAAGGCTAAATCTTTAAAAATCCTTGTTTTTTTTCGGAGCTTTCTCTTTGTGGTTATATCCGGTTTCCAAACCCATTGTATTGGCTGCTAACTTTACTGCACTGTCCAAAAATTGAACAGTTTCCTATTCAAAAATCTGTAAAAGGGTTTTCTGTTCCTCTGATTTAAAACGTTCCAAAAAGTATATATATTTTTTGGCTGGTTAGAGGTAGTCGGTTCGAGCATGAGAGTATCTTCATTGTGATTGACAGGAGTCTGAGTCACACAACTTTTTTGTTTTGTGGTCTATTTTTATTCTCCAGCGGGATATCTAGGTGACCGTCTTCAATTCTGTCATCTGCAGCCCAACAGAACTCCCTTTCTTTCGACATTTTGGCTTTTCTTTGACCAAAAAATTTGTTATTTTGATAGTCTAGAGTTTGCAAAAGTTTTCGTTTTTCTGTTGAAAAATTTTTCGACAAATTTACCACTTAGTTTTGTTTGAACTGTACTCCTGTGATTTCAGATAGTTTTTGAAACCGCATCAATTAAAGTTGTTTTTGTATCAATTGAAGATTCAGGTGTTTTCGATGACGTATTTTGTGATTTCAATTTGAGCGTTTGTACAAGTTTTTCAATAACCCGTTTAAGCGATCGATGAACAACGACAGTGCATATATTAAAAATATACTCTTTGAATTGCAAAATGATTCAAAATAGGAGCCAGTTGCAGGGTCCGTTCTTTCTGAATTCGGAAATCCATATAGTTGACTGTAATCATATAAAAACTTGTTAACCGTTTTTGCAGAAGTATTTGACCAATTTTAGCTGAAGATCCAATGGTCCTGCAAAGTGTGCGCCAAATATGTCGTTTGCTGAGTTCAAGTCCGGCGGTGGGTCTGCTTTGCAGATAACAAAAGTTTAAGAACTTTAACTGCTTTGATGCAGTCTGAACAATTTGTTTTCGTGAAAGTATGTCATCCAGAAAATTTGTGGCTACCAGACATAATCCAAAAAGAGTTTCATATCGAACTGATCTGGATAAGTTTTGTCAAGTTTTTCACAGGATGTATAACACAATGCAGCACAGGATGAACAGCACAATTTGACATCCATGTATAACAATCCATTGGATGTGTGAAGATACTTGTAAGACTGTTGGAAGTAGATTCCGTATTTGATGGTTTGTAACTTCCTTGTATCTTCTCATGCGTCAAATATTGTTGTTTAATTGTCTTCTTCAGTTGAGCGATCATCTGATTGTTACGGAAGTTATTTTCAATTCCAACCGTTTATTGGGCAATCTAAAGAACTCTCAATATTTTCCTGCTACAGCCGATTTTCCAGAGATTATAATTTCAACAGCTAAAACTACGGAATTACCGCAGAAAAATTGACACTAATCTAAGGGCACAAAATCTTGAAAGGTATTGATTTAAATGGCAGATATTCAACTTGGAACTAACTACAATCAGAAAAGATGCGATAATTTGTAACATAGTATCGCGTCATTGAAGTTTTCCGAGATATGGCTAATCAGGTTTGAGCGTTAGATTTGTTTTAAAGTTGCCAAATTATCTGACGCATTAATTATTGAATTCAATTTAGAAACTGTGGCCACTTTAAATTTTTCCGTTTGATTGGAAAACAGTACCGTTTTTTTTTCTTTTTCAAGATCAGATCAGTAAAACCAATTTCTTTTCCGGCTAATTGTATAGAAGTAAAATCGAATATAAAAACCTATCTACCCTTCTTTTTAAGCGGCCATGGTATTTATTTCCGTAGTTACAAATTAATACAGAAGTGACGTCTTATGATAAAAGATTACTTCAAAATGTGCCCCATATAATTAGTTTTTCAAGTGTTTTACAGCTCACATAATGCTCAATAACTCCAGTTCGTTTGTTGAGTGCTTTGCTTTGTGAGAATTTGAAAATCCGAGAGAGACACTCAAATCGTTATGGGAGGCGTCGGCTTTAACCCTTGTTTTCAGTTTTGTCGAAGTCTGTCTTTTCTGTCGGGTTAATTTTTTTTAAGGCTTTTAAAAAGCATCCTTTGTGTTTTTGACCAACTAGAAGTTACAAAAGATCGTAAAGGGCTGCCAAGGCGTATTAAAATTTAAAAAAATTCCATAAATCAGTTGGCAGAACCAAAGAGTGAACGTTCTTTTTAGTTTTTGTGGGATTGGTATTGATTTGACTGCAATAGACATGTCTTCAACTGAAACGACTACAGATTCTGAAAAATAAAAAACCTGAATTTTTAAAATTTTTTAAGTGACGAAACTTTTTTCGAAGTGATGAGAATTCGATCCCAACGTGTGGAAGGTTGTCATTTCTCTGGATGTTGCGTTCATGACCGAGTTCGTTTCTCTCTAGAAACTTCACTGGACTAGTCGAACTGTAAAACAATCACAACAAAACTATTAATCATAACCATCTCAGATATAAAAGTACAGGCATGAGAGCGGGTGTATGGAATCGTTTGTCAGATACTTCCCTCCAGATTGTACTCTTCCTCGCGGGCTAAAAAAATCGACTTTTTGTTTTCCAAGATAAAAAGTTTCGGAACCGGCCAAGTGATCACGAAAGAGAAAAGCAAAAGAGGCAAGAACTCGATGTAAGAAAAACATTTAGCTAAATTTTGCAACCATTTTCATCAGATGGCTCATTTTCACTTCGGTGTTTTTGATTGAAGAATTTAATTTAATCATACCGTGTCCCTGTCATTTTTTGTTGATTTCTATCCTTGCAGAGTTATTGATTGAAAATCCCTTAAAATTTATTTTGAGGTCAGTCGGAGAGAAAATTTTTTCATATTTAAATTCCAAAAATGTATTTCGCACAAACGTATTTTCATATGGCTCATACTTTATATGCTTGTAAGCACAAAAGCAAGTTTTCTGTAAAAGACATAAAGAAAACGAAATCACGGTTATATTTAGCTTAAGTCACTGGCAATTGTGAGATGGGGAATTATGCAAAACTTTTTAATTACTGAATATCACGCACTGCAGCTCAGCGACAAGCAACTCAAACGAGCTTATGGAAATTTTTGAAAAATGAATTATCTCTCATACCTGCACGCACCGTCAAAATTTTCAGATGCCTTCAGCCTTTGTATCGGGTCATATTTTAAACCATCTGCATCCAAGTTTAGGCGTAAGTAATCGACTATAACAAATAGTTATGATGTTTTTTCGACAAATATATTTGATTATAGGATCAATAATCGATTATCACCGTGATTTCTTCCTAAAGATTACAAACTGTTATATTATAATCTAGTATAATCGAGTATAATTGATTATAGCTCACACAAAAATACTTGAAATCTGATATAATTGATTGAAATCTATTATAATTTCTTATTTTAGCAAAATTTTGTCTAACTAAAAGTATTTTTTATTGTACCCCATGGGTAAATATTTTTTTTGTCGGTAACAAAACCTCCAAAAGCGTGGTGCCTTATCACATTTTGGTTCATCTGAACACAAATTTCTACCGCAACTTAAAAGTTTCATAGAGATCCTTAAATTTTAGTTGAAAGGTTCGCGCGGTAAGTGAAAATAAAATTTTTCAGAAAAATCACGAAAGTAAAGCAATGTGCTAAAACTTTGTTGATTGAAAAAGCTCAAGTGTACACCATGAAACAACTTCAATGGAGAATGAAAGCAAAACAAAGTTAAAAATTTGAACTATTTTGCAAACTTTTAAAACTATTTTCTCATTTTATACTCAAATCGACATCTACGAAAAGCATGCAATTTCAGAAAGTCGATGCAAGGTCAAAAAAATTGGGCGAACAAAAGGATTATATTTGGTTATAATCGATTATAATCGATTTAAAAAAAATTTTTGAACGACATTAAAAATAGAATTTGTGTTGAAAATAATCGATTATAATTGATTTTTATCAATTATAATTGTATCGAATAATAGATGGGTTAAAAAGCACTTATAATTGGATTTTTTTTCCGAATTTCAGTGACACTGTTGCTAAAACTATAATTTAATCGATTATTGTTTTGACCTTTGAAAATGGAGAGGAGCTTTGCATTCGGATGTGTTTGGTTATTTTCTTTTTCTTTTCCACGCAAAATAAGGTACCACAAATAATCATCAAACTGCATTGAACGATATATTATATTGAAGCCTTTACAGTCGCCATTCAAACCACTCTAGAAAATTTCAAAAGTTTTCCTAGTGTCGAGAAAAATATCATCGGTTTAAATTTTTTGATTTTTAGTCTAACTTCGAGCAAATAAAGCAAGTGAGCATGCCTACATCAGCTTAATTGTGCCTAACAAACTGCCAAAAAATTTATTTTTCAGCAAAGAAAACTAAAATTTTTAATTTCACTTTGAGAACCAAAAATTTCATAAAAATTCATACATTTTCTGCAAAATTTTAAAACCAATTAGCCTTTTTACTATGACTGTCGAAGATGCCTAACTTAGAATTTTACATCAGGTCCTTTTATCACATCTCGCGGAAAAAACTACACTAATTTGAAAAAAGAAATTTTTTGTAGTTTTTGAAGGCTGTTCGGAACGTTCTGTGCTACTTGCGCAGTAACCGACTATCCTTGCAGTTTGACGCTTGCAATTAGATTCAAACAGTTCCAAAAAATCTCTGCGGATTGCTTTAGTCAAATGGGTAAGTCAATATCAGCGTTCGCCTAACTAAACTAGTGTTTTTACTCTAACTTTCATAAAATTCCATTAAAAAAACATATCCAGTTGCCAAAAAAGGTTTTGTTAATTCTATTCGCTATAAAACTAATATATTAAAACAAACTTATTCCAAAGAAACTTAAATTGAAAAAAAACCTGTAATTTGAGTACAATCCACTTAAAATTACAGCTACCATTCCGGCGACCCACTCAAAAAAGAAATGGTTGTAAAAAATGAAGCTGATTTTTTTTAGTTAGCACGCAAAAAATTTTAAACTGCTTCCTAGTTAAATTGTTAAAAGTAGACTAAAAAAAATATAAAACATCATCTGAAGAGTAAGACTACGAAAAAGTATCAAACATCATCTTTTTGTGGTCAAAAATAAAGTTTAATGACATGACTTTGGTTCTGTTCAGGAAGGCAAAAAATTATCCAAAAAAGGAAAAATAATAAAAATCATTGTTTCAAATGTCAGCTCAAAACTGATAAAGATGTCAGGTAAAAAAAACTTGCGTTAAATCTTGCCAGATAATTGGAAACTCCAGATATTTTGTAACGCTAAAAATGCTACTTTTATAACTTCTTTTTAGTGCAGTTTTGTGTGTAATTTAAATTAAAACTGACTGCATCAAATTATTAGAAACAATTTTTTGTAAATGCTCTGCACGCGCAGCTTCAGCTTTTAAATATAAGTCAAAAGAAAATTGCTGTCGTGAATTGCACAAAGAAGTATAACTTTTGCCCATGATTTTTTCATGTAACTGAACGCTGATAATTATTAGAAAATGGATTAGTTTATGAAGTAGAAAAATTGTTATTTCGGCAAATATCATTATTCTCTGTTAAACAAAACTGCATGTAAGAAGTCAGCAACATCACCAAGGGCGACATTAGGAAGGGGGACGCCCCCCCCCCCCCCCCCCTTAGGGATTTGACCCCCTTCCGACCCAATGGTATCTTTTTGAGATATTTTTTTTTGTTTTTTTTTGGCTGACGGATCCTAAAAATTGTGCAAGCGTCTCCGGCGCCAATATACAAAAATTTCGAGGGGGAGCGCGCGCCAAAAAAACGCAATTGTTTTGTCAAAATTTTCCTAAAAGTGCCTAAAAACGCTTTTTTTTGGCCTGTTTTTCCAAAAAATTGCCTGCGGCACAAAAATTTTGGCCAAACGTAGATCGAGCACAGACTTAACACGAGTCGAGGACAAAGGAATTAGATACTGAACACAAATCTAGTCATACACCAAGAACTTGGCCAAAAAAGCGAGTAAAACATTCTCCATTATACAGAGTATTCGATATGTAGTAGAAGTCCTCTCTATAAATCAGAAACAAATTTCACAAACTGAGTGCTGATGACACATTACACTGACATCGCTAGAGCGCACGTAAAAAGTAGGAAACAGTGAAACACTAACGACTCAGAAGCTCTTAAATTTGGCGTGTCAGTTCTTTCAAAGCTAAAGAAAGAAATTTTTTTTCTATCATTTTTTTTCTTCAGTAAACCCATTATGGTAACTGTTATTTTTGTTTTAAGTTAGAGATGAAACTTGATTTATCAATTTGTTGAAATAAAGGAGTCAACTGTATTTATAAAACTAACTAGTTTTTTCAAAAATTAACGACTTCACATGATACTAGATTTGGAAATTTACCTTCTGCCATTTCCTTTTTAACCCCTCCAATCGTCTGGATGGTAAAATAAAATTTCGTAGTCTCTCATTTCAGCACCAATTCGTCATGAAACTAAAAATATTTAAAATCACTTTTCCTAAGGAAACTTGAATAAAAAAAACCTGTAATTTGAGTATATTCCGCTTAAAATGGTAGCTACCGTTCCGTTGAACCACTCAAAAGCGAAATGGTTGCACAAAATAAAAATGATTTTTTTAGTTATCATGCAAAAGTTTTTGAACTGCTTCCTTGTTGAATTGTTAAAAGCACGACTTTAAAAAATTATCTAATATCTTCTTTTCTCTTTTCGTACTCAAAAATAAAATTCAATGACATGATTTTGGTTCTGTTCAAGAATTCAAGAATTATCAAACAAACGAAAAGAAAAATAAATCTCTGTCGCAAATATCAGCTCAAAATAGCTAAAAATTTCATGTAAAGAAATCAAGTCAGAAGAACTATAACCCCTGGTGATGTTGCTGAAATTTCTACTTTCTAATTTATATCCATTTTCTAATTTATATCAGCGTTTAGTTACAGGAAAAAATCAATTCAAAAGTTTAACTTCTTTGTGCAATTCACTTTGTGAAGAGTTTTGCTATCGTGAATTGCACAAAAAAGTTTAACTTTTGCCTTTGATTTTTTCCTGTAACTGAACGCTGATATAAATTAGAAAATGGATATAAATTAGAAAGTAGAAATTTCAGCAACATCACCAGGGGTTATAGTTCTTCTGACTTGATTTCTTTACATGAAATTTTTAGCTATTTTTAGCTGATATTTGCAACAAAGCTTTTAAGTTTTTTTCGTTTGTTTGATAATTTTTGAACTCTTGATCAGAAACAAAATCATGTCATTGAACTTTAATTTTGACTATGAAAAGAAGTCGTGCTTTTAACAACTAAATGAGGAAGCAGTTTAAAAATTTTTGCATTATAACTGATAAAAAAATCACTTTTATTTTGTACAGCCATTTCTTTTTGAGTAGTTCACCGGAATGGTAGCTACCATTTTAAGTGGAACATACTCAATTTCCAGGTTTTTTTTTTTTTCAAGTTTCTTGGGAAAAAGTTATTTTAAATATTTTTAGTTTCATAACGAATTATTGCTGAAATGAGCAACAACGAGTTTTTATTTTACCCATCGAGACGATTGGAGGGGTTAAAATTTTTCTGCCATTTCCCTTTTAACCCCTCCAACTGTCTCAATGGGTAAACTAAATTTTCGTAGTCACTCATTTAAGCACCGAATTTTTTGGTCTTAATTGCTGAACAATCTGTGCAAACAGCTGAGGGGAAAAAGAAAACTAGGGAAGAATTTAACATGTTAAGAATTTAAATTATGGAATCCAGCAACAAAAACAGCTAAATAGCGTTCAAAAATTCAGCATTTTTTTTACATCGCTTCAACGGCCACAACGCATGTTTTGGTGGACTTTAAGATAAAAATTTTGTTTGGCAATGTTTTTCATGAAATCTAGTTACAACAACTCTTTACTTACTTAAAAAGTCTGTCTGTTGAAACCGGTTGCAAAGCTTATTACCCCGTGATTATAACCCACTTTTTCTTAACCGCTCTCTGATATCCCCACTGCAATTTAACCCCTTTTTAATTCCAATTGTTAGAATCAACGTGAAACTTACTTGAAAGGAATTACGAACTTAATCATCGGTAAAAATCAAAGCTTTAATTGCGAAAAATTAAGCAAAACAAATTGAATTAACATGCACGCTGCTAAATGCGTTTTAGATTTGATCAGAATTGACCTTACCGATAGTCTAGACTTTGTTATGAACTTGAAAACGAATCCGACCGACATGATTCAAATTAGTTACCAAAACTGATTAGATTTTTCCAAAACAATTCCTGCCAATGAAAAATAATTTGGCTGAGTTGAAATAAAATATGGATTGAAAACTGGTTGTGAACAAAACGTTGATCTATGCGGACCATTTTAAATTGAAATACAGATCATTTTAAAAAAACTTATCTATTCTTTCGAACCATCTAATGTTGATTTTTTCGAACCATATAATGTCAACTTTTTTTAAATTTTCGGCTTACAATGCAATGTCTCAAAAGTTTGCCAGCCCCTAGTCCCAACCTAGCGTCCCACCTAAAGGAGAGATTGTTCCGGGATTAGATTGTAAGAGACAGAACTTTTTAAATGCGAGTCAAGTCAATGCGTTTTATTACGTCTCCGGGAGGCTGCCAGGAGACGTCGTTTCTCAAAAAAGTTGACGAACAAAATTTTAAATTGAAAATATATACAAAAAACATCAGAAAAATCATTTAACTCAAGTTTGCCATAGCGCGAACGAAATGCAAATCCGTTTTTATTTGTAAAAATGCACAATGTTCTACACTTTTTTGTTATTATTTCTTTTTGTAAATTAGTGCCCACGCGAGGCGTTATAGAAATTAAGTTTTTGGACGGAAACATCTTTTTGCAAATTTGCAGTCATTTTCCATGTACTGGGATGCAATCCACCAAAGTATGACTGCATGCCAAAAAGCCAGAACCCGATGAGTTTTGTTGTTCTGGCCAAGCCCGATGATGCCGCAACCATTTGATTCCAAAATGAAGGGTGGAATACAACATCTCGATTCGGTACGAGAATTTTTATGTAGTTAGATCCAAAAAAAAGCTCTTCAACTTATGCGATTTTTGCCGACTCTTTTATGTTGGGATACTGTTTGATTTTCCTCCAATGTTTTATCGTATGAATTTCCTATTTCTTCTTTTTTCTAAAAGCCAGTGAGGGTAACATTTTAAGTGCTTAAGCAAACTCGTGGTTTGTCTCGTAATCTTTTTTCAATCCGAGCTCCAAGATTTTTTTCATAAAATTCTGTGAAAGATGAAAGAAACATCCCGACAGCTTGGACTCTGGAAAAATTTTCGGAAACGCTTGAATAGCGGCCTGCTTAAAATCCAGCAACTTTTTTTTCTCGGGTTTACTATCAGGGGCTAAAATTTTTAGGGCTTCTAAGAAACGTTGGTAGGTTTTTTCTGTTTCATTTAGCAGGAACAAATATATGCAAGCGGGGGCTATTCGTGAAAGACTAATGTGTATAGAGTAAAGTTGATAAAACAATTTCATCGCCACTTTTAAAGTTCCGTCAGCCATCCAAAACTTGGGTTTTTCAAGCACATTTAGCATTTCAGGATCGCTTAATAAATTAATCCTCTCGTGATCATTTTGCCCACTGTCAAATCTTATAAAATTCGGGTATTTTGAAACTTCCGGTTGCTGTGGAGACTGGTAAAACTTGTTCTCGATGCTTGCGCGCTTGTTTTGTGGTTCGAACTAAATTTCTTTTGGTTGGTAGGGTTAGTTGAGTGGCAATGTCGCCTGTTGTGGGCTGAATTGCGGTTGCGACTGCGACGGTTGGGGTTTTAATATCGCTCAGATCCTTGATGTTTTCCAAAACTAGTCGAGCATCAGGTTTGCGCGTAGAAATATCGTGGTTATGTTTACCCCTCGTTTCAAAAATTTTCTCCATTCGTATTTGCTCTTGCGCGGCCTTTATGAGTTCAGTATTTCGAGCCGTTCCGAGTTGTAGTTGTCTTCATTTTGCGTTTAAGGTAAAACTCGTGGCCAGATACCAGTAGTATTTGTTTGTCTTTCGAAGATAAAATAAAATGAAATGACGCTTCAAACATTATTTCTGTTAGAGTGGTAGAACAATGGTTAAAGAATTAGGCCCTATGAATTTTTTTATAAAATTCACAACCGTCTTGTGTTGCCTTCAATTAGCACCATGCATGAAGTGAATTGGGAATGGCTTCTTTGGCCTCAATTAGTACAACATAATGGAATACTACTATGAGTGTAAAAGGAATTAATTAAAGGAGTTAATTTGAAACAAATTGTTGTTATTAAAAGGGGGTTAAATTGTTGTCGGGTTATCTTGTTAGGGGTTATAAAGTAGGGGTTGTAAACATAGGGGGTTAAATATCATGTGGTTAAAGAGTGAGACACCGTTGAATCCAGACGCGACGGAATACAATTTTGCAATCTATTAAAAAACAGCTTGGGGTCGTATTGTTGCATCGTTTTTCCATCGAGTGCAAAATTTTGAATCCGGACAACAAGCTATAAGGCTAAAATGCCAAAACATTTCAAAACATACTTCACACTCAGCCACCTGTCCAACAGTTTGCTTATAGTTGATCTGCTCATTATGGCAACAAGGCAGATTTGTTTGCAAAAACTGGAAGAAAAAACAAACCATGTTTTTGCTTGCGCAACTAAAAACACCGACAATTGGGAGAAAAACATGTTTCCAACAAAAGTCAATATTATCAGGTCAACGACAAACAATTCACACAAGTTCAAGTAACCAATGGAAAAGTGATGTACTCAAAACGAAACTGATATATTTATTCTCAACTTCATAAATTTCCATTAAAACATATGGGGTCCTAAAAATTTTTTTGTTACTCCATTTGTTACAAAATTAGAGAAATTGAAGTAACAAATAAACTGAACCAATTTTTACTTTGAATTAAGGCCCCCTAAAACTGTAGCATTTGAGACTTTGAGAAACACTGAAAATGAGATAGCTGTAACAACTCATTTTGCTGGTACTTTTTTATTATATTTATGCAACCCTTTTTGAGACTCTAGCTATCATTGCAGAATTGTTAACTTTATGAATCTTAAAACAGTTTTAAGTTTCAACTAAAGAGTTTTCATTTTAAAAAAGGAAGTTCAATTAAAATGGTTTTGTTCTAACCACGAAATTTAAATAACAATGAAGAAGTTGAAAAAGCACAGAGCCATTGTGTTAAATAAATAGATCAAAAAAGCTATTCAAAGGTATAAAGGCAAAGCCAGATAAGAAAAACTGGCATATTATAAAAATTTGCAAGGAAAACGATCTCTCATTTTTGCCCGTTAAACATTTAAAAGTTCATCATTCTTTATTTATCTCTTTATTTAATAGAAACCATTAATCAATAATCAGAGTGATGAAATATCACTGGAAACAAGAGTTTTTTGTCAAAACCATTTGCTAATTCATCTTAACGTTCAACGCATAATGCACATCTAAAATGTTGCCCAATTAACTCGTTTGAGTTAAATGGACTTGGCGAATATTCTGAACCGAGGCCTAACGCAAAGCTCATTCCGGGTTTTCAAAAAATTTTAGTCATACTACTTTCATTATGCGAAAATGTAACTTAAGCGTTACATCATAAGCTCCATATATGGAGTTTATACGACTAGCATTTTTCTTGCAAGGAAGTCAAACTTGAAACTCTTCAACAAATCGTTCAGACACGGTATCTGCTGCGACTGCCTCCAAAAAATGTTTCATATCCAGTGTCTGATATATTTTTTGCAATGCAGTATCGAAAACGAAGGTGTTTTCTCGCATTCCGATCTTATTATTGCCTTTGTTATGAATTGCTTACATCGAACTATATGTCTTTGTGTATATATATTTTTCTTTTTACCGTATAATCAAACGAAAGAATCATCAAAGCAGGACACTGACTTTTCCTAAAATGAAACAACTAAAGTTGAATAGGTGTGATCAAATCCTCGTCCTCTCCTCCGCCTCTTCACATTATTTTGGATAAGAGAAACTATCTGCAAACTAAATTAAAATGTATCATTCAAACTTTAGTATTTAACAGTATTCAGAGCAACTACATAAGCACCACAACGCAATATATCCACTCCACAAACTAGGAGGGGGAGGGGTGTGGTTTTTTTAGATAAAAACCTTTGTTTGGAAAATTTGCCCCTATTTACTCAAATTCATTATGAAAAGTGTTCATATTAGTGTTCAAATCAGCATCATTGGGATAGTTTGTATATTGTTTGCCAGTTTCCTCTCATTATGAGGAACATGTTTGCTTTTTTGATTTTGATCCGGTACAAAACAAAAAATGACACGTGGACAAAATAAAAATAGCACTTTGACTACATAGCTGCTTCAGTCTGGTCTCAATCTTTGTCATCATCATGGATTTCTTTAGTTTCCCATTTTCTGTCTGATCCAGTCAATGTGCTCCGGTATACTTGTGAAATAACTCCGGATCACCCCGGCTGCACTAGGGTTTGGAAGAGTGTAGCTCGCAATGCCATACAGACAAATGCCCCTCTGGCTGGAGCCACATGGATTGGTATAGAGTGGACCTCCTGCGTCCATATGGTCCATACTCGCACCACTGGTCACGGCCTGAATGAAAGGTAAACAAATAGTTATCTTAATTCATGCAATAAAAAGAATATGCGTTGAACACTTAAATTTTTTGACGGAAGGTTGAAAAAACTCGTCGCACTGCTTTAGGCATCAGGCATTTTGCGCGCCTCAAGTGCCTCAGGGATTAGATCCCCTCGCGTCTCAAATGTTCATTTCGTAATATTGTTATGCCACATTCATTTTCGCGACCGACGAGCCAACATTTATAAATTTTGAGTAGGAGGTATGTGCAAAAAAATATTTGGCGTGTTTTTAAAAACAAAATGGGTTTGTGGCTGTAATACTGCGCTTGCAGCAACCTTGAGCTGAAACATGATTTATTACTGCAGTTGCAGATAAGTGTGTTACTGGCGCTATGTAATTTTGTTATTGATATTGTTACGTATGTATAGTCAAGGTCAGAGGCGCTATTTTGAAAGATGATCTGTTGTTGATTTCAGTTCGCGATACTCATGCATGGAATTAAGCCAGTTGATCTGAGCTACCACTCAAATAACAAAAGCACTAAAAAATTAACTTTTAAATTCAAACATTTGAATACCGGTGTTTTACTTCTAAACAGACGAGTTGTTTCTCTTGGTTATCACATGGCGCAGCCAGCAGGGTTTTTGTCACAAGACAAAAGGACCGACATGGGAATCCCGGTATTCTGGACCACAGCAAATTCAGACCCACCATAGATTTTCAAAGTTTGATTTGATCAGTTCCTAATGGCAGTAACATTAAAAGAGAATGTTATTCCGGAGATCATTTTGGAAGAACCAAAACCTGTCATAGAGGAACCAGAACCGAGGCGCGAAGATGCCGTTGGAGAGGATGCCGTTGCGACAGCAGTTCGCGAAACACGAGATAGATTAGCCAAAGATCGTGTAGCAGCAGAAAAAGCAGAAAGAAAAGAGAGAGGACCAAAAGTAGGTCAAAACATCTTTAACAATAAAATACAAAAAAAAAAGATTATTTCTCGCTCTGGGGACAAAGGGGAAAAACGGTTTTGTGCAGAAAAATCCACACAAAAAAATTTCGAAGCTGGAATTTAAAGAAACGGTCAGGTTAGCAAAAGCTACATTCGAAAAATCCCAGAGTATTACCTACAAAAGATACAAATTATACAATAGACCGCAGAAGACCGGAGAAACCTTGGAGGCGTTTTATGCTGCACTGACTGCTCAGGCAGCCAAATCAGCGTTAGGTGCCTTAGAAGATGAATCGCTGAGAGGCTTATTAATCTCTAAAATTAGGAGCGCCGCAGTACAAGATAATTTTATGTTTGAAACATTAACTCAAGATGAGGTATTAAAACGGGCAATCAAAATTCGAACAAAGTAAGCAAACAACCCAGGCACTTCAAAAAACCCAATATGAATAACACATCGACAATATCACAATCTGGATCACAAATCAAGATGAAACAGGAACCAATATTGGCTGTGGGAAACAGTGGACAAGCAAATAAAAGATACAATCGAGATCAATTTAGAAAAAGACAAACAAAAGGGAGAGCGACCAAAAAATACAACGAAGAAAAGAAACCAAGCAGTAGATGTGGGAAACCTTTCGTCGAAGGACACTTGGAAAAATTCCCCAGCGATGAGAAGACAGTGCAAAAACCGTAAAAAACCGAACCATTTTGCCCGGATTTGTAGATCTCAGCAAATCAATGAGATCACTGAAACGACAGAGAGTTCAGAGGAAGAGTGCAATTTGATGCAAACATTCAATTCTCGTGAAGACTTTGAAATATTTTCAATAGAGCTGAAAGCCAATCGGATGGATAATATTGATGGATATATACAAAGGAGATTAGAGAACAAAGAAAATTGTCAGAAACAATCTACCAACAACTCGGCGAATCAAAAAAATGACATAAGCAGAGATCCAAAATCGGAGAGTATCAAATCACCAAAATCATTACTGCGATTTGATAATCAGATCATCAACATAACTTTGGATCATCAACATGAAGCCCAATATTCTTCTTTAACTGGTCGACGGCAAAACAAATTCTTGAATCGTTGCACAAAATGAAATTTAACCAAGCAGAAAACTTAAACTTGCCGGCGCAATTACTGGATTACAATAAATAACGTATCGTAAAACTTCGGGCTTTAAAGGCAAAAATATGTTCTACAAGATGGAAATTTCAAGAGGCCACATTTCCAATAACGGAACGACGTAAACTATGCATTTTGGGGCTCAACTTTTACAGCAGAGTGGGGATCAGTACTACACAAAAATTAGCCCCAAAAGAAAGGTCTAGGTTTGACGTGCTACTATGCGAGCAGCCGGAAGTTTGGAAAAACAATTTTTCTTTGAAATATAGAGATCCAGGTGGTTAACACAAAATTTAAGTATCCATTGAGCCCCATCCAAGAAAAGGGCAGAAGAATACCGATAAATAAGTCAGAAGGCCTTATTCAGCATTTAAAAAAATGCACAAGTGACATTGCCCCCATCGTCATTATAGTAAAAAAAAAAAGACGACGCACTTAAATTGGCATTAGATGCAGAACCGATAAATAGACAATTATTCAGAAAGATGAAAAACTTGATGGGTTAAGTCAAATTGTGACTGCAAAGGCAGCAAGTATTTTGTTGTTTACGGTGTTTGACTTGAATTACGCCTATAGTCAACTAAAATTGACCGCGGAAACTGCCAAACAATCCAACTTTAACATAGTGGGAGAGCACGCAACCGGTACATTTAGATTTCTCACCGGATTCATGGTCTGGCTGATATTCCAGCTGAAATTCAAAAAGCAATGGATCGTACTATTAACAACGCACATTTTATTTTTTGTATGATATATTAATGGTATCCAAATGTACCGAGTGGGATTACAGACATTGGTCACGGAGGTATTAGAAAAATTGGATCGAGAGAATCTATCTCTCAAATTGTCTAAGTGCGAAATCTTCAAGAACCAAGTAAACTGGCTAGGACAAAAATTATCAGAAGTTACGCCAAAGTAACAAAAACGAAAGCCATGCTGAAATTAGATCATCCACAATCATTGAAACAGCTTAGATCCTTCTTGGTAAGTATAAACCATCTTTCGAAGTTTATACCAAACGCCGCAAAACTTACAGAAAAACTACGACCGCTGTTACGAAAAGAAAATGAGAAGAAAAAAACTGAAAAATCTTTAAAGTGCCAGTAAAACAGTTTGAATGGGGGAGAAACCGTCAAAAAAATTTGAGGCAACCAAAAAAGTGGTTGCTAATATTACGAAATTGAACTATTACGATTGCTCCAAAGAAACACGGGTGAAATGTGACGACAGTCATAGTGGTTTGGGGCGCCTCTAAAGCAAAAAAGGGAGGAGGGGGATTGGATTTTAATCTAAATTGCTTCACGTTATTCAAATAGTCAAGAAAAAATATATTCCTCAAATGAACTAGAGCTGCTGGCAGTTGCTTGGTCGGTTGATCGATTTAAACGTTGCCTATTAGGGACAGAGTTCTTAATAGTAACCGCTCATAAAGCACTGACGTCGGCTTTTGAGGACAACCGTTTAAAGGAAATCTTCCAATCGAGACTAACACGTTAGATAGGTTGTTACCATAGCAATTCAAAAGAATACACATTCCACAAAAGGTCATGGACATTGTTGATAACTTATCGAGAGAACCGAACGGTGACCCATGGCCGTAATTGATTTAAGATGAAAAATTCATAGTAACATCAATTGAATGTTTTCACAAGGCGCTTCGACTGTTTATACAGTAGGCTTAGTGATACAGCAACGCTCAACAGGAACGAAAAGTTTCTAGAAAAATCTAAACGTCAAAATGAAACAGATAATATGAAGTCCAGGCGCGGTTGCTATAGCAACCAAGACGGTCAAAAACGAGCAAAGCTCGTCCGGAACGAGAATATGATAAACTCACGACTCTCAAATTTTCACAACACATTGTCACAAAACAGTTTACTCAATTTCTTTTACACAATTCAGTCGGTTGATACAATTGAAAAACAAAAAAATTCAGTCGAAGCGAGATGGAGAGTGGAAAAGCGAAAAAGAAAAAAATCAGAATCGAAGATAACAGGAGACCAGAAAGAGAAAGAGTCACGGAGCAAGAAGTGACAGGAATAACGTTTCACCTGACATGCAAAATAAGAAGGGGAGCTCTAGACAGAACGGGCTCTGGAAGTTAGTCAGAGGACAATGCAATTGCTCGAGCAGTAACGTGGGATAAAAACGACGCAGAGGCAAAAAAAACTTGTTGTCCTTCTGGTACCCAGTCAGTCAAGACACGAGGGAGTATTCAGAAAGTAGTCTACAGCTTGAAGCTGCGATTAAAATTCTCACTAGCAGTCCTAAGGTCAGTAGCAATCACATGATTCACCGTCAAAAGCAATCAATGAGGTGAACTTAACAGCAGAGGACAATGATTGTAGCCCAGAGGTGAGTGTCTTACAACAGTCAACGAGAATTAAAAGCGACTCTAGGAAGGAGGATCGCTCAAAAAACGAACAGCTGAGAGACGTGGGTATCTTCAGCCTGTCACAACTGCTTGATAAAAATTTGTTGGTTGAGCTCATATCCAAAGACGTACGGATGGATCGATTAAGACTGGTCATAGAGCGGAACGACTGGGCAGGATTTGAACTAATGGGCCCATACACGAACCCACTCTGGAATCAGTTGTCAGTCGTCGACGACTGTATATAAGTCGACAATAGACTACCACTTCCAGGACAATCCAGACCCGCGGTAATGAAGAGGATCCACTGAGGCCATCCGGGACAAGAGGCAATGATTGATGTATGAAACATATGCATAAAGATATCATCAATCTGGCCGAGGAGTGCAGGAAATGTACCAGATACGGTAGGAATGCAAAATATATTCTTCAAACCCTCTTCCACTGCTTTTGCAGTCGGATCAAGAAGTTCAGTTGGACTACGCTGGTCGACTAGAAGCTTGTAAAGTGAAAAAGATCTATCTGCTAGTAGCAATCGACCAATACTCTAAAGTTCCTTCAATCAAATTTACAAAATCGATGGGGGGGGAGGTAAATCTTCGATAAAATTGTTACGCTCTTCCATCGACACTCATGGAATACCAGAGTCAATAAAAACAGATCAATTTTCGGGGTTCGTTCAAAGGGAAGGCGATGAAAAAATTCAGCCTTGATAATAATATAGAACTTTCGTTTTTCCCGGTTGGCGACCATCGCATTTGTGGGTTGGTAGAAAGAACAATTCAGACAATAAAAAGATAGCTCGGCGTCATGTTGGTCAAAGAAAACGTGAAAGTGATCAAACCATGCCTCAGTCCAATAATTCGGGATATTCGTTGGACTAAACAAAAATGAATTCAACAGTCGCTTTCGCCATTTGAGGCACACTTCGGCAGGTCTCCAAAAACCGAATTTAGGATCAGAAGAGATAAGTTCTTATAAATTCTGAATGTTTAGATAAGCAGCGTCTGGAGAGGTCAGCACTGACCAAGAGCAAATTGAAAAAAAGGATTGATCAATTCCGGGACTCTCTGACAACTGTACCAAAGGGCCAGAATAGCAGAGAGGTTAGCCCGCTGTTCAAGCAGCAAACTAGAGCAGCACGAGACAGAGACAGGGCGAGGACTCTCAAGGCGTTACTGGAGACAAACGCAAAACGGAATGACGAGAGGCGAGAGTTTTCAGGGAACGATCTTCAGCAGCTAGTGGACGACACGAGCAAGATCGGCCAAAATCTCAAGTAAGAGTTACTGTATTCATGGGAACGCGGATTCGTAGAAGATAAACCCACGCGGATACACCGACAACTGTTACAACAGCATCTGGCTCGACATACCGAAAGAGTGATCTAGCGAAGTCGACAATACCACTCAAAGGATTGCCGAATACCGCAGTGAGAGGGAGTCAAAAGGGGAAGTTAAAAGTCCTCTGGGGGAGCCGGAAAGAAAACATCAGAGACAAGAGATAGAGCCACCACTAGAAAGTGATTCAGAGGAAGAAATCCGAATTCAGTCAGAGGAGCAGGCCAAAGAACTTTTTCAGAATAGCGACACAGTGGTGACATCAAAGGGCACCCCAATAAGAGAAGGTTTAAACTTAGCGGTCAAAAAAGCCAAACACCATCAGGGTGGTCCAGCGTCGATAGGACCAAAGTCCCACGAGGATGTCGTCCTGAAGCAAAAAGTCAAGAAAAAGTCGGCACAGGAAAAGAAAAAAGCTGCAGCAGCTGTAGAAAACCAAGTTTTGACTAGAACAGAGGAGACAGCGAGGACACACGGGGATAAGCAGCCCCAAGCAGTTCGTCCTCGTCAAGAAAAAACAATCCTAAGATAAAGAGGATACATAGATATACATCCCCTAACACGATTCTCAACACGTTTCAACAACAAGACACGATGGCCCCTGAAGAGTGGGAGAATCTAGCGGACCAAGTTCTAACGAGGGGAATCCAGAATACAGCTGAGGAAATCTTGAACGCTAAAAAATCTATGCCGGAGGAACATACAACGGGCGGATGAGCTCTCCACCAGGATTTTCAGACGAGTCAAGTGTAGCTGACCCGACGGGACCAAAGGTCCGCCACAGCAAGAGATCCAATAAAAATCAGGGGCCGAAACGATTAGGCAGCCCAATAAAGCATTCAGTAAAAGAAACAACTACTGACGAGGACATTGCGGATCCAAATCAACTAGCTCTGGAGGCCTATAGACAAAAATTGGCGAATCTTAAAACAGAGACAGACAAACCAATGGAGACAAGGCTAGGACCTAGGACTTTTGGAGAGGCGTTTGTTTCGGCCAAAATTTGGATACGCCGCACTTGACTTTTCCAGATCGTGGGACGCAAAGTGGAAAGTGCCACTAATAATGAAACGTTAAAAATGAGACTCACTTATATACCAATGTATAAAACTGAGTACAGAAGCCCATTTTATGCTAGTATATTGCTAAATTTTTATATTTTTCTTGGTTTCGGGGGAATGTAGTACTGCGTTTGCAGCAACCTTTAGCTGACTTATAGTTTATTACTGCAGTCGCAGTTAAGTGTGTTTTTATTGGCGCTATGTAATTATGAGAATGATTTTGTTACGTATGTATAGTTAAGGTCAGAGGTGCTGTTTTAGAAGATTATCTGTTGTTGATTTCAGTTCGCAATACTCAAGTATTGAATTAAGCCAGTTGATCTGAGCTACCACTTAAATAACAAAAAAACTAAAAACTAAATTTTGAATTCAAACATTTTAACATCAGTGTTTTACTGGTTGAGCTCATATCCAAAGACGTACGGATGGATCGATTAAGACTGGTCATAGAGCGGAACGACTGGGCAGGATTTGAACTAATGGGCCCATACACGAACCCACTCTGGAATCAGTTGTCAGTCGTCGACGACTGTATATAAGTCGACAATAGACTACCACTTCCAGGACAATCCAGACCCGCGGTAATGAAGAGGATCCACTGAGGCCATCCGGGACAAGAGGCAATGATTGATGTATGAAACATATGCATAAAGATATCATCAATCTGGCCGAGGAGTGCAGGAAATGTACCAGATACGGTAGGAATGCAAAATATATTCTTCAAACCCTCTTCCACTGCTTTTGCAGTCGGATCAAGAAGTTCAGTTGGACTACGCTGGTCGACTAGAAGCTTGTAAAGTGAAAAAGATCTATCTGCTAGTAGCAATCGACCAATACTCTAAAGTTCCTTCAATCAAATTTACAAAATCGATGGGGGGGGAGGTAAATCTTCGATAAAATTGTTACGCTCTTCCATCGACACTCATGGAATACCAGAGTCAATAAAAACAGATCAATTTTCGGGGTTCGTTCAAAGGGAAGGCGATGAAAAAATTCAGCCTTGATAATAATATAGAACTTTCGTTTTTCCCGGTTGGCGACCATCGCGTTTGTGGGTTGGTAGAAAGAACAATTCAGACAATAAAAAGATAGCTCGGCGTCATGTTGGTCAAAGAAAACGTGAAAGTGATCAAACCATGCCTCAGTCCAATAATTCGGGATATTCGTTGGACTAAACAAAAATGAATTCAACAGTCGCTTTCGCCATTTGAGGCACACTTCGGCAGGTCTCCAAAAACCGAATTTAGGATCAGAAGAGATAAGTTCTTATAAATTCTGAATGTTTAGATAAGCAGCGTCTGGAGAGGTCAGCACTGACCAAGAGCAAATTGAAAAAAAGGATTGATCAATTCCGGGACTCTCTGACAACTGTACCAAAGGGCCAGAATAGCAGAGAGGTTAGCCCGCTGTTCAAGCAGCAAACTAGAGCAGCACGAGACAGAGACAGGGCGAGGACTCTCAAGGCGTTACTGGAGACAAACGCAAAACGGAATGACGAGAGGCGAGAGTTTTCAGGGAACGATCTTCAGCAGCTAGTGGACGACACGAGCAAGATCGGCCAAAATCTCAAGTAAGAGTTACTGTATTCATGGGAACGCGGATTCGTAGAAGATAAACCCACGCGGATACACCGACAACTGTTACAACAGCATCTGGCTCGACATACCGAAAGAGTGATCTAGCGAAGTCGACAATACCACTCAAAGGATTGCCGAATACCGCAGTGAGAGGGAGTCAAAAGGGGAAGTTAAAAGTCCTCTGGGGGAGCCGGAAAGAAAACATCAGAGACAAGAGATAGAGCCACCACTAGAAAGTGATTCAGAGGAAGAAATCCGAATTCAGTCAGAGGAGCAGGCCAAAGAACTTTTTCAGAATAGCGACACAGTGGTGACATCAAAGGGCACCCCAATAAGAGAAGGTTTAAACTTAGCGGTCAAAAAAGCCAAACACCATCAGGGTGGTCCAGCGTCGATAGGACCAAAGTCCCACGAGGATGTCGTCCTGAAGCAAAAAGTCAAGAAAAAGTCGGCACAGGAAAAGAAAAAAGCTGCAGCAGCTGTAGAAAACCAAGTTTTGACTAGAACAGAGGAGACAGCGAGGACACACGGGGATAAGCAGCCCCAAGCAGTTCGTCCTCGTCAAGAAAAAACAATCCTAAGATAAAGAGGATACATAGATATACATCCCCTAACACGATTCTCAACACGTTTCAACAACAAGACACGATGGCCCCTGAAGAGTGGGAGAATCTAGCGGACCAAGTTCTAACGAGGGGAATCCAGAATACAGCTGAGGAAATCTTGAACGCTAAAAAATCTATGCCGGAGGAACATACAACGGGCGGATGAGCTCTCCACCAGGATTTTCAGACGAGTCAAGTGTAGCTGACCCGACGGGACCAAAGGTCCGCCACAGCAAGAGATCCAATAAAAATCAGGGGCCGAAACGATTAGGCAGCCCAATAAAGCATTCAGTAAAAGAAACAACTACTGACGAGGACATTGCGGATCCAAATCAACTAGCTCTGGAGGCCTATAGACAAAAATTGGCGAATCTTAAAACAGAGACAGACAAACCAATGGAGACAAGGCTAGGACCTAGGACTTTTGGAGAGGCGTTTGTTTCGGCCAAAATTTGGATACGCCGCACTTGACTTTTCCAGATCGTGGGACGCAAAGTGGAAAGTGCCACTAATAATGAAACGTTAAAAATGAGACTCACTTATATACCAATGTATAAAACTGAGTACAGAAGCCCATTTTATGCTAGTATATTGCTAAATTTTTATATTTTTCTTGGTTTCGGGGGAATGTAGTACTGCGTTTGCAGCAACCTTTAGCTGACTTATAGTTTATTACTGCAGTCGCAGTTAAGTGTGTTTTTATTGGCGCTATGTAATTATGAGAATGATTTTGTTACGTATGTATAGTTAAGGTCAGAGGTGCTGTTTTAGAAGATTATCTGTTGTTGATTTCAGTTCGCAATACTCAAGTATTGAATTAAGCCAGTTGATCTGAGCTACCACTTAAATAACAAAAAAACTAAAAACTAAATTTTGAATTCAAACATTTTAACATCAGTGTTTTACTGGTTGAGCTCATATCCAAAGACGTACGGATGGATCGATTAAGACTGGTCATAGAGCGGAACGACTGGGCAGGATTTGAACTAATGGGCCCATACACGAACCCACTCTGGAATCAGTTGTCAGTCGTCGACGACTGTATATAAGTCGACAATAGACTACCACTTCCAGGACAATCCAGACCCGCGGTAATGAAGAGGATCCACTGAGGCCATCCGGGACAAGAGGCAATGATTGATGTATGAAACATATGCATAAAGATATCATCAATCTGGCCGAGGAGTGCAGGAAATGTACCAGATACGGTAGGAATGCAAAATATATTCTTCAAACCCTCTTCCACTGCTTTTGCAGTCGGATCAAGAAGTTCAGTTGGACTACGCTGGTCGACTAGAAGCTTGTAAAGTGAAAAAGATCTATCTGCTAGTAGCAATCGACCAATACTCTAAAGTTCCTTCAATCAAATTTACAAAATCGATGGGGGGGAGGTAAATCTTCGATAAAATTGTTACGCTCTTCCATCGACACTCATGGAATACCAGAGTCAATAAAAACAGATCAATTTTCGGGGTTCGTTCAAAGGGAAGGCGATGAAAAAATTCAGCCTTGATAATAATATAGAACTTTCGTTTTTCCCGGTTGGCGACCATCGCGTTTGTGGGTTGGTAGAAAGAACAATTCAGACAATAAAAAGATAGCTCGGCGTCATGTTGGTCAAAGAAAACGTGAAAGTGATCAAACCATGCCTCAGTCCAATAATTCGGGATATTCGTTGGACTAAACAAAAATGAATTCAACAGTCGCTTTCGCCATTTGAGGCACACTTCGGCAGGTCTCCAAAAACCGAATTTAGGATCAGAAGAGATAAGTTCTTATAAATTCTGAATGTTTAGATAAGTGCAAAGTGGAAAGTGCCACTAATAATGAAACGTTAAAAATGAGACTCACTTATATACCAATGTATAAAACTGAGTACAGAAGCCCATTTTATGCTAGTATATTGCTAAATTTTTATATTTTTCTTGGTTTCGGGGGAATGTAGTACTGCGTTTGCAGCAACCTTTAGCTGACTTATAGTTTATTACTGCAGTCGCAGTTAAGTGTGTTTTTATTGGCGCTATGTAATTATGAGAATGATTTTGTTACGTATGTATAGTTAAGGTCAGAGGTGCTGTTTTAGAAGATTATCTGTTGTTGATTTCAGTTCGCAATACTCAAGTATTGAATTAAGCCAGTTGATCTGAGCTACCACTTAAATAACAAAAAAACTAAAAACTAAATTTTGAATTCAAACATTTTAACATCAGTGTTTTACTTCTAAACAGACGAGTTGTTTCTCTCGTTTATCACATTGGCGCAAAGTTTGGTAAAAACGTGTTTTTTTAAAGCATTTTTGCGGCATTGGAAAATCATGCCGATCAGTTACAAAAAAATCAACAAAACTTTAGATGATTTTTGAAATATCTTCTCCGCAAAAATGCAGCCCAAAAGGCACCCCTTTAAATAATTGGACTAGATTAAGTTTTTACTAAGGAAGCGAATGCAATCATGAAAACAATTCTATTCCAGCAAGGTAACGTCAAGCTGATGAAGGGAGTAAAAAATGGTTTCTTAATTGCTATATATCACCTTGGTACAAATCGTTGCCTCAGAACAAGTTTCAAATTTAAAGTCCTCGGCAGTCTTCAATCGCGTGATTTCTCGGAATTCAGCCATTTGCAGAGACAGAGGAAACTCAAATTGATTTTGCTTTATTGAGCCCATTCTTAAAGCTATCAATGGGATTCCGATGTCTTGTCGTTCAAAGTATAATTGGAGAATTCCGAAGTAGGCCTGTTTGATGCTTTCTCTCAGTCTTAACAGGGCGATGTCGTGTTCGTAAACATGGCCCAGCTTTTTGTATCCAAAATCCAAATGCGTATAATGTTTCATCTAAAAATATCAGTACCCCAGTCCAAACAAAATCTCAGTAATGAAATAGAACAAAATTGCTCGTATCAGAGCGAAGCTCTGAATGTTCCGACTGTCTTTTGAGGTCTATGGAGCAGTGATAACATGAAAAAACTAAATGTAATAAAACGATTTTTTTTAAAACTGAGATATTTTGTGGATCAACCCCCAACAGGCGCCATATAAAGTACGAAGTGATAAATTTCGCTCCTAGTAACAAATCAATTATGGCAAACAAGCTTCTTTCAATCAATTTGGAACAATTTCTAAGGCGGATTAAATCTCCACTTACGCGTTAATAGCGCGAAACATATCGCGCGTTAAATGTCCCAATTTGGCCAAAATGGCAATTTTTAAACTCACATAGTTTTACGAAAAACGATGACTGGGTAATTATGATGTTTTCAACTCAGGACAACACCACTTTTTGAATAACTTTTAAAATTTCTATCAAAAATAGCTTCTTAAAAAGTCGAAATTTGTCTGAAGAAAAAAAAACAACCCAAAGCACAAATATTCCGTTACTTTCGTTACGAAAGTCGAAACAATGAAAACATAAAAGAAAGTTCGCGCAGCTCAAAGTTCCATGTAGAGTCGTTGCCAATTTCTTCAGTTGTAAATTACTAATTTGGTTACTCAGTTCAAAAGTATAAAGGTATTTAATCTCCGATAATTTTTTAAAAAAGTTCTGGGGGTTTGAAAACTGCATTTGTCATGTTCTGGACTAAATTATGCGCGCTTTGAAGAGTTTATTCATAATGCTGAGATCAAACGCAAATTATTTATGCGTGGCAAATTATCCCGCAAAATCGTTCCAAATTGAATTGAGGCTAGCTAATTGTTCCGACTTTCGATACGAAAGTAACTGAATATTTGTGCTCGGGGTGGGTTTTTTTTCTTCAGACAAATTTCGACTTTTTAACTAGCCATTTTTGACGGAATTTTTTCTATCATTCGAAAGGTATTGTTGTCCTGAGCTTAAATTTGAAATGATATTTCACCTGTGATTATTTTTCGTAAAGTTATGAGGGTTTAAAGATTGCCATTTTGACCAATTTGGGACAATTAACGAGCGATATAATTCGCGCTATTAACGCTTAAGCGGAGATTTAATCCGTCCTATAAATCGTTCCAAATTGGTTGAACGAAGCTATTTGCCATAATTGATTTGTTAGAAGGAACGAAATCTCTCTTTTTGTACTTTATATGGCGTGTGGGGGGATGATTTTCATTAAAAATTTCAAATTTTAGAAAAAAAAATTTCATTTTATTTTATTTCATTTAATTTTTTTATGTTATTACTGCTGCTCCATAAACCCTAAAAGGCAGTCGGAACATTCAGGGCTTCGCCCTGATACGAGCAGTCTTGTTGTTCTTAATAATTTCGTACGGCTCAAAATTTTACCCGTTGATTTTGTCCAAAAATGTATAGGTTTTCTGTATTGTCTTTTCCCACAAACTATTCGATAAAAGTTAATGGACAGTCGGAACATTCAGATTTTGCCTTGATAAAAGAGCAGTCTTGTTTAACTTACAAGCCAAAAATCAGAGCCAAACATTCTATGAAATTTAAGCTGACAAGTTAGTTCGGCTTGGGATAATACTAAAAAGACATCAGCCTGTCGGGTGGCATTCTCTATGAGCAACATCTATTCGCCTACTTTTTTTTTAAATTAAATAATAATAAAAGTACTAAAAAGACCGCAAAATTTCTTCAAAATTATTTAAAAAAAAAAATTGAGAATTAACTCAAAGTTTTACATTCAAGAAATCAACCAACAAGTTGGTCACAGTTCAAGTGGCTTAGAATGTTCCGACCACAGTTATAATGAAGGATTGAGATGTCAACAAAATATATGATCAAAGATACTTGTTCGACGTTATTTTGAAATAGTTGTAAGATAATATACTCAATCAGAAAAAAAAACTTTTTGTTGCTGCAATTTCGGTAGCAGATGACCAAGTTTTCTTTCAAAGTAGAAAAAAAGGAAAAATTCAACTCTAATTTAGTCCAATCAGCAGCCGTTGGTCAATAATCCATTTTGCAATTTGGAACACATGTTATTATTCTCATTTGAAAATAACCCGATTTTTTGACAGATCATGCGGGTTAGTTTTGATATAATTTCTTCCATCGCAAAAATTATAAACTAAACCAGCAAAAAACAAACGGTTGTCCTAAATATTTGTTTAAAATGAATAAGCACACATTATTGGTTAAAGAAAAAACCAAAATCAAAAATTCTTAATGAAAACCACATTTTGTCCAATCGTCCCAGAAGTTGATATTGATAGCAAATTAAGACCAGTTGTTTTATTCATTTTTTGCGACAAAGAGAATTATTTGGAAACTTTTTGAGCCCAAATTATCACTGAAAACGCATGTTATTACGATATCACTCGGACTCTAAGTAGTAGAACCAGACTTCGCATGAAATTACAACAGCCTAGTTCATTAATTTACTATAGATGATTGGGTTAAAGATAATGCAAAGGAGCTACCTACCCTCTTGCTGTCATCTTTGCACTAACGTGAATTATTTTCAGTGGCTTTTCATTTCTGGGGAAGTTGCTAACCTCAATAATCAGATTCCGAGCTGAAACAATTTAGAATGAATTATCATCGAATTCATTGAATTTTGGAGTAATTTTAAAACCATTACTTATATTTTGATATCTAACAAAGCTCATTCTCATCAGCATCTAAACATAGTTTTTTAAAAGTGAAAAACAGTTTTTTACGCACTGTATTTTCAAATAAATGCGTAGAGAGTCTTTCGTTGACAAAATTATTCAAAAATAATTGTTAGTGTTCCATCACTAATGAAACTACTAATAATATATATCAATAAAAAATTAAAGAAAGAAAGAAAGATTTTATTCCTCATTGTTAATGGTAAATATGCATAAAACGAGAATTTAAACATGAAGCACCAGAAACAGTGAGGGGACAGTTAGCGAACCCAATCGGATTACAGAGCACTGCCCGTTTTATCAAATGAAATACGAAATTTGAGATCTTCAAAGAGATATCTTCAAAGATTAACAATGAGATGTTACGTGATGTGGGTTTGACGCAGTGTGCGGCTGTAAGCACCCATAGACTGTTGATCAGCACGCCCCCGCAGAAGTTGCGAGGTCCCAGGGGTTTCAGGGTCCTGACTTTAACGTAGAACCCGTTATGATAGGTGCTGCCTCCATTGACAACAAGCGACTCAACTACACTGTCAAAAGTTGTGTCATTTTTGAACCTTTTATGAGTGAATGCTGATAACATATGAATACATTCAATCAAAACAATTAGGAAGAATAGTTTTCTCTTCATGATATCATAGAGTATTCGAAGAGATGGAATTACTCTTCTTGGCTTCATTGTATTTAATTCGAATCTCTTTAAATTTAACCGAATCTTGGAATTACTATATAAGGTTGATTGCAAATAGTTAATGAAGTTCATCTGGCTGGCATTGAACAGCATCAAACTTAATGAAACCGAAAGAAAACTTAATATAAAAGCAATGCGTAATCTTATTTTCATTACGAGATGTCGGAAAAGAAATCAAAATGTTGAAAAAAGCGACGTCGAAAATAAAATTAAAAGTTATACTGAGCTAAAGATACCCGTCTAAAGAATAAATAAATTGTGGTTGAAAAACTCAAAACAGTGCCATGAGGAAGCATGAATATGAAAAATGATTACATGAATCATTACACTTAAGAGTCCTTCGGTTTTGATGACATGACCAAGATCACATTTTGATTGCACCATTTTGATAATTTTGGCCTGATTCAAACGCTGCTACCCGGGCCGAAATGCTGAATGTCTTTAAGGTGCAGTTTTGCAACTGAATTTTTGAGTCGAGAAGCAATTTTAAATCGAGAACAAAGTAGAAACATACCTGATTTCGGTCGAGTCCAGTGTAAAGATAAGTCAAACAGAGTCAAAACATAGGCCGATTTCAGTCGAAACGTATCCAATTTCGATGGCAGATGTCGAAAAAAGTCAAGCACAGTCGAAAATATTTCGACCACAGTCAGAACAAATGTTGAATTCAGTGGAGTTATAGATCAAAAACAAATCCGTGTTGACCAAAAATGCTATTCATACAATTTTTCTGCAGTTGCACAAAAGGTCTATGATAAACATATTTCCATATATGACTAGCAACTTTGGTCAATCTGGGGTTTTTGTTCAATCTATAACTTGACTCTGATCAACTTTTGATCAGTATTGGGGGTTGTTGTTTGTAACCGAATCAGAGTGACAAAGAGCCTTGTAATCCGAAGCTTGAGTCATCTAAAGTTAAACGGTCTTTGTCTTACATGTACAATGCATTGGAAATGACCTGCATCAAGATCTCTTACACAAACAATAATATGCAAAAAAGAAGTTTGGCAAAATTGTCCAAAAATGCCAATTTTTTAATTTAAAATTTTGAATTAGTCATTCAAAACCCTGGGTATACAAAAATATGTCAAACAAAAAAAAGTTTTCGAAAAACTATTGTTCAAAAACTTTTCTGGGGTCAAAAAAATGAAGTTCTTCTTCAAAAATTTGAGATATCGTTTCCATTTTAACAAAATTTTAAAATCCAGAAATGGTCTCGAAAAACGGCTTACTTTTAGTGTCGGAGAGAAAGTTGATAGGAGCAACACTTTGCTATCCACATTTGCGCAAAAACTGAAACTAAAACAAAGGCTTCGAGACACTTAATTAAATTTCAAACTAAAATTGGCTTTTTTATGGTTTTATGGTTTAAATACGGCATTTTAAATTGTTTTCAGTATGAGTTTCCGAGAGGTGCACTTCAACAAAGTAAACGAAAGCGTCTTTGTAATACTGAGATAAAATTGTGCACAAATTTACAGTTTCCATATGACGCAAAGAAGTCCTAGTTTTTTGTTCAAAAATTAGCCATCTAGACGCGTTGTACGCCAAAAAAACTTACACTAGAGGATTTCATGTTTCGTTTAAGTGTGGCGTGTGGCTCTAAAATTACAGCACACACTAAATTTTTTCAAATTTTTCATTAATAACTTCCGTTGAAATTTGTCTTTTCTATATCTTATAGTTTTTATCTAGTTGTACGGCGATAATTCCAACTATAAATTTAAAGAAAGCGCTAACTCGCAAAATTTGAAAATGAATTTATAAGTATAGAGTTTCGAGTTTCGATAACCGGCTCTAAATTTCGTATAATTTCTTACCATCTCGTGGCAAGCTCTCAACATGCTGGCGCGACTGGGGCGATGAATATTCTGCGAACTATTTTGCCAATGCGAGTTGTCTTTTATTGCGAGTTGTCTTATGTTGCGAGCTGTAGTAATACGGTTTACACCGATCTTTTCATACTCGAAGGACAAAAGATGCAGCGGGATTTCAGCATCCTCATTTTTTGAAGTTAAGAATGCAAAAACGTGTATCATGATCATGACTTAGTTTAACAAAATAATCGATTTAAAAAAGTTTTTCATTTGTTTTAATATGAAATCAGCTGGAAGGTTTTCCACATTTTCACAAAATCCATCGCCAATAAAAAAACAACCAAATTTGGATCCAAAATATAAACCAAATTTGGTTTAAGAAAATTGGTTCTGCATAATTAGCTATTTGTCCACAAAATATGAGTAAAGTTTGTCTCTCTAGACTTTTTTGACTGAAAAAACTTAGAAGGTGCTTGACTCAATACAGATATGCTTCAACTAGCTTGAGCAACTTAAATTGCTAAAGCCAGTCGAAACATATCTGAAATGAGTTAACCACCTTCGTAAATTTTTCCAGTCAAAAATGTCTAAAGAGACAAATATTGTTTTTTATAAACCAAATTTGGTTTAGATTTTGCATCCAAATTTGGTTGTTTTTTATTGGCGATGGCCTATGTGAAAATTTGGAAAATCTTCCATCTGTTATCATATCACAACAAATACATAACATTTTTCAAATTGTTTATTTTGTTAAGCTAAATCATGAACATAATACACGTTTTTGCATTCATAACTTCAGAAAATGAGGATGCTGAAATTATATACCCGCTGCATCTTTTGTCTTTGAGTATGCAAAGATCAGTGTAAACCGTAATGCTACAACTCGCAACAAAAGATAACTCGCAATAAAAGACAACTCGCATTGGCAAAATAGTTCGCAGAAAATTCATCGCCCCAGTCGCGCCAGCATGTTGAGAGCTTGCCAAGAGAAAGTAGGATTTTATACAAAATTTAGAGCCGGCTATCGCCGTCGACTTTAACTCGAAACTCTATACTTATAAATTTATTTTCAAACTTTGCGAGTTAAGGCTTTCTTTAAATTTATAGTTGGAGTTATGGCGGTACAACTGGATAAAAAACTATAAGATATAGAAAAGACAAATTTGAACGGAAGTTATTAATGAAAAGTTTCAAAAAATTTAGTGTGTGCTGTAATTATGGAGCCACACGCCACACTTGAATGAAACATGAAATCCTCTAGTGTAGGTTTTTTTTGGCGTACATCGCGTCTTTTGAACGAAAAAATGGCTAATTTTTTGAACGAAAAAATGGGACTTTTTTGCGTCATTTGGAAATTGTAAATTTGTACACAGTTTGTTCTCAGTATTACAAAGATGCTTTCGCCTACTTTGCTGAAGTGTACCTCTCAGAAACTCATACTAAAAACAATTTAAAATGCCGTATTTAAACCATAAAACCATAAAAAGGCCAATGCATAAAATTTTAGTTTGAAATATAATTAAGTGTCTCGAAGCCTTTGTCTTTCTTTTCAGTTTTGGCGCAAATGTGGAAGCAAAATGTTGCTCCTATAACTGGTTCAACTTTCTCTCCGACGCTATTGAAAATTATCGAAGAGCATTTTCAAATTGTTTATTGATTATGGACATTGATTCGCTCAATCTGCAGAAAAAAAGTTCTTACATCTACAGTCTTATATAATATATGTCAATGAAAACAGAAAAATGACAACTTGCATTTTCTTGACTAAAAATGTATTTCTAATTATTGTAGAAAGTGTCAAGCTGCTATGAATGAAAATTAGAAACATGAAATCAAAGCTTCGATAGCCAATCGAAAAACGCTTCCTATGTAATGAAAGTTTATATTTGCAGGCTGCGCGATAGTGTCCTTCAGCAAATGTTCCTTCAAATTTTCTAAAAAAGTCTTTTTAAATTAGGGCTGGAATACGTTTTTCTGATAATTTAAAGCAAAAATAACGACTATCGTAAAAAGATAATGTTAAAACCCTTCTCTAGCATTTGCATTAAATGTCTCAAAGCTGTCTTTGTGCTGAGATCAATCGAAAGTACGCAGATACTTTTTGCAATCAAGTAGTAAAAGCTTTCGACATTTTGTCATGAAAGTACTTGTTGAACCACTGAAGCACATGCAGATTTTCGTATTAGATCACAGAGACAATTGCAAGCTAGCTATATACATGGCCCAGAATACCGCTGGGCAAATGTATTGCCAGGGTTTTCAAAAAGGGTATTTATTTTCGCCGACAGTCATTTTGTTTCTTTTGAACTTTGTGGTTGAATTTTAGAAATTTGGTCCCACCATTTGATAAAAGGAAGCCCGATTTTCTAGACGGTCATTTTAAAGTTATTTTACGTTGTTTTTACAGTTTATTGTCAACTTTAATAGTGGAACTGATTAACAAGAAACAACTTCCTAGTTTCCTAGTTTTTCTTGTACAAAAAGGTGAATACTTCTTGTTGTTGGTTGCAATCAGATGTAAGTAACTGATTAACACTTTCGGGAGCTGATTTGTTTCATTTGCTCACCAATTGTTAACTTACCAAATCAAAAAATTGTGTAAGCTTAGTCCGAGAAAGGTGTAGTAAGTTAGTGAAAACAAATCAAACGAGTGGCTGTCGTTAAACTACGAGCAGCTGTTCAAGCCAAAATTTTTAATGTTGAAAACAAGTTTTTCAGTGGTTCTTAAGCAAAACGATTTAAAAAACACAAACATTTTTAATTTGAAAAATTGGTCGAAAAATTTCGTGTTTTATTGCTTTATCAAAGAAGTAGTAGTCAGTTTAGTACTATTACTAACTTTCTAAGCTTTCATTTAGATATTCTGCCGAGGCAACACTCGCAAAAAAAACACAAAATTGAAAAAAATTTCAGACAGAAGAGGTTTATGAACTTTTTTAAGGAATATAACTGAGATAGGAATTTCGGAGCAACTTGCAGGGCAACGCGCTGTTTTGTGGAATTAAAGAAAAAAAATATGAGCTGATTTGGTGGCAACCAGCCAACAACAAAAGTTTTCGGGTAAAAATGGATCATATTGAGAAAATCTTGCCAAAAATTTTGCCATCATAAACGGTTGTGTGTAAACAATTAAGCAACATTTCCTATTGTAATAGCGCAAAAATGGTTATTTTCCTCAACGATTATATCGCATTATAATTCCACCAAAATGTATATATTTATATCCACGTTATTTCAAAAAAATCTAATTTTTTTTTGCCACATAAACCCAAGAAAATCTTGTTTTTAAGCTTATAACTGCAATAAAGTCAATTTGTGTCGCCATAGAACCCCCAGAAAATCTACTTATAAGCATGACTCATTTTAGGCAACATTTCCATCTTAAAAAAAACAAGTATAGAAAAAAAGTCACCAAAAAGGATCATTGCGACTCTGATTTAACTTAAAATTCAGTGAAAACTTAGTTTTTGCCAAAGGTTTTAAAAATTTTTGATGATTTTATAATTTCAAATTAGTGTACAGAAAAAAATTGAGGCATAGACAATCGAATCTGAAGCTTATTGAATCGGAAACTAAGAGCAACAAAACAAGCAATGCGACCGTGAACTAACTCAAACTCGCCAGAAAAAAAATCAATTTTTGTTAGACATTTTTCAAATGTTCCTGATGGTCTTCTTCTTCTCCAAAACAATCACGGGAAAAAAGCTGGCCAAAAATGCGTTTCCTGTGTTTGTTGGAAAATGTGAACAAAAATTATATTTTTGTGCGCGCAATTCCCCCTTAAAATAAGTAAAAACTAAATTGATTTTCTGCGAGCTTTTCCGAAACTCCAGACAAAAGGTATTTTGATCAAAATTACTGCGCTGTAGGAAACTTCAAAAATAAACAGCTCAAAAACGATGTTTTTGGGGAGATTTCGATTTTAAAAACTTTCTTCTCAAAATTAGTGTGTTTTGGCGCCCAGGCGCTCAAAGAACATTTTTAGGGTCGGTCAGCCTAAAATAGATGTCTTAAAAGGGGGGTTTTTGGGTCAACAGAGGGGAGAGGGTCAAATCTTTGTGGAGGAGGGAAAATATGCAAACCCAAGCCCCCTTAAATCCGGTTCAATGCTGAATAAACTAAAAATTATCAAAAAAAAATTTTTTTTGCTGGTTAAATGCGTAACAAATTTAAGGTAATAAACTGATTCGTTAACAAGCAATCAGATCTAAATAGAAAAAGAACACGCCTGGAGCATTGTGAAAATGAATTATCTAAAAAACTGTCATTGAAAAATTCAGTTCTTACGGGATTTTTTTTTAGAAAACCCTGTTGATTTTCAATTCCAAAACAATCAAAAGCAATATGACGAAGAAGTAAGGCACCATAAAAACACAATGTTTTATTGCAATTATAAGCTTAAAAACAGATTTTCTTCGATTTGTTTTGCAAAAAAAAACAGATTATCCTGAAAAAACGTGGAGATAATTTAAGATTAACATCTCATTGAATCGGAAACTCAGAGCAACAAAACAGGAGCTTTGTGACCATAAACTAACTAGAACTTGTCAAAAGAGATTCAAATTTTGTTAGAAGATTTTCAAACGTTACTGAGTGTCTTCTTTTCAAAAACAATCAAGGAAAATAATGACCAAAAAATTGCGCTGTTGTGGCGCGCACTTCCCCCTTAAAATAACTAAATACTAAATTGGTTTTCTGCGAGCTTTTCCGAAACTCAAAACAAAAGGTATTTTGATCAAAATTACTGCGCTGTAGGAAATTTCAAAAATAAAGAGCTCAAAAACGATGTTTTTGGGGAGATTTCGATTTTAAAAACTTTCCTCTGAAAATTAGTGTATTTTGGCGCCCAGGCGCCCAGAGAACACTTTTAGGGTCGATCAGCCTAAAATAGATGTCTTAAAAGGGGGGTTTTTGGGTCAACAGAGGGTCAAATCTTTGTGGAGGAGGGAAAATATGCAAACCCACCACCCCCCCCCCCCCTAAATCCGGTTCAATGCTGAATAAACTAAAAATTATCAAAAAAAAACTTTTTTTTTGCTGGTTAAATGCGTAATGAATTCTTGATGAGTTTAAGGTAATAAACTGATTCATTAACAAGCAATCAGATCTAGATAGAAAAAGAACACGCCTGGAGCATTGTGAAAATGAATTATCAAAAAAAACTGTCATTGAAAATTCAGTTCTTACGGGAGTTTTTTTTAGAAAGCCCGGTTGATTTTTAATTCCAAAACAATCAAAAGCAATATGATGAAGAAGTAAAGCACCATAAAAACACAATGTTTTTTATTCAATTATAAGCTTAAGAACAGATTTTCTTCGATTTGTTTTGCAAAAAATAAATTATCCTGAAAAAACGTGGAGATAATTTAAGATCAACATCTCATTGAATCGGAAACTAAGAGCAACAAAACAGGAGCTTTGCGACCATAAACTAACTAGAACTTCTCAAAAGAGATTCAAATTTTGTTAGAAGATTTTCAAACGTTACTGAGTGTCTTCTTTTCAAAAACAATCAAGGAAAATAATGACCAAAAAATTGCGCTGTTGTGGCGCGCACTTCCCCCTTAAAATAACTAAATACTAAATTGGTTTTCTGCGAGCTTTTCCGAAACTCAAAACAAAAGGTATTTTGATCAAAATTACTGCGCTGTAGGAAATTTCAAAAATAAACAGCTCAAAAACGATGTTTTCGGGGAGATTTCGATTTTAAAAACTTTCCTCTGAAAATTAGTGTATTTTGGCGCCCAGGCGCCCAGAGAACACGAACACTTTTAGGGTCGATCAGCCTAAAATAGATGTCTTAAAAGGGGGGTTTTTGGGTCAACAGAGGGTCAAATCTTTGTGGAGGAGGGAAAATATGCAAACCCCCCCCCCCCCCCCCCTAAATCCGGTTCAATGCTGAATAAACTAAAAATTATCAAAAAAAAACTTTTTTTTTGCTGGTTAAATGCGTAATGAATTCTTGATGAGTTTAAGGTAATAAACTGATTCATTAACAAGCAATCAGATCTAAATAGAAAAAGAACACGCCTGGAGCATTGTGAAAATGAATTATCTAAAAAACTGTCATTGAAAAATTCAGTTCTTACGGGATTTTTTTTTAGAAAACCCTGTTGATTTTCAATTCCAAAACAATCAAAAGCAATATGACGAAGAAGTAAGGCACCATAAAAACACAATGTTTTATTGCAATTATAAGCTTAAAAACAAATTTTCTTCGATTTGTTTTGCAAAAAAAACAGATTATCCTGAAAAAACGTGGAGATAATTTAAGATTAACATCTCATTGAATCGGAAACTCAGAGCAACAAAACAGGAGCTTTGCGACCATAAACTAACTAGAACTTGTCAAAAGAGATTCAAATTTTGTTAGAAGATTTTCAAACGTTACTGAGTGTTTTCTTTTCAAAAACAATCAAGGAAAATAATGACCAAAAAATTGCGCTGTTGTGGCGCGCACTTCCCCCTTAAAATAACTAAATACTAAATTGGTTTTCTGCGAGCTTTTCCGAAACTCAAAACAAAAGGTATTTTGATCAAAATTACTGCGCTGTAGGAAATTTCAAAAATAAAGAGCTCAAAAACGATGTTTTTGGGGAGATTTCGATTTTAAAAACTTTCCTCTGAAAATTAGTGTATTTTGGCGCCCAGGCGCCCAGAGAACACTTTTAGGGTCGATCAGCCTAAAATAGATGTCTTAAAAGGGGGGTTTTTGGGTCAACAGAGGGTCAAATCTTTGTGGAGGAGGGAAAATATGCAAACCCACCACCCCCCCCCCCCCCCCCCCTAAATCCGGTTCAATGCTGAATAAACTAAAAATTATCAAAAAAAAACTTTTTTTTTGCTGGTTAAATGCGTAATGAATTCTTGATGAGTTTAAGGTAATAAACTGATTCATTAACAAGCAATCAGATCTAGATAGAAAAAGAACACGCCTGGAGCATTGTGAAAATGAATTATCAAAAAAAACTGTCATTGAAAATTCAGTTCTTACGGGAGTTTTTTTTAGAAAGCCCGGTTGATTTTTAATTCCAAAACAATCAAAAGCAATATGATGAAGAAGTAAAGCACCATAAAAACACAATGTTTTTTATTCAATTATAAGCTTAAGAACAGATTTTCTTCGATTTGTTTTGCAAAAAATAAATTATCCTGAAAAAACGTGGAGATAATTTAAGATCAACATCTCATTGAATCGGAAACTAAGAGCAACAAAACAGGAGCTTTGCGACCATAAACTAACTAGAACTTCTCAAAAGAGATTCAAATTTTGTTAGAAGATTTTCAAACGTTACTGAGTGTCTTCTTTTCAAAAACAATCAAGGAAAATAATGACCAAAAAATTGCGCTGTTGTGGCGCGCACTTCCCCCTTAAAATAACTAAATACTAAATTGGTTTTCTGCGAGCTTTTCCGAAACTCAAAACAAAAGGTATTTTGATCAAAATTACTGCGCTGTAGGAAATTTCAAAAATAAACAGCAAAAAAAACGATGTTTTCGGGGAGATTTCGATTTTAAAAACTTTCCTCTGAAAATTAGTGTATTTTGGCGCCCAGGCGCCCAGAGAACACGAACACTTTTAGGGTCGATCAGCCTAAAATAGATGTCTTAAAAGGGGGGTTTTTGGGTCAACAGAGGGTCAAATCTTTGTGGAGGAGGGAAAATATGCAAACCCATCCCCCCCCCCTAAATCCGGTTCAATGCTGAATAAACTAAAAATTATCAAAAAAAAACTTTTTTTTTGCTGGTTAAATGCGTAATGAATTCTTGATGAGTTTAAGGTAATAAACTGATTCATTAACAAGCAATCAGATCTAGATAGAAAAAGAACACGCCTGGAGCATTGTGAAAATGAATTATCAAAAAAAACTGTCATTGAAAATTCAGTTCTTACGGGAGTTTTTTTTGGAAAGCCCGGTTGATTTTTAATTCCAAAACAATCAAAAGCAATATGATGAAGAAGTAAAGCACCATAAAAACACAATGTTTTTTATGCAATTATAAGCTTAAGAACAGATTTTCTTCAATTTGTTTTGCAAAAAAATAAATTATCCTGAAAAAACGTGGAGATAATTTAAGATCAACATCTCATTGAATCGGAAACTAAGAGCAACAAAACAGGAGCTTTGCGACCATAAACTAACTAGAACTTCTCAAAAGAGATTCAAATTTTGTTAGAAGATTTTCAAACGTTACTGAGTGTCTTCTTTTCAAAAACAATCAAGGAAAATAATGACCAAAAAATTGCGCTGTTGTGGCGCGCACTTCCCCCTTAAAATAACTAAATACTAAATTGGTTTTCTGCGAGGTTTTCCGAAACTCAAGACAAACTGTATTTTGATCAAAATTACTGCGCTGTAGGCAAATTTCATAAATAAACAGCTCAAAAACGATGTTGTGAAGAAGCTTTCGATAAAAAATAGCTTCTTCTCAATGTTAGTGTATTTTGGCGCCCGGCGCCCACAGAAAATGTTTATGCTCGGTCAGCCAAAACTAGATTTTTTAATATAATTTTTCCACAGGGTTTTTTTTGGGTCAAATCCTTGTGGAGGAGTGAAGATCCGCAAAACCACGCCCCCTTAACTCCGGTACCATGCTGAATTAACTAAAAATGGTCAATAAAAAATCAGATTTTACTGGAGTTATTTAGAAAACCCTGCTTCCAAAATAATCGAAGGCAATGTGATGAAGAAGGAAGGAAGGCACAATGGATACACAATACGCTAATATACTAAAAATCATGATTAAAATAAAGGAAATTGTGCTCATCAAAGAAACTCGTAAAAAATTTGCAGCACACTAATAATAAGATTTTGGCTTTAAAGGCCAAAAGTTATGCTTACAATGAGTCATGTAAGTTAGCGAATATGGCAAAAAAGAGATTTTGTTGCCAGTATTTGGTACAAATAATAACTTTATTGTAATTATTTAGGGAACAAAAACAAAACAAAAAAAGTAAATTGCGATTATATGGAGAGAAAAAGAAGTTTCTTGGTATTAAATGGAGAAAAAAAACAGATTATAATTCCCAAATTATTGACAAAAATCAAAATTATTCTAATAAAATATTTAGACCATATAATCTAGTATTTTTGTCTTGAACAAATAAATTACAAATAATTGAGTGCTACAGGGTTAAATTTGTTTTCTATCATAAAATCGCTGTAGCCTTAACAGAAAGTAACTGACTCGTAATAAGTTAATCATATGAAAAACCAGTATTTTGTTGCTTAAAAATGTAATTAATGTTTACTTACAACAAATTGGTTCAAAAATTGAAAGAACAAGTGTTTTACTATCTGTTCTCGAGTTATCCAAGAAACTGGAGTAATTTAGGGCCCTTACTAATGTTCTATGCTCAAAAAACCTTCAAAACATTCAAAAAAATTCAGAGGAAAGTTGGTTTTAGAATGCTTTTTTTTCTGAGAAATAACTAAGTTTATAAGACTTTCTGGGCAGCTTCCAAGGAACCAACGGTTTTTGGGTGTACCGAAGTACAGATGAGCTGATTTGATGACGGCAATGGTTGGAATTTATGTTACAATTATAAAGTTGAACATTAAAAAACTTGCTGGTTGCTCTGCGAGTAACAAATACAGTATACAGTTCCAACCAGATCGATTGATGTAAAATTAATTAAAAGATGATTTAAAAAAATATATCACCCTTTTTTCCCTGATTTTTTTTGCAAAAATGTTTCATGTTATTTTTCAGCATATGGCCTTTTACTTCCGTAAAGTCTGCCAGAGTTGACGTAAAAATAGTTAAAATTATATGAGTTAATAAATTGAGCTTTCAATCTCTCAGCATGTCGTTTATAATTTCGTATGATTTTGTTTGAAAATATTCAAAATTCCAGACCTCCTTTTCTCCAAATTGAGCATTTTTAGGGCAGAAATTTTTACGGCTGAAAAGGGGTTATTTAACTGCCATTTTTGACTCTTGACCCCAGATGAATGTACTTTAGTGTACTCGAAATCGGCTATGAAAACATTAGCTGCACTATAGTTTTCTCACACCCCGTAAAATTGTCCGAACACAAATTAAAGACAAAGATAGCCGGTTACTGTGCAAGTAGCACAGAATATTCCGACCACAGTCTTAGAAATTAGTGTCGTTTTTTTCCGCCTGATGTGAGAGAAAGATCTAGAAAAAATTTGGGCATATTTGACAGTCATAGTAAAAAAGCCATTCGAAGAACTGAATAAAATTGACAAAAAAAGCGAAAAAGAATTGTAAAAAAAAAATGACTCTGTGAGAACTGTGAGAACATTTTTGAAATTTTAAAACGTTCGATTGAAAAGGCTTTAATATGATGTATCACTCGACCCATTCCGATAATTATTTGTGATACCTGATTTTGCGTGGAAAGAACAAGAAAACTAAAAAAAAACCCGAATACAAAGTTCTTGCCCACTTTTTAAATGGTCGGAACGAATCAGAAAATTTTAATGAGGCAAAAGAAACGTTACGATATTGAAAAATTTATACAAAGAAACAACATTTTTATGTTTCAAAAAAGCATTGGGATCTACTTATCAATCTCCTCCCCCTTTTTTTAAAAAAAGGGAGGAGATTGTCAAGTAGATTACATGCAGCGAATATTTCGACCAATCAGAATGCAAAATTCGAATTTACATACAGGGATCTAGTGTGAATTTTCTGTTTTTATTTACAGGGGTGGAGATTTTTTAGTAGATACAATAGCGGGGGGGGGGTAGATTGTTACATAGATCCAAACAATGGAGTGTTGCAATTTAATTTTTTCCAGTGAAAACAAGAGAAGACGGCTGATGTGCAAATTCTAAAAAAAGATTATAAGCAAAAGTAACTTAAAAAAAATGAAAACCAGAAAAATTTTCGTAATTGAAAACACTTGTTTGGCTAATTTTTCAACTTGTTCTTATCGTTTTTTCGTTTTTTCTATAAGGCTCAGTGGTTAACTGCAAATGACATACGCATGGCGAACTTATTCGCGGTCAAGGATTATCCAAGTTGAGTGAGGACAAGCTAATTAGCTCCCTTAAATGTCTACTACACGAACTATCACTTTTGGTTCTTGTTATCTGATGTTGTTCGAGGTCAGGATTGAAAAAAATTATAGGTTTATTAATGTATACTCCTAAGCTGGGTTGACCTCCATAAACCGAAAATGCTTATCTTAAAATTCCATACACCGAGAATGCTTATCATACGATTCCATACTTCAAATGTAAAGAAAAATGCAAATCGTACAATATTTGAAATAATTAAAACAGTCTGGTGATTAAAAAACTGAAATTGGCCCAAGACTTTTCCTATTTTTTTTCACTCGCAAATAGAATTTCGTACTCAAAGAAACATTTTCAGAAAGAAATTTTTGCATGCAAATTTTAATTTTTTTTTCTACATCGATTTGTGGAAATAGTTTTTCGGTCAAAGATTTTTTTGAATCCACAGTTGTTCTCATGCAACAAAAACTGCAACAAATTTGTTCTTTTTGATTTTTAAACGAAGGCAAGACTGCTCGTATCAGCGAGAAGCATTGAATTTGCCGACTTTATTTTAAGTTCATGAAGCAGTGCTCGCTTGAAAACAAATGTTCGCTTTTAAAGTCATCCCCGCACGCCATATAAAGTACGAAGTGACAGAATTCGTTCCTAGTAACGTAGAATTTATTTGAAAAAACTTGTTTCAATCAATTTGGAACAATTTCTATGAGTGATTAAATCTCTGCTTACGCGTTAATAGCGCGAAATAAAATTGCGCAGTAATTCCCGCATTGGGATCTACTTATCAATCTCCTCCCCCTTTTTTTAAAATGCGTTGAAAATTTTTGCCAAACTTAATAAGCTTGATGTTTTCACCATATGATTTGTGAAGAGAACTCTTA